>NC_043700.1:177505337-177728853 GCF_006229205.1 Suricata suricatta | reverse complement strand
GGGCGCCGTTCGCCGCGCGCAGAAGAGCCAGGCGCCCCCTCCCCTCGCGCGCTCCCGCGCCGCCCCTGCCACCTGCTGCCCAGTCAGCTCCGGGGCGGGGGGGCTGGCGCGGCGTCTCCAGCGATGGAGCAGCCAGACCTGAGGGGGACAACGGGTTCGGAGGGTCGCCTCCGGGACCCCTTTGTGCCGCGCGCGGCGCCTAGCGAAGAACGCGCAGGTGGATTCCCCGGGGTTCAACTCGGCCAGCTAGACTGAAGATGGGGCACAAAGTTAGGCCGGGTGCGAAGGACACTGGCAGGGAGGCGCAAGGAGATGCCCTTCTCCAGAACCGGGCAGAGAGCCAGGAACTCCTAGAACTCCTAGACGGGAAACTTTCCCAGTTGAAGCTAGAACCAGTCATGGGACTTGGCTAGCTGTTGGGAAAAACTGGCTCTGCACACCAAGGAGTGCGGGGTTATATGAAGAATATAACCTTAGGCGTGGGGGTGGAAGATAATTGGGAGGCATTTTGGACAAGTTTACATGGGGAGGTTTCATTTGAGGACCCTCAGGCAGCAGTTGGAGGCATCCCTCACCACCTCCATGGGCGTTCATCAAGTAGGTCATCTGCTCTCTTAAGCAAATCAAGGCCTGCCGCGAATGTTTGGGAAGATGAAGACAAACCAATAAACTACTTGTGGCCATGGTTACTACTTGGGGGAAAAAAGTGCTGACTTCTGAGTTGCCAAGAGTCA
The DNA here is from genome assembly GCF_006229205.1 of Suricata suricatta. NCBI lineage: Eukaryota > Metazoa > Chordata > Mammalia > Carnivora > Herpestidae > Suricata > Suricata suricatta. Next base: position 177,728,119 of record NC_043700.1, on the reverse strand, counting down.
AGTGCATGAAGCCTCTTTTGAGTAGAAAGGTCAGGTTGACCAGTTCTCTGGGAAAAACGAATTCAAACTCCCTCCTGCTCTCAAATGCTCATCATTAGGCCATGACTTGGGCTGAAGCCATTTCTAAACGTTTGCAAAACCGTCCACTCTTCCTAGACAGCACACCCCACCCCCAAACACGTACTGTCACCAGCTGAAATCCTGCCCCTTACTCAAAGGTCTCCAATGACATCTTCTTGCCCTTTCCCTACCCACAATCCCACAGGTGACTCACTGGGTCTCTGTGAGGCCTCTCACTTTTCTTTCAGTTCATGGGTAAGGGGATTGATGCTAGCACTGCCAACGCTGGAGTTCAAATCCTAGTTCAACTATATACTAATTTTGTGACTTGCTGCAAATCAGCTGAAGCAGTGGGTTAACAATGGTACATATTTTACTGGCTTCGTGTGAGGATTTAAGGTAATTGATAGATGTAAAGGGCTTAGGGCTGTGCCTGGCACACAAGAATCTCTTACCTCAATGACAACTCTTTCCAGAAAACACTCTCACAACTTCTACTGTTAGAGGATCACTAACACCTGCCCAGTTCTAAGTTCCATCATTTTTTATATGACAGCTAATATAACCTTTGTGTATTGATCGGGGTCCAGAAGCCTGGTTGGGAATCCCAGTTCTAACTGTTACTGGCTGTGTGTCCAAGAGCTCATAACTTAACCTGCCTTTCTTATCTCTAAAATGTAAAAAATAATGTCTACTTCAGTTAACAGTTGGGATTGATTAAATGAAGCAACATATGTGCAGTGATTTGAATGGTTCCTGGCACATACGAAGAACTCAGGAAGAGCTGCCATCATTATTATCGACATCGTGATAGTTAGCAGTCATCATTATATTTAGTTATGATGACTCAAAGGAGGGGAAGAAAAGGCAGCACTACATTTTCTAAGACAGGTCTACCAAACCTTCCTTCCTAATGTGGGAAGTAATATACAACTTGTCTTCCATCTACAAAATACACAGAACATTTTGTTGGGCCAACTCTCTTCTCAAATCTTTTCCAACAAGCATCTGTCTGTTTTGATCCTACCAAGTGTCTATCCCTGGACTAGTTGTAAAGAAGGCAACAAAATCAGGTAAAGGGGACCCTGCGTTCAATAAGTTTGTAATATATTGTTTCTGAAATGTTTGTGTGGGAACTTGTCTACCATGAAATTCACTTCCAGAACCCCCTTACAGAAATTCTCAGTCATTGCCAGGTGTCACAGGGAACATCATCTTTCTGTTGCCACTTGAACTGCCATTACTATTTGGGACTAAAAGGCCAGGATGACTGTCTTGCTTATACTCTCTCCTTGTTGGCACTTCAGATGTCCCACGTGGTTTTAGAAAAGTGATTCATATGCCACGTGATGCCAGCCCAGGGCTCCTCCTTAGAAGCTACAGCAATCCCTGCCCCTTCCCTGCCAGCCCCCCAAGACATATGCACAAAGATTCCCATATTTCCAGTAACTAAACTCAGCTACTCTTCATGGAACATGGATGCAAGTTGACCCTCAAAGAACCTTATTTTTAAAAATACAGAAAATAGTAAACTCACTATGTGCCAGCTTTTAATCTCAGATTTTATGAACATCGTTTCATTTAAGTTTTGCAAAAACACTACAAAGTAAGCACAGTTATTACTATTCCGATTTATCTGATGGGGAAACTATGACTCAGAGGTAAACTGGTTTGCCATTTTACACGAGTAGTAATCAGTACCTCTGGGATTTGAACCTGCTGGTCCGATTCAAGAGCCCTCAAACTTAATTACTACACGGTACCACCACCATGAACTAGAATTCAGATGCTCTGCGCTCTGACATTTCCCAGCTCTGTGTCCTTCAGAAAATCACTGATCATTTCCAAGCTTCAGTGCCTCATCTGTTAAAGGGGGAATTTCTGCTTCACAAGGTCATTGTCAGGATCAAGTCAGGTAATGAAAGTGAAAGCTATATATAAACCTTGAAGTGTTGTGGAAGCATCTCGGATTACTTTTATTATTGTCCTGATCTTTTATTGCCTATGTAATTGCCTGGTCTTTTCCAAAAGTCCCAATAAAAATAACAATAATAGCAAATTTTCTCCTAGTGAATATTTATTGAGGTGTTAACTATACATGTTCTGTGTTCAAAACTCTACATCATGATATCACTTAGCACACAGAGAGGTCATGTGAGCTGTTTTTGCCCTGATTTTAAAGTAAGATTGAGACTGAGAGAGAGCAATTAGCCCAAGACCCCCCAGCTGTGAAGAGGTGCTGCCGGGAGGTGAAACCACACGCATTTGATGATAAGACTGGAGCTTTAAGTTTCTACCCGACGGTTCTCAAACTCTATCATACTAAGAGTTACCTAAAGGGTTGGTTTGAAAGCATCCATGCTCCAGCCTCCATGATGGATTTACTGAGTTTGGGAGAGAGGTCTTGGAATATAATTTGTGTTTAAGTAATAGACTATATTTTATAGCAGTTTTAGGTTTACAGAGTTCCCCCATCCCCCTTCTCCACTCCCTCTCCTCCCCCAACCACCCAGTTTCACCTATTATAACATCTTATATTAAGGTGATATGTTTGTTACCATTAATGGACCAATATCTTATTATTATCAACTAAAGTCCATTATTTAGATAGGACTGATGGCCTTATAAGAAGGAGAGAGAGCACTCAGAGGAAAGGCCCTGTGAAGACAAAGCAACCATTTACAATCCAGTAAGAGAGAGCTCTCACCAGAAATCAAATCCCGTTGGAAACTTGATCGTGAACTTGTAAGCCTCCAGAACTGTGAGAACATAAATTTCCACTGTGAAGCCATGCAGTCTGTGTTGTGTTGTTATGACAGCCCAAGCCGACGAATGCGCACCTGAAGACCACCCTCGGAAATCACCCGTCTACACCAGAAGTATGTGGTCTGCCATCCAGCAGCATCGGCAACAACTGGGAGCTCGTCAGAAATTTAGAAACTCAGCCCTGCCCCAGACCTCCTGAATCAGCATCATCATGTTAAAGCACGCTCAAGTGGTTCCAGGTATGCAGACTAAAACGCGAGACGCTCTCCTCAATAAGACACGCTGTAGTTTACTTGGGCAGCTTGGACGCAATCGGAGCTCATTATGCATGAGAAGAGGCTAGTGTTAAAATCACAACCAATTCACTGCATCTCCCACTCCCACCAGCGAGGCAACCCTCTTTTACTTTTGCCAGTCCTTTCTCTCACGGATGGAATTGTTTATTGCCTAATTAGGTTTCAAGCAGCAAACATCCTCAACCTTAATCATCTGACTACACCTGCAGATTTCTTTGTTAATTCTTGATCTCTCAGTATTATAACAATCAAGGAAAATAACCTACTCTGAGACCTCACATTCAAAGAAATATTAATAACATGCCGTGGTAAGACAAAAATGAGGTACACATTTAAGGGCAGGAAGGCTAATTCTGACTTTTCTGTAGAACTTCTATATTCCCTAGCTGACTTGGTCTTTACAACTCTGCAAAGTAGGCAACTCAGATTTCATCATCCCCATTTTGCAGATGAAGAAACTCAAGCCAATGGAAAGGAAGAAACTTACTCTAATTTTCACAAGGAGCATGGGATGCAGCCAGGACACAAACTTTCATCATCTGACATCTTTTAGCACTCGGTGCTGTAAGCCTTGCCAAGTTTATATAAGCTGGACAGCTTCCAAGACCAACTACAGTTCTCTAAGTGCAAAAATTCATATTTGCCTTGCAACTTCGTCATGCAGGATAAGTCCGCACTATAAATGTAAAGTTATTGTATCGTTTAGGCACATCTCCCCGGACTCGTGGACTTCAGGAAATCCACTGGCTCCATTCTCTCTGTGGCAGGAGGCATGATTAAGGGATTTGCTTTGGAACAGAGATTTAGTTTAACCAGAGAGTTCTGGAACTTAACAGGGTCATTCATGAAGTTAATTCTGAAAAGTCTTTACCTACATTCCATATCTCCAGGTTCTATATTTGAACTGTATGTTCTAATTGGGCTAGAGGTTTGTTAACTTCCAAGTCACTTTATACCTTTAATCCTTGTATTTTCTTTAATTGCTGTCTGTAAAGCATTTATACTAAAAATGGGTCCTTGGGGAATAAGAACCTGCTAGTTTATCTATTAGACCAGGTTGAATAAAACTGTCCAAAAATGACTTTATTGTAACTGTATTAATATGTTTCTAGTATGTTCTTTTTAATCAAAAGTTGGGCAGAGCTGAAAACTAAATTTCATTCTAAATGACTTTTCTTCAAATATTTGATTCAAATAGATCAACTTGTTTAAAAAAAACAGGATAAGTTTGCATTTCTTTGTTTATGCGTGCATACACAAAGTACTGTTTTATGTTGCTGACAAATAGGTTATTTAACTTAGTATATTTTAAATTGTTCAATAAGTTAACAGTTTGGGGAAATATGTTAAATTCATTTTGTTTTAAAATGTGCTCACAAAATTAAAGTTCTTTATATAAATTAGAAAGGTAGGGAAAACAGGAAGCTTTTTTTTCATATTAAGGTAAAAAGAAATTGTCACAGTTCTGAACCTGGATAATTCAAAACTGGGTTGACAATCTGTCAGAACTGAATAGTGAAACTGCCACATATGCACTTGTCAAAATAGATGAAGTATTTGATGTTCAAGTTCAGGTGTTAGTTAACCTGTCAACAAATGGACAAAAGAGAGGGAAAAAAAGACAGTTCTTAAAAATCTCAGCCATTGGGTTTTCTGAAGTCCAGAATCTCTCAGATGGGTGATGATAGCAAATGGTATCAAAGAATGAAAATCCAATTATATGAGGATGGTGAGTGCTCATAGAACATGGGCTTTCAGATTTGGGGAGAGTTTGGGGAAATCCAATGGAAGGTACATCCCTAATTAGTAATGGAAGTAGACTCAGCTGTCGATAAGAATCTGGGGCATGGGTGGAGGATGTGGGGTAAAGACAAAAGATCATCTGGTGGCTAGATTGTTGAATAACAAAGTAGTCTGATACGACAAGTCATTTTTATTTTCCTTATTGAGTTTTGGCAAGTATGTAAATTTTATCCACAGTGATTAGAACACTTATCAAAATGTTCTCTTCCATTCATTCATATGTAACTAAAGTTTGGTAAAACAAAACACATAAATTATTTGACAGATATTTGTCTCCCTCTTAGGAAAAGGAATATTTGGATAATTCAGATAACATGACTGCGTATGTAGCCACAGGATTCTACTGGGAAAATGTTGGTAGTGAGTTAATTTTGATATAGCAAATCCAATGTTCTTAGTCAATAAAAATTTGGCATAATAAATTAGTGTAGAGTGGTCAGGCTGGTGGAGATGCACAAGTGAATGGGCATAGTACATCTCATATGAACGGTGATTTCTTCATGTATAAGCAGGACCTGTGCTTATCAACTAGATGTCAGGAATGTGTATTCATCAGCCAACATGTATCAAGTCAGGTACTGTGTGATATATACAGAGGATGTAATGAAGGAAAACCAGAACTCCTGCCTTCAAGGACCTGGCTGTCAGCAGTGAATCCATCCAGGACGGTAAGCAGCTGGAGTAAGAAGTCTGAATGCTTATATAGCACTGAGTGTGTGCTTTGTACATGAGTGCTAACTGATCCAATCCTTGTGACACCATAAGAGCATGTACATTATCTTTGCCATATAAAATTGTCCCCAACAGTTAGCAGCTTACCATAGCAATCATTTGGCTAGCCAGAGTTCTGTGGCCCAGCGCATGCTCAGCCAGGCATTCCCATGCCTCTATGGTCAGCTGGCAGGGACACAATGATCTCACACATCATGTAGTTGGAGTGGTGGGGACAGGAGGATCGTGTCTCCCTAATCTCAGCAGGCTGGCCCAAACTTCTTCATTTGGTGAAAGTTGCAGAGTTGTTAAGAGCAGCAACAGAAAGCAGGGGACCCTGTACAACACTTCTCAAGCCTCTGCTCGGTACCCATTTGCTACTGTCTTGTTAGCTTGAGCAAGTTGCAAGGCCAGCCCAGACTCAAGGGGAGGAGAAAGAATTTACCTTTGATGGAGTAAATTATAAAGTCTAATTACAAAAAACTCTGTGCAGGGAGAGGAAGAATTTGTGACCAATTTCTCAACCTACTCTAGGGAAGTACTATTGATATCTCTGGGAGGCACAGAGAGTTTAAGTGATCCAAGCTCATTAAGCCACAGAAAGGGCCAGGATTCTAATCAGGCAGTCTGGCTCCATAGCCAGTAAGCGTATCCACTACACTATAGTACAGGCACCACACAAAGCTGAATCACGTGCTGTGGGAAGATTTAGGAAGAGCCCCGAACTTGATCTTGGGTATTAGGGAAGCTTTCACAGAAGAACTAATGTCAAATCCAAATCCTAATGGACAAGGATAAATTAACTCCTTGAAAAGGGAGAAAGGACAGGAATATTCCCTGTAAAAGAGACCACAGAGATCACATACGCAAAGTACTAGAGATTAAGACACGCATCCAGATTAAGAACATCCAGAAAACTGTGAGTAGTTGCCTGGGCTGGGGTATTGGGAGCCAAGTTCTGTGGCAGGAGAGGTGAACTTTGGCCATTAATGTAAATATCTTAAAACCAAGGCTTTAATCAGAGACATTAGCAGCTCCTTGAAAGGTTCAATCCAGGGATTCATATGTTCAGATTCTGGCTTTAGATTCCTCACTATGGCACCTATGAAGAGTAAGGATCAGAATCTGAAAACGTCACATGCAGGGAAATCATGTGCAAGGGTCTTGCAGTGCTCAAACCGTAAATTACGATGGACTGAACTAAGAGCAAGGCAGTGGGGATTAAAAAAGGCACATTGGAAAGATATTTAGAAGACATCATGACTAGTAAATGTGCTGATGAGGGGGTCATGATGACACACAGGTTTTGGCTGACATGCCACTTGAATGATGGTATCATGACTTGAACTAGGGAAGTCACAAAGTAAAAACATTTCAGCGAAGGAAATGATGGCTTTTGATTTGCATGTGTTGAGTTTGAGATGTTACAGGACTGTATCCAAATGAATATATCCAACTGTGAGATGGGAATGAGCCTGGAATTCCAGGACTGAGTATCATGGTCATCTATAAACGCAAGAGATATTCCAGGGAGCATACGTGAAAGACAATTATTAACACATAGCATTATTAGGAATTTGTTCTGTACTGGGAACAGTTTTATATTTCACCTTATTTAACAAATTTAGTTCCCACAACAATCCTATGAGGTAATACTGTGATTACACCCATTTTACAGATGAGGAAATTAAGGCATCTGGTTGTGCTGATGAGAGCCAGTATTCAAATTTGAGCAATCTGGCTGGAGAGCCCATGCTGCTAATCTTGTACTCCTCTATGCAAAATGACAGAATATTCTAGCACTGTGCAGAATTCTGCACAGTACAAATACTGTTAAACCCTGGCTCAACATGGTGAATGAGGTGCAAAAATCCAATCTTGATATATAGAGGTTCATAATAAATGTAGAGTCGTGTCATTACAAGGTAGATGGGAAAATATATGTCTCCATTGTTATGCACAGTCACACACAAACAAAAGTACACTACTGAGCGTGGTTATTGTATCAACTAACCAGATGTGAAACTGAAAGTCCCGCAGATTCACAAGGTGCAGGCTAGGGGACGGGCATTTTCTAATTCCATCTCACCCCAGAGCTCCTCCTGTAGAAGATAATTACAATAGTCTGTCTATTGAAGAACCATAACTCAGCACAGGATCGGAGCCAGTTTTCAAATGCATTTTGTCAGAATTCTGGCCAGCCTTGTGCCATGGTAACCAAGAAAAAAGAATTTTCCAGGGAGACAGTGGCTACAGTAACAAGAAGTAACAAGATGTCAAGTACACAGAGGCCTAAAATAACTTATCCATTATATTTAGGAGCAAAGAGATGATGAGCGACCTTCTTAACAAGTGACTCTGTTCACATATTTAAGATTGGTCATTGGATATTAGCATCATTTATTTTGCAGACTATAGTTATGTATTCTTGGTATTTCCAGATAATAATAAGAGGTATCATTTATGAGCACCTCTCATATGCCAAGTTCTGCAATTGACAGTTTTTATTATGTTTAACAACTACATACAAGGTAGCAGATTTCCTTTTATTTTTAATAGTTTATTACCAAGTCGGTTTCCATATAACACCCAGTGCTCTTCCCCACAAGTGCCCCTCTCTATGACCATCACCACCCTTTCCCTTCCCTCCTCCCTCTTCAGCCTTCAGTTTGTGTTCAGCATTCAAAAGTCTCTCATGAGCTGCCTCACTCCCTCTCCCCAACTCTTTCCCTCCCCTTTTTCATTCCCATGGTCTCCTATTAGGTTTCTTGTGTTAGACCTATGAGTGACAACATATGGTATCTGTCCTTCTCTGCCTGACTTATTTCACTTAGCATGACTCCCTCAAGGTCCATCCATTTTGCTACAAATGGCCAGATTTCATTCTTTCTCATTGCCATGTAGTACTCCATTGTGTATATATACCACATCTTCTTGATCCACTCATCAGATGATGGACATTTAGGCTCTTTACATGCTTTGGCTATTGTTAACAGTGCTGCTATGAACATTGGGGTACATGTGCCCCTATGCATCAGCACTCCTGTATCCCTTGGCTAAATCCCTAGCAGTACTATTGCTGGGTCATAAGGGAGTTCTATGGATAGTTTTTTGAGGAACCTCCACACTGCTTTCCAGAGCGGCTGCACCAGTTTACATTTCCACCAACAGTGTAGGAGGGTGCCGTTTCTCCACATCCCTTTAGAGCTGTGCCCTGAGATCACAAGTCTTATCACTGGCAAAGCCAACATGCAGATCAGAAATCATCAAATTCATAGACCTTGCTTATTTTCTCTATACTGTACATACAGTCTCCATTGAGTTCCTAGGACAAAGAGGGTAGGAATATCATAAATGATATCTGCTAATTCAAAGATCTCCTTTTAATCAATTGTTCCAACATTGTCTTTACCATTTTGGCTGGCATTTCTAAACCATAGCAAATCAAGCACCCACTAGCTTCACTTGGAGAGATGTTTTAATAAACAATAAAAAGGTCAGAAGCTGAAGACAAGTAGAGGAGACACAAAGGGTATTGATGTCTTATCCCTTTGTTTCTGGAAAAGTGGGGGCTTATCACTTCTAAGCCAGTTGCTTACTGAAACCAGCATTTGATGACGGGGCCAGTTCAACAGTCTGAACCAGTCTCTCTCTGAACTATCAGTCTTTCTGGAGGCAAACCAGGGACTGAGGGAACCCTCCAAGGAAGAGTTCTGACGCGGACTTTGGCAGGTGGAATCTGGAGTTTTTTCAGATGTCAAGATCCCGTGACTCAGCTCCTTTTTATCCAGTTCATATGCTTTTATGATAGGGCATTTTGATGCCATTCAAAGGGTAAGGGATCTGTACTGAATAAGAGATAACCCATAATATGGAACATTTTTACTTAAATATTAATGTTTTCAATACTATTTAGATGTTGCAAAGCCATGTTTGACTTTCTAATATTGAAAGATTGAGATTAAAACCTGGACCAGCCCTTGCTGAACACTCACTATGCAGCAGAGCTTTTGAAAACATCTTAAAGATATCATATCATATGTGATATATATTATGAATTATCTCATTTAATGCCTACATGAGGAAAGTGCTACCAAATGCCCATTTTACAGAAGAAAACAATGAGGTAAAGAGAGATGAAGTATCTTACCAGTGCAACTGGCTTCATTGAGCAGTTAATAATCTGGAATTACCAGATAAAGAGAATTGAGTCCTAAAAGAGAATAATCAGTGTGAAAGTTAACAGGTCTTTAAAATAAACCTGCATGGGAAGCAGAGAAGGTGGAGCCAAAACGTAAACCATCACTGACCCTAGGGTTGGGCGAGCTGGGATTTTACATTTGTCAACTGACTTTTCAACTGATTTTTAACTTCTTTGACCATTAGTTTTCTCATCTGAAGGATGGGAGTAGCAAGTCTTCTCTGCAATGAAATGAGGTTTAAATTTTTTTAAATGTTTTTCATTTATTTTTGAGAGACAGAGAGAGTCAGTGAGAACAGGGGAGGGTAAGAGAGAGAGGAGACACAGAATCCATAACAGCTCCAGGCTCCGAGCTAGCTGTCAGCACAGAGCCCAATGCAGGGCTCAAACCCACAAACCATGAGACCATGACCTGAGCCAAAGCCGCACGCTTAACTGACTGAGCCACCCAGGGGCCCCATGAAATGAGGTTAAATGTGATGGTGTGTAAACAAGACCTTAGTAATTTGCATATCTTTATATGTTAGGTCTTAGAACAATTTAGAAGGATCCATCTGTCCAATGAATTAAAGATCCATGGGGCTTACGGTAAGTTTTATTAAAAGAATAATGCTGATAAGACCATTTGTGATGCTAGGTGAGCAGGAGAACATTAATTTTTTAATTAATAGGAATTTAGCAAATGGCACATCACCAAGGATCAATAACTAAGCAGATGGTAAGAGTAAAACATAATCATTGTTTTTGGGAACCAATGCAAATGCAATGGTTTTAGATTGTTAGAAATAAGTGCAAACCATGCTTGGGATTAAAGGTCATTTTTAAGTAATGGACAGCAGTGCATAAAATTGTAATAGAGCCAACAAGCACGATGTGAACACTCTCACAGGAAAAGATGCTCTGTGAGTGCAAAGCTCCTGACCGATCAGTGGAAGGTTAGGAAGCTACACCCTCCCATTTACCCCCATTGCCTTTTCTCTCAAAGCATTTTATTCTTTTCCTACTCAGGATTTATCAAAATTGTAAATATTTTGCATGTATTTAATGACCATCTCCCAATACACACACACACACACACACACACACACACACACACACACACATCTGGAATCTCCGAGAGGACTGGAATCCACATTTGGTTTTCAGACAAATGGATAGATATCCAATGCCAGCCTCAGTGCCTAGAGAAAAACAGGCACTTAATATAAAATCTGTTGAATAAAAGGACGAATGTTTCTTTGTTGTGTCCGGTTTATCCCTTCTGCTCCTTCTAAAGGCACAATGCCCAGACAAGAACACTTCGCTATTTTCACACACTAAAAGCACTACACTTTGTAAGCTTTACCTGGAGTAGTATGGAGTCTGGTCATCACACTACCTGTGTGTGTAGCAAGAAGGGGGTTTGTGGACAGCTGATTTGGAGCTATTCGGGGAAGAGAAGAACAGCTCATCAGAGGTGTCCAAACCGCACTGCTCATGTTGAGGCATGCCCAGTTCAACCTCTAAGTACAGATCTCTCCCCAACACCCCACCAAGTTTCAGGGTTCTCCTTGCTCTTACTGCAGACTGCCCTCTCTGTGTAGCCCTTGATGGTCTCTCTCTTTCCTGAGGGGCTGCCCTGTTGGTTTAGATGCAGACAGTAAAAGGTCCCATTCACAAGCTCAGATGGATAAAGTCCTGAAGGTGGGTCTGGCCTTGAATCATGAGCAATGCCCACAGCAAACCCTCTCGATCCACCTGATACACACTGGTAGGCAGCTCTGCTTTCAGACCATTTTCCAGGACCCTGATTATTAACATTCTTCCTCCAGAGTCCCTTATTCCCAGGCCCGAGTCCAGGATATACCTTATATCTCTGCCCTTATAATCCTTTTGTCTCGAACATTGAAATTTGATGGATGAGCAGGAAGGATCTGATCCCACCTGGCCCAAATTATGAGCAGCAGAAATATTAGAACCCTGTTCCTCCAAGAAATAAGACTTTTTCTTCTGAAGCACAGCTGTGTTCTCAGTGTTCTCTGTAACTTGATGATGATGAAAAAATGTTTGCATTATCTACTGGGGAAGGTCAATGCCCCCATCCTCATCCCACTAGGCTACATGACTCCATGATGCACCAAGGAAAAAGGTAGCTGCAAATTCTGACATGCTTCCCACATTTCCATCTACCTCTCAGAGGAGGGAATAATCAATAGAAGTATCACCAAAGTATATAAAAAGATAAGATTATCCTCGGGGTTAAATGCAACTGTATTTCTTGGGAAGCCATCCAATCTCAGGAATACTTGGAAAAAGAGAAAGAATGAACAATTAATACCAAGACTATGATTTATCAGATCTCACTCTTTGCTTGCCCTTGTGTATCAGTCCATTTTAAAGATTCTTATTGGTGTGCCCGACTCATGGCCAGGCTTCCCTGTGTCCCATAGGACGTGATCATGCAGATGTTCTGACAACTTTCTTGGGGACCTGGGCTGAAGCTCTGTTTGCTTCCTTCATCCTGGCTTGTCTCCCTTCTTCCCTGGTTCTGCACTTATTGTGGATAAGTTCATCAGGGCTGTGACAGCTAGTTTATAAAACCTAGGAAAATGTCATCAAAAATAAAAGGAGATTAACAGTCACCAGTCAAGGTGATCAGACTTTGAAAGGTCAAATTCTAAAATCTAGTTGCAACTTTAAAATAGCAAAATGAAGTCTTTGTAATTTTTTAGTCCTAGCTCCTATTAAAAATAAACCAACCTCAATGTTACATACAATGTATATATTTAAATATTAATATAAGTACATACACAAAGTCTATACATATAGTATTAAAGAAATTGCCTTCATTAACATTCATTTGCTCTCATACATCTAACATATTTACTTTTAATTTCACACACAATACTGGTTTCCTCCCCAGAAGCATATTTATTTGTAATTAAGAAATTCTACCAAGAAAGTTAACAGTTCAGCAAATAAAACTGTAAAGGCAAAGAAAAGCAAATGGGAACTATGAGTTTAGGGCCGTACCTTGCCTAAGTCACTTCATATCCATTTAATGAGGGCTTTCTTTAGCTTGCTGCAGGGACACAAGTAAGGACTGCTACAGAAATGCTATTCTTAATTTCCCCATACGTCCATACGTGGCAATCATTTAACGATAAACAGCAAGCACCAAGGTTCCACTTCCAAGATTGCTTCAAGCAGAAGTTAGCAAACAGAGGCAGCCGGACGTGTTCCTTCCTGCCGCATGGTGACAGGGATGAAAATGGGGCAAGACAAATTGGAATGTCAAAGATTAACTTTAGATCCTGACATTCCTGTCTGAATAATCTCGAGCTAAATTCTCCCTCTTTATGTCAAGGAACACACACTCTCTAGGCATTTCCACCCACCATCCAGATTCTCTTTTTCTGGGATGTGTTTAGGTGTTGGAGAGAATCACATGGTTTTCTCCCGAAATCGTCCTCTGCTATATCTAGTTATGTTAAATCCTCTACCCACAGGAGACACTGCAGGAAATTTACGGAGCGTCTTAAGTCCACATTGACCGGGTCCTTCCAGCTCTTCATCTTCTCCACTCTGAAAACAAGATTTGGGGAGGGAAGCTGAACATCAGAGTGTCCAAGGACATCTGGCAAAACCTGCCCCATATTCTCACAAGTGTGACATAATCAAGGTGATCGTATGTATCTAACCGGTGGGCAGGAGGCTTAAGAAGTCAGAATCAGCATCTTGAGGTCTTGGGGTAGGTTTGAGGAATTCAGAAGCTGCACTGAGCTTCTCAGTGATCCCTTAAAAGTGGTTTGTGGGTGGTGGTATTTGGGGATTCTTCCTACCGACCAGCCTACGGAGCCACAAGAGCACAACAGAAGTAACAGCCTCGCCCAGAGAGCAGATGCTGATGCATTTCACTGCTCATGCTCCTCCCGGCACACTGCATAAATTAAGTCCTCAATAAATATTTGCTAAAAACTGAGACTTTTTCAATAATCTAAACAGACATTCCCTTTATCATTTTACTCTTTATGTCACAACGGAATCGATAAATCATTCTTTTGCTTTTGATTGGGGGTATTAGAGAACATCAAGTTTAATCAATTCCTTTTACAAGGTATCAGAAGTCCAGAAATTTTGAGCAACATGACCACGATTGCCCACTGAGCTCCAGTTGTAGTTAAGGCTAAGGAGCCTGCGGGCACTTGACTGTCCTGGCCTGCTCAAGGTCTCTGCCTCTGGCACCTGACTTATTCAAGTTCAAGGGCCTTCTTTTCAATCTCAGGACGTTTCACACAATATTTCTTCTGTTGGGAGAGTTCTGCTCTCTATTTCTGAGTTGTTCCTTCCCATCCTCGGGTTTCTCTGCAAATACCACTTCCTCAGAAAGTTTCTGAGTGCCCAAGCTAAAGGACATCCCCATTTTCCTATTCATTTCTCTCTCTGTCTCTCTGTGTGTGTGTGTGTGTGTGTGTGTGTGTGTCTCTCTCTCTCTCTTTCTCTCTCTCTCTCTCTCTCTAAGTCTCCTGTTTCTTTCTTTCCCAGCATTTGCCATGAACTGTAAATATATATTATCTGCAAGTATTTGCTTATTTAATATTTCTCTCCCAACACACACACACACACACACACACACACACACACACACTCACACAGTCTCCTAGAAATTAGAATCATATTTGGGTTTTCACCAGTAGATACCCAGTGCCAGGCTCGGGTATTTATCCTGAAATGAGTTTCATGGGACTAAAATAGCACAAAGTAGCACCTCAATAAAAGTCTATTGAGTGAAAGGATGAATAATTTTTTTGTTTCTGTGATCTCCTCTTCTTCTACACCACAATGCACACTTCTCTTCCTTCAGGAAAAAAGATAACTAGTGGTGCAGTCAGCCTGTGATATGAGTTTTCTGGATTATTCTGGTACTATACAGAGCATAGTTAGCTTGCAGATTTCACTTCCAGGGATGACAGCTAATCATCAAAGGGGAATTAAAGAAAAAATAAAAATGCTATTGCTCTGTATCTGGATCTATATTAAGATAATGCTTTCTCCAAGGCACGCAAATAAGAGAGTGAAAGTATCAAAATAAAGCAAATGAACATTGGAATACAAACTCTAGAAAACAGTAGAAGACAAACATTGGAATTAAGAATTCTAATTAAGACAAACCTTGGAATTAAGGGTGAGTTTATTATTCAAATCACATCTCCAAAAGAAATAATGATCTATTTTTGGTGCATTACATGAAGCAACATAAATTTCTTCACTCTCAAAGGCTTTTTTTTTCATTTGTGAATTGTCATCTTATTCATTCATCATTCATTCCTTCAAGGATTCCTTGGTGCCTTCAGGATAAAGCCCACCATCCTCTGAAGGACTCTGTGTCCTTCCACGATCTCTTCCCTGCCCTTGCTTTTGGATCACATCCTAACCCTTGCTTACTTGCCCCTGTGCTCCAAACACCCACGCCACAGTTCCCACAGGCCACAGTGTCTCACAGCCCCACATGCTTGTAGGGCTAGAGAGCCCCACTCAGGAGGAACAGCTCTTTCCTTCTGAATTGACTTGCTACTGCTGCTGATACAGATCACCATAAATCTGTGGCTTAACCAAATGCAGATGTATCACCTTGCAGTTCTGGTGTCCTAAGTCTGAAATGAATTTCATGGGGCTAAAATCAAGGTGTTGGCAATGCACCATTCCTTTCTGAAGGCTCTAGGGAAGAATTCTTTTTCTTGCCTTTTCCAGCTTCTAAATGCCTCCCTGTTTCCTTGGCTTATAGCAACCTCCTTCCTTCTAATGCCAAAAATGTCTGGTGGAATCTTTCCCACACTGTATCACTCTAACACAGACTCTTCTGCATCCTTGTATGTTTAAGGATTCCTGTGATTACATTGGGATCTCCCAGATAATCCTGCATAATCTCCCTATTTTAATGTCAGTGATTAACAACCTTAATTCTATCTACAATCATAATTGCCTTTTAACATATAAAGCAACATATTTACAGAATCTAGGGAGTAAGGACTGGCCATTATTCTGCCTACCACAAAATCCAAGTACACCCACTGTTGCATATCTCCCCTGTGAGTGACACAGTTAGATGTTCCTTATCTCATCATTTATCTCCATTTTATTCTAACACAATATACAATAGGGCTTATCATTTTGTCTTAAGATCACTTATATATTACATACATCTTCATGTAACTATTTCAAGATTGCATCCTAAACAAAAATGTAGCTTTTCAGGGAGTCAGGTACTATACTATATATTTTGAACCATTTGATTTTTACATTAATACTATGAGAGAAAAATTACATTCATTAAATAGACTGAAAATCTAAGTCCCATGACAGGTAAATTGTTCACTCAGTCATTCCTCTTGCAAGCCAAGGCTGGGATTTGAACTCCTGTCCGACAGGTTCCTGTGTAGTCAATTTACTGTTAAAGTTCACTCTCTCATCTTGAGGTCCCCTGTCACTCCCACTGAGGTCCCAACACCCAATAGATTTTCATTAAAAATTTAACTTTTAAGTAAGTCAAATAATCGCTTTTCCTATTACTATTTCACTCTCCATCCTGATGATGAAATTAATCTCTTCATTACATCATAAATCTTTATTCCACTTCTCATCTCAAAGACTAACTTTTTACCAAAATTGAACACCATTCCTCAATTGACAGAATGACTATCCATTGTTTTAATTCTTCGTGTATTTTTGTCTTAATTCCTTAACTGATAGAGAGATTATCATTATCCAAAGACAATGAAAGCTGCTTAATAATGAAATTGTATCTTTTCTTGAAATATCAGTGCCCCCAAGCTTATCATCTGTCCCTCTGGAGAAAAAGGTTTAAATAAGTGATTCCCAGCTCCAAGCCTTCAGGAGATCTAGAGTGGGGCCGGACTACCCCTGCGTGTGAACATCTTCCCAGTCAAGTCTGGTGATCAGCTGGGCTTTCAGGTCAGAGTTTTAAAAGACATTGAACAATATTCTTTAGTCTGCATCACCTTATTGTGGGGATCCTCATAAAATAATTTCTCCATGCATTGTGGAAATTCAGGAAAGCTTGATAATAAATGAGTCAAGCACTGTAACTTAATTGATAGCTTCACATGTTGTAGGTAAACAGGTATTGGAAAGACTTAACCATAGTGAACGAAATTCTCACAGTTTGGCATGAGAATTTGTCCAGTTTTGTCTAAGGCACATTTTTACAATAACAGAGTGCACCATTACATGCAAGTATTTTTTTCCTCTGTAATAGTAACACAAGAAAGCAAATAAATCAATGTTTCCTTGGTTACTAATGTGTGTACTCTCTCTCTTTTTTTTTTTTTGGTTCATATAGAACTGTTATCTTTACTAAACACTGTTTGTGCTCAAAAAATAAATCTATTTACCAATACATAGGGGGACCCACATGTCTATTCATCTGGAAAAAAGTTTATTATATTTAAAAAATATGGAGAGATATAAAACTATTTTCTGGTTGTTTGGGGTGACATCTGTGACTATAATTGAGATCCTGTACTAAGCATCTCTGATGTGCAGCACACCCAGTCAGGAACTGCCTTGGTAGAGGCACGAACCCAAAGAAGCATGGTTTACCTTTCATGTGTCCTGTGGTCCCAGCAAAACGTATGCTTTTACAACCACAGATATAGAGGAAATCAGGTCTGGCAAAGCATGCACTTTCCTTAGTAGTTCTTTCCATAATTTACATATGATCCTTCTGTCCATATCTCATTGACCAAAGCAAGTCACGAGACAACAGAGGTACATAGAGAGGATACTCTCAAAGAGAAGGATTCCAAGCAGAAGGAAGAGTACCAGCAGAGTGTCAGAAGCCAGGGAGTAAATGGTCTGTTGAGGTTAGTAGAGTTGTTGGTTAGGACTTAAGCCTTGAGTGGTAGGGATGAGGATGAAAAAAGATGACAGAGCACTAACCTAAGGACACATAAAACTCCTTGTAAACCCTATCAAAGAGTTTGTATTGTACCTTGAAAGCAATAAAAAAAATAGGTTAAAGATTTAAAGGAAAGTGGCATGATCCAACTGTATTATAAAGTGATAACTCTGGCTATTTCTTAGAGGCTTTAACTTTGTACATCTTGAGTTACCAGAAGAATATCCAAGTGGTGGTATCTAGACAACACTTGTATACACAGGACCGGAAGGAATCATTAGCACATAGACTTAAGACATTTCAAACATACAGTGTTAGATGAGATGTGGCCCTTGTAGACCTGATTTGTTTGCTTCCAGATGCATGAAAGAATTTAAATTTGAAGGTCTTCTGATAGGGCATGTGCTCTTTAGTTGGTCCTAATCGCCACCATTATTTGTATTCTACTCTTTATGAACTAACTGCCTTCTGAAGGCATTTGAGTTTGGGACTTCTCATATAGTTAGGGCTGCCAGATAAAATATGGGGTGCCCAATTAAATTTGGGTTTCAGATAAACAATGAATATTTTTTATTATGTCATTTATTTTGATTTGCTAGATCTGGCAACACTCAGCACAGTTGATAATTTAAGTGATGGAAATGGATGGCATTAGAAGGGACAGTGTCCAGAATAAGAAGAGAAGCAGGTGTTAGACAGTGCCTGGAATACTGAAGAGAGTCAGTATTTACCATTAATGAACAAAAGCCAAGGGTAAAGACAGACAAACAGCAACATTTAGAGAGTATTTAAGAGAAAGGAGACAGAGAACAGAAGAAAAGTAGAAGAAAATCAAGGAGTGCAAAACAAGGAAAACCAAGGCCAAAATGCCTCAGGAGAGGTCAACAATGTCACATGCTGCATGGAAATCAAGCAAGATAACAACTGAAATTTTTCCACTGGATCTGTGACAAAGTCATCACTGGTGTCCTTGGAAAAACATCTTACTAGAGTGGTGGGAGCAAAATCAGTTACCTTCAGTTGAGAAGACGAGAAAGAGAAAGAAGAGATAGAATATTTAACTCTTCAAAGGCTCTTGGCTGTGTTGGCAGTGAATAAAGGAATTATAGCTAACGTAGGCTTGGAGTAAAAAATCATTGCCTTTCTTTGTGTATAAGAAGAAACTGAGTGGTAGAGATTCTGAATGTTATTAAGAAGAAACCAGTATAGAAGAATAAGTTGAAAATAGTTAAACATAAGGAAGAGAAAGGAATAATCACTGTAGAAATTTTCTTAAGGAAGCATACCAAGATGTGATACATAGTGCTATTACAAAGATTTCTTTTAAGAAAAAGATCACAATTATAGCAGAGGGAATGAGAAGCATGGGTGTCCATGCAGTGAGTTTTGGCAGCAAGAATTTCAGAGGACTTCTATGTGAGGGTTTCTACTTTTTCCCCTGGGATAAACTCTTCTATTGACTTAGGTATGTCAGGAGCTGGGGAATGTATAGTGGTAAGAAAAAATTTCCAATGGTCTGAAGAAGTTTTCAATGGCCGTATGAGTCTTAGGAAAGAGAGTTCAATTGGGAAATATATGAGAGTATATTGAATACTCTGCTGGATTGAAAACTACATTCCACTTCAGAGT
Organism: Suricata suricatta; assembly: GCF_006229205.1. Lineage (NCBI taxonomy): Eukaryota > Metazoa > Chordata > Mammalia > Carnivora > Herpestidae > Suricata > Suricata suricatta. Next base: position 177,708,756 of record NC_043700.1, on the reverse strand, counting down.
CTCTACAGGGGTCTCAACAATGTGTGGGGCTTTGGTCTCCCTCTCCCTGGGGACCCAAACTTTCTCTTAGGGTCTTATGTTAATATGAAGGGAATCTAGATCCACATGCGGTGCCCCTGTATTAATTCTAGAATACTAAGTAGCAAAGTGGTGCTTTGAAATGATAGAAATTAGCAGCCCAAGAAGGAAAGAAGGGGATAAAATCAGGGATAGTTTGGACTCTTAAGCCTTTCCTGCCTAGGCTCATCTCCTTACATAACTTAGAGATAATACATTTGTGTTCAATTAGTTTTGAAAATACTCTCTATCTTTGAATTTTCTCTAGAACATTTACTTATTTTAGTCATTGTAAATTTGAAGAGAAATTGCTTAATAACACTACCTAAAATTTAACATATTCTATATTTTTATGAAACATTTCATAATTTTATATGATTCTATAGTCATTTAGTCATTTCAACAAATAGTTGTGAATGCCATCATATGCCAAATATGCATATTGGTAGGATAAACAGAGTATCTGATCTCAGCAAGTTTTAAAAAATCCAATTATAAGGTAATCTACACTTCAGGAAAAACTAGTACATAAAATGTGACTTCAAAATCCAATGCAAAAGCTAAAAACTAAATAAATACAAAAGCTAAATAAATTAGCTAATGGCTAGTCCCCTTATAAATGGATTTACCATAGGTTCCTTTAAACAACAAATGCTCCTGGAGGATTTGAAATATAATTTGATTCAAAGGCCCTCAGTGTATCTACAAAGACATCTATTACATTGAATGAGATGTACCTGCCAGGTCACTTCTGTGATACATATATACATTTTTGTGCACTCATTATAATATACTTGTATTTCCCTCTCTTCAAGAGCCTTGGGGAAGATAGGAGGAAATTGCATGGATGCTTAACTGGAGAGCATCTCAGTGCTGGTGAACTCTCTCTCCTGTTCAATTTTCCCACGTTCTTCTCTTATTTACTCTATCAAAAGCTGCCCTTGGGGACATGTTTTATTTGGTACTTATATTGTACTCTGGGAATAATATTAGCCAATGAAGAATTATTGGCAAGATCATAAACTTCATGAGTATAGACACTATATTTCTCTTGGCCAATATTTTCTCTTATGTTATTTATATTTTACAAACATGGTATTTATTATGTTATAGTCACTGTTCAGAAATATTTGCAAATATGCGTCATTCTATCCCCATAGTAACCCTATGAAGTAGGTGCAACCAGTTTTATGGGAGAGGAAATTGAAAACGGTGGCCAATTGAAAACGGAATGAAAATGTCTAGATTTGAATCTAAGCTGGCTCTAAATCTTGTACCTGTAAGCACTATACTGAGCTATTGCCTCACACCATGATGTCACCATTGAATTTTCAGCACCAAGCATGTTATGTATATTTTGTAGATGCTCAGTAAATATATAACTAAGTGATAGAGGAAAAATAATGGGTTACATTTCCAGTCTCTCCATTTAGCAAATCATTATAAAGTGCTGTTAAACAGCAAAAATCAACTTCATTAAATGTTAAAGATCTTACTAACTTTATTCAACAATTTATAAATCAGGCAACATCCCCTCTAGCAGGTAGGGAGGAGCTCCAAGGAGCTGTACAAATTGGAAGAGTTTTATAGGCAGAAGGGAAAGAGGACAGGGAAGTATATGAGGCAAAAAAAGTAGACTGATTATGGCAAGGTCACTTTCCTTTTCTGGGAGAGGCCAAAATTGTAATTAAGTTTCAGTTTGGTGACATGGGGCTTTGCAGAAGTGACTCCAGTTTGGGCCTGTTGTCTTGTTTTAACAGGGCCTGTCCTGAGAAATTCACAGATGATGTATACCTGACACTTGAACAACATGGGGGTTAGGGGCACTGACCCCAGTGTAGTAAAAAATCTGCATATAACTTTTGATTCCTCAAAGTCTTAACTATTAATATTCTACTATTGACCAGAAACCTTACCAATATACGAACAGTCCATTAGTACATATTCTGCATGTTATATGTATTATATACTGTATTCTTACATCAAAGTCATCTAGAAAAAAGAAAATATTATTAAGAAAATCATAAGGAAGAGAAAATACATTTTCTGTACCCTACTGTAAAAGATCCAAGCACAAGCAAAGCTATGCAGTTCAAACTGATGTTCAAGGGGCGACTTATATTTATCAACTGACCTACCAAACAGTAAGGGTCAAATCTCACCCAGATGAGTGGGATTAGGGTTCTGGGCTAGGTGTGTCAGCTAGGCGTGTGGCTGCTACCACCAGCCATCATTTACCTCAGGGAGCACAAAAGCCTATAACCAAGTAACTACTAGAATATTCTGAGACTGAATTACACTAAAAGCAGCCAATGTAACAATGCCTCAGCTACACATCTGCACCTTTTCAATGATTGTTGTCAACTACTAAAAGCTTAGAACACCATCTGAATGTTATTACTGTTTCTCATGAATGAAGAGATATTTTCATCTAGAGCTCAAGCAGGAAACTGCTACAAAACAATCTGAATTGGAAGGTACGGGGGGGGGGGGGGGGGGAATATAGAGAATCACAAAGAAAGGAGGATAAAGGTGGCAGTAGTAATTGCCTTCTTTGCAAAGAGAGATAAATGAAGAAAGCTTCTGTTTTAAGAATTTTATAGAGGGAAGTATTTCCATGACAACTAAGTACCTAGTTATTCTAATTGCGAGAGAAACAAAGCATCTAAAAAGTCTGGAAATTTGTTCCGGGCACAGAATAAATCCCCACAAAACAAGAATCATTGATGTTTCATTAGAAGCAGTGAAAATTGACCGCCAGACTTTTTATTTTAATTCAATATTTAAAAATTGACTATATTTCTTGAAATTATCTACATTTCAGACAAAATATTAGCACTTAAAATTGGCTTAAGGTACATGTAACACTACACATCGATAACCTTTGAATTTTGACCAAATTATTGAAGATCAAATTGACTGAAAAATTAGAGTATGTTACCAAACAGAACCTTATAAGTAGTGACAAAACCATGGAGTTTAATTTAAATTGATGTTAATTGAATGGTCTGATTTACCAGAATAGCTGTCTCTTTCTTACATGCACAAGATATATTACATACAAAATCTTATTTCAGTTTATGTTAAAATTGGTTTGAGCAATATACTAGTTAATGGAATCAGAAGCATAGCAAGCTGACCTAAATCAATAAGACTGGTCTAAATTTATCTGAACTATGCAAGACAGAATAAAACAACTCTTTTTAGTACAAAATCATTCTAATCCAAATGGACCATTATTCCTTTGAGGAATTCTATTGTGGTTCAGATCATTGCCTCAAAAGGCAATGGACTTCCTTTCTTATTCTCTTGAAATACATTCCTCCGGACCCTTTCAGGAGTTCTCCACTGGGAGTTGAGAGCCCGTGCTCTTGGCAATCAATGTATACAACAGAAGTGGTAATAAATGTGTGGTCTTTAGAGTTGGATGACTGGTCCAAGCCCTGCCTCACTCACTTCCTAGCTATCAATAAAGGGAAAATCATTAGATTTCTCTGAGCATCAGTTTTCTCATTTGTTAAAAAAAATATATTAATCTAAGATGTTCACTTGACAAATTTTAATTGTGCACCAGGCAAGAGATTAGGCTGATTTAAAATAAGTCATATCATTGTTTTTGAGACATATCTACTAAAGAAGATATGTTTAAATTAAATGTATTTGGAATACTACATGATCAATTATATTGTCAAGATATAAAGAGCTTTCATTGAGCTTAAAGGATGAAAACAGTTAATTCAGAGGCAATGATATTTGAACTATCTTACAAAAAGAGTATCCTGAATGGAGGGAAGCACGGGAGAGCATGAAAGAAGGAGACTGGATGGAAAAAAATGTATGTCAGATCTCAAGACTTGAAGGAGATTGCCTTAAAGTTCAGCAGGTTTGGAGTATGGTAAGGAGTAGGGGGCGGAGGGGGTTGGGAGGGAGGGAAGGACAGAGAAGAAGTTATGGGCCAGATGGTGAGGTACTTGATATGCCATGTTGAGAAACTGAGAATTGGAATTTTCCCAGAGAAAAATGGGAAGATGATATGTTATGGCAACTAAGAGTAACACTTTTTTTTCCCCTTGAGATAATAAAGGCTCTTGTCGCCCAACTTAATCTGAAGCCAGGACTGATTCAGCTAGCCCTAGAGCATGACTTTACTCAAATCCCCCCGGATGTATGCAGATGGTTGAAAGTAAGGTGACCAACTCGTTTTCTAGGACTTTCTCAGCTTTACAATGAAAACTCCCACCTCCTAGAAAACTTCTCAGTCTTTAATAATTTAATAACAATAAATACATCTTGAGACCCATTCAAAAATAATTTTATACCAAACACCAAAAGATCTTCAATTCAAGATGGATCACAAGGCCCCCCTGGTGACTCGGTTAAGTGTCTACTCCTGACTTTGGCTTTGGTCATCATTTATGGTTGGTGGGTTCGAGCCCTGCATCAGCCCCAGTGCTGACAGCATGAAGCCTGTTTGGGATTCCCTCTCTCTGACTCTTCCTTGCTTGTGCTCTTTTGCTCTCTTTCAAAATAAATAAACTTAAAAATATTTTTTTTCAAAAGGATGGTTTCCCCTTAAAGATAGTCCAGCTGCATAAATCATCAAAACAGCATTTTAAATGGACCCAATGTGTTTACAATGTTCAAGGAAAATGGAAAGTATAGAATATGAAACCCATTTGTTTGGGGACACTTATATAATACCTTTCTTCCAAGGAAAGAGTAAAAACACTTTCATACCATCAGCAAAGTGTGGCTTCCAAGTTGGTTTTTTAATTTACTACCTTGATTGAATAAATAAATAAACACCATAATGATATGAAAGCTAATATTTACATTTCCAAAGTACTTCTTTTTTATTGTTTCCTAAGGAATTTAACTTTAGAGGCATTCAGCTGTCTGTAGGCTAAACTGAGATGCAGAACATGAACAAATTTGTTTTTTTTCCTAAAACTTTGTTGGTGCGTTTTGCTTTATTAATGGTAGTATTTACGCTTTATTATCTTAGTGACTTAAGTGTTCTACTAATTCAGAATAAGAGTATGTATATGTGTGTGTAAAAGTTTTAAATTATTCACATAAAAGGTCTATATTAAGGAATTAGATAATTATGTTTAAAAAGCACAAACAGAAAGAACTATTAAATATTATTATATCTCAAATGTAATAAGCATTAAAATGTATAATATACTGCCATAATATTATTATAGTTGGTGTTAAAATTATGCCAAGAATTAATGGTACTAAGCCAATTGGAAAATAATAAAAAGGAAAATTTTTATATAATATGTAGTGAAGTATTATGCCTAGAAAATATTAAATATATGAATTCCGTATACTGAATTACTGTAAAAGTGTTTTTACCAGTAAAAGTTATCTTAACCCCAGGTCATACATCCAGGAAATTCATGTAAAATGTATTTTTCTTGGGAATAAACAAATGTATTTTTCTCGGGAATAAACAAATTATAGTAATATAGTATAGAATTTTTAACTCTAGTTTTTTTTTAAGTAATCTCTATGCCCAACGTGGGCATACTCGAACTCACAACCCTAAAATAAAGAGTCCTATGCTCTACCAACTGAGCCAGCCAGGTGCTCCTAACTCTAGTTTTAAAGTACCCTTTGTTACGTGATCTGATGGTGAGATCAGAAATTCTGAGGAAAATGGAATATTATAATATCCTTTTTTTTTCAAGGAATATCTACTAATATCTTGAAAGCCATTTGTGCAGCATTGTTAAAGGAGGTCACAACATGACCACTGGTTGACCCACCAGCTGGACCCGGGCAATAGGAAGCTCCTTGCGCTCTCTCCCATCTTTGGAATGTATGTTCTACTCACTGCGCCCACACTGGGAGCTGTTTCAGGGTTGGAGCCTTGAGAGAATTAGCCTTGCTGAGACCATCTGGGAAGTACCTGGGATGCAACCCAGTTAAGGCCACTACATAAACTTCTGAGATCCTGGTGGGTGAGTGTGGAGATCTACTCGTCTTGTGGTTGTCTACAACAAGCCTCATATGTACCCTTATTAAGCCCACCACCTGCCAATCTGGAGTGGTTTGCCTCTTTCTTCTGCCTCTCCTTGGCCTGTGTGTATCTGCGCCAGTTTGCAAACCAACAAGCGTGGAATGCGATTGGGCAAATTCTAGTTCACTTATGACAAAAATCCACATAAAGTGTATTTTTAAAATGAAATTTAGAATACAAGGCCAATTTGGCAGATGACTTTGCCCCACCAAATCAGTAAATCATCTAATCAATGCCTACTTCTGTGTTTGATGCATAAATTAATATTTAATTATGTGGAAAAGGACTTATATGTGAAAATATTCACACGATGTTTCAATTTGGATTCATCATAAGTACCAGCCCTAGTGTCCATGGCAGGTGTTAGAAAATCCAAGGATATGATCAGGTGTTGAAGCTGATTTGTGCGTGGCTCTGGTAAAGGCCACTCTGCCCAATGTTGCACTTTTACAAACCATGAGCCCCACACCTTCTAACCTCAGGTTCTAAATGAATTCAAACCCTTAAAGGGACTGAGGGACCAATTCAGCCCCTATTTTCCAGTGAAATCGGTGTTGTAAAATAATTTGGAATGTTTAGCTTGAAGAAGGCAGGGACAATGTTACAATCTTTAGTTGTTAAGGCAGTGTCAAATAGAAGTAAGGCTAGAGAGATTCTATTTTTCCAGAATCAGATAAATGGGCAGATCAATTGAGGGCTGACAAGGTTCTCGGAGCATAGCTAAGAATCCCAGCAACAAAAAAAATGAGAAGGTGTTCTTGATGTTGTAGCCATCTCCCCATCGCCAAAGTTCTCAAGAGGAGAACACATAGGAATGTCTGAAATCCCTATGGCCTCATCTATCTCCTAGTGTTTTTTAAAAAATTGACAGGGGTGACTGGGTGGCTCAGTCAGTTAAGCAGTTGACTTTGGCTCCGGTCATGATCTCACCAGTCCTGGGTTCGAGCCCTGCCTTGGGCTCTGTGCTGACAGCTCGGATTCTGCGTCTTCCTCTCTCTCTACTCCTCCCCAACTCATGCTCCGTGTGTCTCTCTCTCAAAAATAATAAACATTAATTTTTAAAAATTTGACATATTTTGAATCCTTCAAGGAGAGTAAAGGGACATGCTACATAGTGCCTGTGCCTAGTTGTCATGTGTCCTGGATATCAATTACAGAAGGAAGAAAAAATCACTGTCAAAAAAGCCTAATTAATACTGAGCACTCTGAAGCCACAGGCCCCACAGCCATTTTGCTGGTAATAATTTTCAAGCTACCTTTTCTAACAAGTTGATTACCAATCCAGGTAAATTGCCTTTGGATCACTATAATTTGCTTACCTGGATCCATTCATTTTTGTTGGGTTCTATGCTCACATTCTGTCCAAAAATTATTATTTCTATGTGCTGTTTCTCAGCAACCACCATATTATTCTCCAGATGGGATATTGCTACATTTCTGGATAAAGAGCAGTGGTTCCTTTTTTGTATTTAAACATAATTATGCCTTTGACAACTACCTGGGCCAAATAAGGTCATTTATGTGGAGGCCAAATAAGGCCTCCATTACATTGAGAGACACCTGCAGGCTATTGGTAAGCTATTTGCCTGCCTACAGAGTCCCTAATAGTAATTTTGGATAGATTCTGTGAAATTAAAACTGGGCTCAGATCGAATTTCTTCTCTGAGCCAGGGAAAAGTATGCCTCCCATGTGTGGGGTGAATAGGGACGGTGGAGAATGAAGAAATCTTCCTCTCTTTCTCCACATGTGGATTATAGTATACCTATAATAATAAGAACAAGAAAAAGGAGCCAATATTTGCTCTGTGGTTAGTATGTGGCAAATACTGTACAGAGCACTTTTGTCCATTCAGACGTTCATTCAACAATATTTTTTGATTGCCTTTCTGGGCCTGACAAATGTCTTCAGCACTGGAGAGTCAGTGGTGAATAGAACACAAATAATTCTTGCCCTCATGGAGCAGGCGGACTGGGGGAGAAATAGAAAATAAATTAGAAACCAAAGAAATAACGTGAGGTAGGAAAAAGTGCTGTGAGTTAGGTAAACTAGGTGCTGTGTGATAGAAAAAATGAAGGGGAAAATGAATGGTCAGGAGAAGTTTTCTGAGATGAAAAGTCAACTATGTCAAGAACTTTTCAGACATAAAAGAGAGCAAATGCCAAGGTTCTGAGCAGCAAAGAAGGCATCAAAACTCTGCATGCATTATTCCCCACTCAACCTTAATATGTGGGCACCATTAACCCCATTGAATGGATAACAAAACTGATGTAACTTCCCCAGGTTTGCAGAGATAAGTAGTAAAGCCGGTATTTCAACTCCTGTCTATTAATTATTCCATTTCTATACAAGCATTCTACCCACATTTTGCTAATACTATTTCTCTTTTCCTAATACTAATACTGTTTTATCCTAATACTAATACTGTTTTTTCTCACTTGACCATGTATCCTAAAGATCCCTACAAATGGAAGTAGTTAACCTTTACCTTTTTCTTCCCTAATGTCTTTATGAATGGAGATACCACTATATTTGTTTCCTAAGGCTGATGTAAAAACGTCTCAAACTGAGTGGCTTAAATAACCGAACTTTTTGTGCTGTGGCTCTGGAGGCTAGCAGTCTGAAAGCAGGGTATTGGCAGTGCTGGATGCTTCTAAGAGCTCTGACAGAAGGACCTGAAGCAGGGCTCTCTCATAGCTGCTGTTTGCCTCAGGTGGTCCATAGCCTGGAGATGGCTGACTTCTCCCTGTGTCTTCTCATATCATCTGTTCTGTGGCCCAATTTTCTGCTGTTTATAACACCTGTCATTCCGGATTAGGGTTCACCCTAATGGCTTCTCTTTAACTTGATTATCTCTTATTTTAACTTGATGTGTAGAGACCCTATCCCCACATAAGCTCACATTCTCAGGTACAGGGAATTAGGTAGGACTCCAACATATCATTACTGGAAAATACATTCCAGCCCATAGCGACCCATATATAATATTTTACAAATGTGGGGCACATGTTGGGGTACTTTTGTTTATTAGTATCTAATATTCTTTTATTTTTTATTTTATTTCCTCTTCCAACTACATTCTCTACCATGACCACCATACCATCATGCTAGGTAACTCAGGTTAGCATCTGGTTTATAATCTTCTTACCTATCTACATACACACACACACACACACACACACACACACACACACAAATATACATGTATAGGGAGATGTTTCTGTGCTTTATAAATATAAAATACATTATAAACACTATTTTTATCTTACCTTTCTCAGTTAACAATACCAGTCATAGAGGCTCATTCAAGTCAACTGGTATAACTTAATTATTTATTTTAACAGTACTAAAATATTCTATAACATATATGAACCATAATTCATTCTACCTATCTTCATTGGTTAGGCTTTCTCAAGGACTCTGACACACTGTTTCATCAGTCTGAGCTCTGGTGGCTTATAGATCCCGAAGGGAAAAGCAGGTTGAATGTGTTACTAGGTGAGAGCCTGTATAATCCATCATCAGGAATTAGCCATCCCTGTCCTCAATCAAGCTCCACGCAACATTCACCTTTAAATGTAGCCATTCACTATATGGTCAACTAATCTTTGCCAAAGCAGGAAAGAATACGCAATGAAAAAAATACATTGTCCTCAGCAAATGGTGTTGGGAAAACTGGACAGGCAGAAGAATGAAAGTGGACCACTTTCTTACACCATACACAAAAATAAATTCAAAATGGATGAAAGACCTAAATGCAAGACAGGAAACCATCAAAATCCTAAAGGAGAACACGGACAGCAACCTCTTTGACATCAGCTGTAACAACTTACTAGGCACATCTCTAGAGGTGAGGCAGAAGGAAAAGAGAACCACTGGGACTTTATCAAGATAAATGTAGCCATTCGATAAGGGCTTTGGGAATCAGGATTTCTCCCTGTCTAATTGGTTCATGAAATCATTCAGAATAGAGATTTAGTCTTTATCTTAATGATCCTCAGTTTCCTCATCAAACCAATTTGACAATAATCTATTACTTAAAAAAATAATAATTAAATAAAAATTTAAAAATAAGTTAATAAAAAAATAAAATAAAATGCAGGTTGTGGTGATGGCTACTTCGTAGATTAATAGAAGAACTGATTTCAGGAAACTTTTTCCACCATCAGCATGATGAGTCAATAGTAAGCATTCCCTAACTATGATCTTTTGTATTAACATTATGCATACTTTCTCTTGCTTACTCTGACCAGTTTTATAATCCCATCAACTGACTGTTTATAATTACTTAGTGGTATTGTAAGGGCACAACATAATAGTTTCCTCATTGTCAGTGGTGCCAGTATATTATCTGAGCTGCTGAATTTCATCATGGAGAAGTTTCCTGTGAAAAGAGGCAGAAGTTGAGAGAGATAGCAGAGTACACAACTGAACGTCCTCCAGTGCCAACTGCCATTACCATGTGGATAAAAACCATGGTTGAAAACACTGGGAAAAGAAAGTATCTCATGATGACCAAAATAAAAGTTTTTAGATCATTATATTGCTTTTTCTGAGTTATATTATTACAAAAATACCTTAATTTAGAAGCATCAAGGAATAAAACAAAGACCTCTAGAGCTTTAAAAAAAAAAAAAAGTATTTGCCAAGCAAGAGAACATTATAGAAGAAATTCACTGTGCAGTCTGTCAGGGAAAAACTAGGGTTTCAAGAATTCGGAAGGGAGTTTCATGGTGGTTATGCTTATGAGGCACTGAAAACATTTAATGGTCCCTTTAGGAAGTTCCCCTTGACTTTACCTGTCACATCTCCCAAGTATATAATCAGTCACTTATCACAATCCTGAGGCAGCTCTTTCTGCCCACAGGTCCATCCCTGTGCTTTAATGAAATCATCATTTTGCAAACAAAAAAAAAAAAAAGGAAAAGAAAAAGAAAAAAGAAAGAAAGAAAAGAAGAAAGAAAAAGAAAGAGTGAGAACAAGAGAAAAGAAAGGAAGAAAGCATTTGAATGGCACAGAATCAGTCTAGAAGTCTGTAACATTTGACTAAGTAACTTTCATTGTGTATTGGTTAAGAAAGGATCTTCAATTTGGTCTAGTAAGAGTCTGGTATACATGGTCTTTTAAAATGCATGGTAAGGGGCATGTGGGTGGCTCAGTCGGTTAAGCACCCAACTTTGGCTCCAGTCATGACCTCATAGTTTGTGAGTTCGAGCCTGGTGTTGGGCTCTGTCCTAACAGGCAGCTCAGAGCCTAGGGCCTGGTTTAGATTCTGTGTCTCCTTCTCTCTCTGACCCTCCCCTGCTCACACTCTGTGTCTCTCTCAAAAATAAACAAATATTTAAAAAGTAAGAAATAAAATTCATGATAGTTTATTAGCTTAGGTGATTAGGATTAATTGTGATAAAATGCAGTATCTTATTTTGATACCATCTTACCAAGTGTTCCTGTACCTTGAAGATACTCATTTTTCAGGATAAATGGAGTCTAGTTTCTAAATGTTTATTGTGTCTATTAACTTGCCAACCCTACTTTTATATCAATGATAAAAATGTTAAACTCTTTAGGATAAAAATTACTTATGGATTCAAAGCTATATTCAGAATTTTTTAAATCTCCAAATTATTTTGAGTAGAACTGATAGTTATAGATTTATATTTTAACATTCTAATTCATGGTAGGTATTAGGAAATGCAATGAAAAACATTACTTTCAGTGTTTTTGACACTTTTGAAAAGATATGGCATATAAATAACTCATAAGGAAGTCAAAGTTATAGAGCTATGTAATTCAGTATCCCTGACAGGCAGTATTAGGGTAACTTCCATGTGACATGCTCAGCCAAAAGGAAATGGGTATAAAATGTGGATGTCTGCGAGTAGGAAAAAGAACGTAAGGAAAAAAAGCTCAGGTTTTACAAGCTAAAAGGCTTACAAAAACCTGTATAGTAATACATATGCAAGAAATAATCTCTAGGAGATGAAACAGTGAAATATTCATAGTAGAAGCAACTTCTGTATATTTAAACATCTTATTGGCAACAATAACTCCCTTAAACCTATATTACTGTATTTTTCATTCCATTATGTATCTTGCTGCTCTTTGTGTCTCACTAATCAAGTATAGCCTTTCATGGGGCATAATATCTTTCCTTAGCCAACTTAGGATACTCAATGCCAAATGAAAACTTAACTGAGGAAGTCATTTCATGCAGGCCTTAGGATAGTAATGCTATTTTGGTCTCCAGAAAAATCAGTTAAAGATAGTCTCAAATTTTAGAAACATCATGAGCTTATGTTTTCTAAGTCTTCATTTAGAAATAGAACATTCTAATATTTCATTCTCTTTTGGATTATATGTGCCAAAATCTATGAATATAGAATGAACAACAACCATAGTAACAATGACCAAATGCAAATACAGTTAGCTTTATCTTTCAGTTTTTGATATTTCCTAGAGAGCACAGTCAATAGCAGCATCTTCATTTCTTGGAAGGGTTCTTCTCAATGAATGGGAGTGGTGGATGCCACCAAAGCTCAGGTGCCTCCTGTGATAGGGAAAGCCACAGCTCAAGAGGAATTCGAATAGACAATCCCTTAATAGGTCACTCACAAAGGGAAATGACTCTTTGGCTGTTTTTCCCATATTTAAGCATATGTTACCACCAAGGAGGAGATGGGATAGATTTTTTGTGAGGCGTCTACATGGAGTTAAGAATTGGCTGTGAGTTTGTTTCCATCAAGCCATTTCTGAGAATATCTCCAGGTCTCTGTTGAGGCTCGGATAGAGACTGTCCCTTCTCCAACACGGGCTGGGTTAGAGATTCTTCAACACTTCAAAAACACAGTCTTTGAGGCAAGAGGATGTCACTCTGATTTTTTAGAAATTCAGGAATTTTGCAAAGGAGTTAATGGGTGATAGGAAAGAAGATGATATGCACAATGTCTTAAACTAAGGTGTCAATATGTAGCATGAGCAGGAGATTCCTACAATCAACTGGAGAAGGCTCACAGAAAATGGACAAGGGAAATAGACATGCAGCATACAGAAGACATAAGCCAACATGCTCGTAAGGATTTCAAAAGACATTCAAAATTATTGGCAATCAGAAAAAGGTACAAAAGACACCAATAAGATATCCATCAAAGCTTTTAAGTTGGCAATCATTAGAAAGTTGGATATTGCCCAGTGCTCCTAGGGATATGAACTGCTAATTAGAGAGAAGACAACTGGGGCAGAAATTCTGGAAAGAAATCCAACACTGACTATATTCACACAGATGATATATAAATATAATGATATATTCACATATGTAAATGCATATATTACATTATATGTAATATATACAAGCCCAGGTACATACTCCAGTCCAGGAAAATTCTTACACACTCCATAAGGTTTGGTTCAAAGCATTATCTGAGTTGGTAAAGGTTTGGAGGTAGCCTGGTTGTCCATCATGGGGAAAGAGGAAAGACAAACATGGTATTTTACATCACAGAAAATTATTCTAATTATTCTAATTAAGTTAATTAGAAGGTACAAATTTGTTATCAACTTGGCAATATAGATTGGTCTTAAAAACTTAGTATATACTGGAAAAAAGAAAGATACAGTATGAAACCCACACTATATCGCAAATTTAATATACCTGTATACAACACTTGACAAAAATACATGCATATTAAAAGATATCCTTTAAACACATTAAAATCACTGTTAAGGGAGTATGAGATTTTTTTCAAATGCAATCTTTATAATGAAATAAGGTGTATCATCAATCAAAAGACAGATGTCAGGCCCAGAGTACTATAATACTCTGAAATATTTCACACTCTTTAAAATCTACCTCTTTTCCCTATTTCTCCAACTACAGCAGTTTCATTAAAAACAGAAAGTGCTTGTGGATTGCCCGTAGGGGTAGAGGAAGCAGAGAATGTGTTTCTGCCGTGGGTACGTGCATGGAGATAGATTAGGAAGAAAACAAAGGGCCATCATCACTAAATCATAATAAAATTCCATGTGTCTTCCTAGAACAATCCCAATGTTTGCAATGAAACTGGACTACTAAATCATGAAATTTATCATCATTATCACTATGCATATCAGATACTGCATGTTTTTTACTTGTGATTTGAGTAATCAACAAAATAGGATTTAAACAAATCAGGACTTCCTGCAAACTTCCGTTTCTTATTTACATGCCTTTTACTCCTTAATTTAAGCCTTCCCCCCCCCTTTCAAGTCTACTACTAGTTTCTGCTGAAAGGGATTCTCTCAGATCAGTCATCTTGGGTGTGTAGGTTAGTGTGTGAGGGTGTGTGTGATGGAATGATTTCACTCACACACACACACACACACACACACACACACACACACACACACACACACATTTGCTAAATATCCCTGTCCATCAAACAATACTATGCTAAATCTTCATCATCCTTTGATGGTCTAAAAAGGACTGATAAAACAGGACCCAGGAAATGCAGTCCAGCAGCAAACTATTTATTCCCCCCACCCCAGCAGTTTTGGAGGAAACATGTTTATGCATGAGTGGGAAACAATGTGTATGGTATTCATGTGTGCGCATGTACGTGTGTGTGCAAAGTGTATGTGGATGGAGATGTGTGTGTGTAGAAACCAAGTAACCTCAGAGATTTATAAATGTATTTGCGGGGCACCTGGGGGACTCAGTCAGTTGTGTTCAACTTCGCTCAGGTCATGATCTCGCCGTTTTTGGGTTCGAGCCCGTCATCCCTCTCAGTGCTGACAGCTCAGAGCCTGGAGCCTGCTTCAGTTTCTGTGTCTCCCTCTCTCTCTGCCCCCCTCCTGCTCCCTCTCTCTCTCTCTCTCTCAAAAATAAATAAACATTAAAAAATTTTTTTAAAGAAAGAAAAAATGTGTTTTCATATTTTCAGGGAAGCCTACACTCTCCACTTGAAACAGCCCCTGTCCCTCTCTTTAACTCATTTACGAAGCTTCACCCTTTATATCACCTGTCTGCCCCAAAAGACTTTAATTAGACTTCACATCCCAGCTCCCCGGCCCTGCTCTGCGGTGGTCTCCCAGATACTTCGAGCCCATGTAGACATCTGAGGGAGGCCCCTGGATAGACAGGAGCCTGAGCGCATAGGACAAGATGGCAGCCATCAGTCTACGTGCTGATTAGACTTAAGAGAAAGACACAGTTCTTGAGCGAGCTCTAATTCTGCACATTACAAGTTGCAGAAACAAGCATATGTTATGTGGCTTTCATCATATTTTGCTTGCCTGAAGAGCATGGCAGAAGAACCAGAAGAGCAAAAGGGCAGAACCTATGATCTTTCTTTTGCTTCGCTTTGAGCCATTTGCAAAATGACACATCACAAGAAGATAGAAGCCAATTTCAAATCTGGATCCCTCAGTCAGCTATCCACATGCAGCTCGTGGAAAGCCAGCAGTCCCTTCCTGCCAGCTTTAAAGGATTTAGTTTGCTGGTGAAACTTTTCCAAAGGGACAGATGCACGATACTAAAATCAAAACCCCGCCTGCAAAGTCAAAAGCAATGAAAGTGTGTTACAAACGCTGATGAGGGTGCAGAGTGCAGGCGGCCATGGAGGGTTTGTCCAAATGGCACCGTTCAATGGGTTTCTCTGCAAATGCAGACACCGGCTTTATTGGCAGAGCCTGTGGATCTGCACAAGGTCATGTTATACACCACCTAATTTTGTTTGGAGATAAGTTTACACGTATGTGGTGTGACATGAGGTGTTAGGCAAACTTACCTGAGCAGAATCAAATCCAGTATTATCGTGTTCTTCTTAGTGTCTAGTTCTCAATTTAGCCTTCAGAGGAACAGGAGAATGCAGCAAAGGATCCATGATAAAGTAACCCAATTTTAAGAACTATAATTAGAAGAGAGCTTTCAAAGTTACATATTGAAGTAGATAAATGCTAATGTTTAAACACATCATTGTCTTTAAAACCACCCATTTGCAGGGGTGCCTGGGTGGCTCAGTTGGTTAAGCATCTGACTTTGGCTCAGGTCATGATCTCGTGGTTCATGAGTTCAAGTCCCACATGGGGCTCTGTGCTGATGGCTCAGAACCTGAGCCTGCTCCTGACTCTGTGACTAGCTCTCTCTCTGCCCTTCCCTTATTCTCTCCCTCTCTTTCAAAAAACATTAAAAAAAACAGTAAAACCACTCACTTGTTATCTCTATATGTCCATCCATTCAATTAACCTTTTTTAATTGCCTACTGCAAAAAGCATTAAATTTGGGAGCATGTTGGACCATCTCATCGTTTTTTAATCAGTCACCGTTTATCTAGAAGTAACCATACCTAATTATATATACACAGAAAAGAATCATATGTTCCCACACAATGTGCAAGAGTGTTCATAGCAGCATTGCTAATAATAGGCCCAACTGATAATATTAAATGGATACATAAATTATAGTGTATTTTAAAATGAAATAGCAGGGATGCCTGGGTGGCTCAGTCAGTTGAGCATCTGACTCTTGATTGCCACTCAGGTCATGATCTCATGGTCGTGGTATTGACCACATCAAGTATGGAGCCTGCTTGGGGTTCTTTCTCTCTCTTTCTCTCTCTCTCTCTCTCTCTCTCTCTCTCTCTCTTCTCTTGGCCCTCTCCTCCTCTCACATACTCTCTCTCTATAATGAAATGAAATGAAATATAATACAACAATGAAAATGACCACCCCAGGTACATGCAGTGCTATGGATGAACTTTATAGAAACAATATTGGGTGAAAGGTTGTGATAAGTGCTATGTGCTTCCATTCATACAAAGCTCAAATACAGGCTAAATTAATCAGAGGAGGTAGAAGCCAGAGGAGTGGGTTAGCAGGGCTACACCTGGTGCCTGGAATAGACACTAGGGTCGAATCTGGACTGCTGGTGATGCTGCGGTCCTTGATCTGGGTGTCGGTTGTATGGATGTTTACTTTAAGGAAATTCAAGCTGTACCTTTCTCTGTGCATTTTTTACTTTAATTAAAAGTTTATGTACATAAAAAGAACTGTATATATATTGGTGGTGAGAAGCATTGGCTATATAATATTCACTTTAAAAACTTTAAAATCTTACATATGATGACCAGTTGGTAAATATATCACTGCGTACTGGCAGAAAACACCAAAAATGATAATATGTTAAGGTATTGAAATTAATGTCAGTCATATTTCTTTTTAAACTTCTTTGATGTTGGTATAACCTTAAATAATTACTTTTTTTAATGCTTTATTTATTTTTGAGACAGAGAGAGACAGAGCATGAGAGGAGGAGGGTCAGAGAGAGAGGGAGACACAGAATCCAAAGCAGGCTCCAGGCTCTGAGCTGTCAGCACAGAGCCCGACACAGGGCTCAAATCCATGAGCATGAGATCATGACCTGAGCCAAAGTCAGAGGCTCAACTGACTGAGCCTCCCAGAAGCCCCATCTGATTACATTTTAAAAGGTAAAAACAATATACCATACATAATACTTCTCCAACTTGCCTGTCCACTATAAAACTCCCTAAAACTAAAGTTACCTGGGAGCTGGAACGAATGTGCCCTGAAGAGACATAACTGCTCCATAAATCAGGTGTTCCTTATATTTGCACAGTACACATTCATCATCAAAGTTGTTTCTAGAGCATACCAGTTATCAATAATATTCTGTGATGTGGTTATTCACATGACAATGGTGAGACAATGGTGTCTCAAATCCAAGAATTGGAGTGAATGACTTCCTTTCTGGCACTAAGTATGAAAAAAGAATGAAAACACGCATGTACACATGTATACACAATAGAACAGTTTACATCCCTCATCGAATAAGGGGGACTTTCACCAGAGAAGCAAAATCTATAATCCGCATGGAAGTTTTTGTACTCTGCCTTTTTCCCAAAAGAGACAAATCATTCTATTTCAAACTCTAAACTGAAAATGATAGTTGTGTCAAGTTCAAGATATGAGCACAAAGCAGTAATCTGAACACCAGGTGGCAATTTGGTTTCATAGCAGTAGTGCATAGGAAGAGTGAGTAAATTCTCCAGTTACCACTAAAAGTGAACATTCGTGGGCATGCAAGGCATGCCAGGGAGAAGATCTTGTTTTTCGTCCCTTTTTGTTTTCTAATTTATGTTCAGAGAAAGCAGAGTTCAAGCAGACTGTGAAATTGAGCAGAACATCGTCATAAAGTTGGGGACCTACTGATACTATATGGCATTCCTTTCCTTTTCCTTTCCTTTATTCTAAGGGTATTAAGCCCTAAATGTTATGCATTAAAATGTTCTAAAGATGCCCCCAGTAAATTGCCCCCATCTATTTTACTCCAATCATGCTTTCCCCTTGGCTTCTTTCCCAATAAGGTAGTAATTAAAAGAAACCTACTACACTGGTTTAAGCAAAACTGAAGTATTTATTGGTGAGCTAAAGAGATGTCCCATGGAAAGAAGAGTGAGACTTTAAGGAAAAGTGGAGAGAGTCACGTGAGAATCTAGACTAAGGGCTCAGTCTCTCCTTTATTAACCTTCATATCTTTGCTCTACCCACTTCACTCTTCCTCTTTCCTCTTTCCTTCCTTCCCCTAACAATCTTCTCTCACCTCCTCTCCCTCTTCCCCTCCTCCTCTGTCCCTCTCCTCCTCCCCTTCTCTCCTCCCTCCTCCTCCTCCTCCTTCATCTTCTTCTTTGTCTCTCTGTCTCTCTCATTCTCTGAAATGGTATACATATGAACCACCTAAGGCTGCCACCATGACTTTAGCTTCATATTTGCAGCCAGCGGGCTACCAGCCCTGGATCCCAATTCCAAATTAATGTTCAAAGTAATCTGACTGGTCCTATTTGGTTCTAGTATCTTGGAGTTGTAGAAGGTGACTTTTTGGGAGACAATACAGTGAACACTATGACCATGACCTTTCAATGTTCTTAAACGGTAGACCAGGAACACCGCTCTAAAATACCCTTCCAGTTCTTCAAGGAAGAGGAGAGAGAAAAACCAGATTGAACCTGATGGCATTCTCTTGTGAAGGTCCAGGGCAGTGTGACCACCGTGGGCATGACTGGAATCCAGAATACAGTGGCAGAAGGATCAGTACTGAAAACACACATCACACTGGGATTTTATCAGGTTCCTACACCATCTGAACCTGTTCATTGCCCGCAGAGTGAATTCCACACTGCTGCCAGGTCCTGAACTCTCAGTGCTCCATGGAGTCCTGCCTGCCTTTTCATCCCTTCTTGTGCCTCTTTGCTTGTTCACTATGATTCTCTCCACTGCCCTGTATGTACTCCAAACATGCCAAGATCTTTCCTATCTTAAAGGTTCTGCTTCTGCTGTTCCTTGTGCCTCAGAATGGCCCCAACCACCTTTTCTTCACATACATGATTTTCTCCCACCCTTCCAGTCACCATTCCAGAGTTACTTCTGATAGCTGGCCATCAGCCACCCTATCCGGCAGAGTGTCTTACTAGGTACTCTCTATCACTTCACTTTTTTTTAATGTTTACTTATATTTGAGAGAGAAAGAGAGACAGAGTGTGAGCCAGAGAAGGGGTAGAGAGAGAGGGAGACACAGAATCCAAAGCAGGCTCCAGGCTCTGTCAATACAGAGCCTGACATGGGGCTCAAACTCAGGAACCACGAGATCATGACCTGAGCCAAAGTCAGACACTTAACTGAGCCACCCAGGTGCCCACATCACTTTTTAATAAGACACTAATCTCAACCTAACTTGTCTTGTTTTTAAAATCTTTTTTTTGTTTTGTGTCTCCTATACTGGACTATATAAGCTCCACAATTATAGAATTTGTTCTATTTGTTCATCAATTTGTTTTTCCTCATTGCTGTATATTGTGTGCCATGGTGGCAGATGATAAATATGTCAAATGAATGTAAATGTCGACTCAAAAGTTAAAATCCTAAATGTAAAATTAAAGCTACCTTAGTTTCATATAGCAGCATCAAAATTCTCACCAGTTCAAAAATGAGATTTTCAAAATAGGCTACTGCTCCTCAACTTTCTTTGTAAACTAGGTCTCAGGCATGCAAAAAAAAAAAAAAAAAAAGAGGGAGACTCTGAGGTCCATGGCTTTGGCACAGTCCTTCAGGGTCCACACTCACAGTCAGCAGAATACAGCAGAGGGCATTAGGCCACCTTCACAAGGATAAACATGAAGGAATTCAGAAAATGGTGCAGTTCCTGTGGAAAACAGTTTAGCAGTTCTTTAAAAAGCTAAACATAGAATTATCATGACTCAGCAATTCCATGCCTAATTACACAACCAAAAGAATTAAAAAGAGGGACTCAAACAGAAACTTACACATTCATTGTAGCATTGTTCCCAATAATCAAAAGATGGAAGAAACCTAAGTGTCCATCTAAAGACAAACAGGTAACAAAATGATATATGTGCACACAATAGAATATTAGCCTTGAAAAGGAATGATGTTATAACACATGCTTGAGAACATTATCATAGATTGAATAAACCAAACACAAAGGGGCACATGTTATATGAATCCATTTATATGAAACACCTAGAATAGGAAAATTAATAGAAACAGAAGGTAGATTGCAGGTCATCAGGGGCTAGGGAGTTTTGGTTAATAATTATAGATTCTGTCTTTGTGGGTAAAGAAGACACTACATGTTTCAAGTGTAGGGGAGTAGGAGAAATAGTTCCAAAACACATACTCAATAAGAATCTGCTAGCCAAATACACAAAGAACTCTTAAGACTTCAGAGTAAGAAAATACACTCTATTAAAAAGGGAGCAAAAGATGTAAAGACAGGCATCTTAACAAAGAAGACATACAGATGGCAAATAAGCATAGGAAAAGATGTTCAACCTCACATATCATCAGACAATTGTAAATTATAACAACTATACACCTATTTGAATTGCTAAAATCCAAAACACTGACAACACCAAATGCTGGCAAAGACGTGGAGCTCCAGGAATTCTCATTTTTTGTTGGTGGGGATGCAACATGGTACAACCATTTTGGAAAGCAGCTTACAAATTTCTTACAAAACTAAACATACTATATAATCCAGCAATTGTACTCCTTAGCATTTATCCAAATGAGTTGAAAACATGTCCACAGGAAAACCTATAGATGGATGTTTATAGAGGCTTTATTTATAATTGCCAACAAAGGGCGCCTGGGTGGCTCAGTTGGTTGAGCGTCTGGCTTCGGTTCAGGTCATGATCTCATGGTTCATGGGTTTGAGCCCCGCATCAGGCTCTATGCTGACAGCTAGCTCAGAGCCTGGAGCCTGTCTTCAGATTCTGTGTCTCCCTCTCTCTCTCTCTCTCTGACCCTCCCCTGCTCATGCTGTCTCTCTCTCTCCCTCAAAAATAAATAAAATATTTAAAAACTTGTTTTAAATATATAATTGCCAACACTTGGAAGCAATTACAAAGTCCTTCAGTAGGTGGATAGAAAAATGAACTGCAGTACAGGGGTGCCTGGGTGGCTCAGTCAGTTGACTATCTGACTTGGGACTCTGGTGCAAGTCATGATCTTATGGTTTGTGGGTTGGAGCCCTGCATCAGGCTCTGCACTGGCAGTGTGGAGCCTGTTTAGGATTCTCTCTTCCTGTCTATGCCTTTCCCCAGCTCACTCTCTCTTTCTCTCCAAGTAAACAAATAAACTTAAAAAAATGAACTGCAAAACATTAATGCAATGGCATATTAGTGCTAAAAAGGTATGAAATACAACTACATGAAAACTCAGTTAGTGAACACATGTCTCGTGGATGTCTGGAGATAATTGGAGAAGACATGGAGCCTGGTGCTGCAATTCTGGTTGAGGCTATTAATATGACCTGCAGAAAGGAGCATTACAGAAACATACCAGAAGAGACAAACAATAGATTATCTTTCTTTCTACAAACACTACTTTACTTCACTCCCTTATTTTTGTTAATGGCCCTACAATGTTTATGGGCCCTCAAGTTCAGAACCTTAGAAAAACCCCAAATTCTCCTTTCCTTCACTCCTCAACTCTCATACCCTATCAATTCCTGAGTTCTTCAGATTCTTCTTTCTCAATGTCACTTACATTCAACTCCATTTTTCCTTAAACAACGGCTTCTAGGCCTTCAGTACATCCTCTCTGTTTATAGAAAAATTTTTCACCTGTCTCTATTCCAGTTTCTTCTCTTTTACTCTCTTCTCCATGCACTCTTGCTGAATTTCTTTTTCTAAAATATGTCTCTAGGCATAGCACTTGACTTCAAGATAGACTCAAGTCATTCCTGATTGTCTGTAGAACAAGGAAGGAACATCTGCCTCACTCTGCAATTCCAGATCCTCCACAATATAGGTATCAATTCACAGAAATCTATTAGAGGTCAACAGCTGTATCCTGAAGGATGGGGCAGGGGAAGAAGTCAAATGAATGCCAGCCTGACATAGCTTTGGCCATCTTAGCAGAAAACTTGAAAGAGAATCTTGCCACCAACCATAGTGTTCCCATAGATTAAGCTTAAAATATCTTGCCTTCATATCTCCCTAAGGTATGAGTGTGACCTTGGGCAAGGTCATTCTCTGCAGTGGGCCAGCCCTTAAAGGCTCTGAGAGCTGAAGGCTATCTTTTGGCCAAATTCCTCACAACTGGGTATGTGGGTGAACTGTAGGTGGAGAATCTCCTTGTCTACCATTCATTCCATTCTTCTCCAGACTTTCTCACTTTTGGGAGAACATAAATTATTCTCCTAAAATCTTTCCCTCTTGTGTTTTTACCTTTTCTTTTCTTTTTTTTTTTTTAATTTTACTTATTTATTTTGAGGGAGTGAGAAAGAGAGAGAGAACAAGTAGGGGAGGGGCAGAGAGAGGTGGGAACAGAGGATCCTAAATGAGAGGGCTCTGTGCTGACAACTGTAAGACCAATGCCCAATGGGGGGGCTCAAACTTATCACAAGCCATGACATCAGGACTTGAGCCAAAGTTGGATGTTTAACAGACTGAGCCACCCAGGCACCCTATCTCCCTATTTTTTCTTATATAATTTCCTTTGATCATTAAGAATACCACTAGCTCCCCTTCTTTCAATGACTTACCATCAGTAAGAAGCAATACTGCTTCTTACAGCAAACTTTTCTTTAGTTTATCAATTGCATATGGTCCCACATCTCCTGCACCTCAGATTTCTTTGTTCAGGCTGCCAAGAGCACCACCGCTTAACATTGTTTTTCTTCTTATTCTCTTCCATGAACAAACATAAGTGCTTTGCATATATTATGTTAAATTCACTTTTGTAAATTTTTGAAGAATCTGGAATAGTGCCTTAGGATTGATAGGACTTCAATAATAATTTATGAGTTGATTATATGCACTCATATAAATATTGTCCACTCAAAGTAGAGAAGGCCATGGTGCAGGACACAGAGACGAGAAATTAAAAACAAAGCTGAAGTTTGGTTCCTTGGATTACCATTAAAATGCCATTGAAAACTTGTGAAGTGCCAGATTCAAGGTTTCAGGTCAAAATTCAATCATTCATACTATCTCCCCTCCAGAGTGCTACAACTAGGTGGAGACCAAACCATCAGCTTTACCAATGTCAAGGGTGGATTTTAGAGCACTACCTGAGTCTGACAGGGGTCCTGTTCTTTCTTGATTAAATTCAAGACATATCCAATTAGATTCAAGCTAAGATACTAGAACTGAAAGGTGGGCAAGAACTGGAACTGGTCTAACAAAAGAGTGAGGGAGGGCATGAGTAGAAAGACCAGAAATGTGTATTTCAATAGGACTCTCTCCCTCTTAGAAACATGAGAAACAAAAGGAAAAGTCAGGGGCCAGTGTGTGACTTTCAAATAAGGGAAATAGCTTTCTTGTCTGGTTCATAAACTGACCTTCAAAGCAATGCCAAGTGAGAAATTTTCCAGAGATTTTGAGCATACCATCATTACTAGAAGGCATATAAAGCTTTAGGGGCACCTTGGTGGCTCAGTTGGCTAAGTGTCCAGCTTTGGCTCAGGTCGTGATCTCCTGGTTCGTGAGTTTGAGCCCTGCCTGGGGCTCTGTGCTGACAGTGTTAAGCCTACCTGGGACTCTCTCTCTCCCTCCTTCTGCCCCTCTCCAACCTGTGCACATGCATGTAGGCTCGCTCTCCCTCTTTCTGCCCCTCTCCAACCTGTGCACATGCATATAGGCTCGCTCTCTCTCTTTCTGTCTTTCCAAACAAATAAAATAAAACTTTAAAAAAAAGAAGCACAAAGTTTTAAAGACATTCATTTGGATGTCTGAAATGTGATATCTTTACTTGAAAAATAATGTTATTACTTTACAGCAGTGTTTCTCAAAGTGTGGTCCCTGGATCAACAACATCAGAATCACTTGAGAGACTGTTAAAGTGAAAAGTATCAGGCCTAACCCTACACCTAATAAATTAGAAACTCAACATTTAGATAAACCTTCTAGGTAATTCTGATGTCTGCTAAGGTTGGAAACTACAGCTTGAGAGCCACGCATTTTTCTGCAGGTTATTCCTGGACTATATAATTATCTCATCTATATCCAACATGTTTCAGTAAAGCTGGTTTAAAATTATAAAATAACATGAATCCTCATCTTAATCTTTTTTTTAAGTATGCAAAGCATTCTTTTTTTAATGGGAAAAAAAACATTAATTACTATCCTATAGAAACAGCTGTCTATTGCCCAGGGAGACTTTATTTAGAAAAGGAAAATCCCATAATGGAACAAGTACATTGCTTATGCAAGGATGAGCACAAGAATCATTTGCTGGTACATTTCTACATAAATTACATTTGTTTATAATATTAATCAATCTAAAACGTTAAATATTTCACTTTCTTGGGAACGCTAGAAAAAAAAAACCCACTCCATCAAAGATACAAGTTATGTAAGGACAGAAACGTTGGAAAATTACACACAGTACTCAAACTGATAAAATTTCTAAGTATCTTAACATGGAAAGATGTATAAGTCAATGTACACTATCTGTACGGACTATAAGTCAGGATACCCTTTGAGACTCAAAACTCATAGGCATGTTTCATTTTGCTACTTAATAGGCGCAACTTTCATCTAAACCTGGAATATTATGAAGTTTCATAAATTTAGTGAGCTAGGGCTGGTAAAATGCTCAAACGTATGCCTCTCTGGTGATCCAGTTCATCTTTATCTTTTTCCCTTTCATTTGTAAGACAACGTTTTACAGCTGCAGTAGATGCCTAGGGAGTGGTGTATTAATAGTTTAAAAATGATGTCCTTTAGATTTCCATTAAGGTTAAACGTCTACTTTGGTCCTGCTTGCCAAAATAAACCATATTCTCACTGCATTTATATATTTATATTCTTTTCATTCAAAACTAATTTTACACATTTATCCATCCGTCCATGCATATCTACTCAATCCCATTAAGGTGAAACATGATGATTGGAAAAAAGCAAATATTAGTAATAGAGCATATAAGATACTCAGAAGGATTGGGGTTTAATACTGACTCTGACACTTTTTTTAGTCTTATGATCTTAGTCAGTTTACTTAACCTCTTCTAAAATGAAAATTTGGAATATATAAAACATATAGGACTGTTGTGAGTGCATCTCTTTACATGACCCATCTCAGTGACACTCTTCTCCCCATATGCAAAACAGTCACAAAGTGCTTGCATCGCTTTCTTTTGGAACAAGGGAATGAAATGGACTTTTCATATGTGTGCTCTCTGGACAAAGAACAGAATCAGCAGTATAGGAACAGAGAGAAGCGTGAAGATGTGAACTATAAGAAATGCTAGAACGTGTCAGGAAATTGTGTCTGCTGTCAGGCCACATACATTATAGTTGAAAACAAATTTAATCAAATTTCTGAAGGGCCTGGCCAGCTCCCCCACTCCTATCAGCAGCTAACATTAAGACACACTGACTCAGAGCTATGGAATGTTTTCCTGTCTAAGCTCAGAGTCTCCTAGAGCCTGGGACCAGGCTGAGCTGTCAGCAGCGTGCCAAGGGTTCCAGGTGTGGGGGCGGCCATACAGGCCAGTGATGAAGGAGGGTTGACATTGCCAGGTCATGTAGACGTTCTCCAACATTGAATCTCATGACTCTTCTCCCAGATTCAGCCAGTTCCAACAAATCTCTCTCTTACTAACCAAATGTTTCCTGACCTCAAATTCAGAAACTGAGCATAGATATATCTGGCACCTATTATGTCAAAAATAAATAAGCCCTTAGCAGTATAGGATGTGGGAAGGTTATATAGCTCAGAATAAAACAAACAAAAAAAAATAGCAAAAATACTTCCTTAATCCTTTTGGATTAATCCTTTGGAGCAATAACCACTTTTACCCTGGAGAATACTTCCAATAGTCCAGTTTTTTAAAGTATATATTTTGCAAGAGAAAATTATTGGTCTTTTCTAGGTTGGGAACATCTGATATCCAAGAGAGTGCATTTGTCAGCTTATGACATCTGTACTTTTAAATATAAACATAAACACATAAAATCTACATATTTAAAAATACAGATACAGAGGCATGCATACATATAGGTAAGCAGTCCATTTTACTCCATAGCACAGGTTGAAGAATAAGTATTTTGAGACTAGAGTCAATTAAAGTAGTAAATAAATTGACCAAAAATGTATGTGAGTATAATGGTGAAGAGTTCTGACAGATAAAAACTATTACCATTTTGCTGATTCTTTGGTAGTGTGACTACTCAGACTTAAAGCAAAACAAGCAAAGAAGTCTCAAAACATTTAAATCATCTTACACATTTTAATTCAATCATGGGCTTTAAACAAGAAGTATTCATTAACATAAAAGGAGGGACTTCTATCATATGACTACAGGTAGTTTTATAGAATGGTTTCGGAGATCTTTGACATTGAGAAACAGGTTGTTCAACAGCCATTATGAGAATCAATAACCTATCTCAGGATAGGGCTACAAAGGGAGTCAAAATCCAAATAAAATACTGAGGAAACTCTTTGCACTAAATGACAATGGGTTAATTGGCTTATTGTTTAAAGAATCCTATTAGTATGAAAAAGGCTGAAGAGTCAGTAACAAAACAGGCAAAGGATAAGAGTATACAAAAAATGCAATTTTTTAATTTTTATTTTTTAATTCTAGTATAATTAACATACACTGTTATATTAGTTTTCACTGTGTAATACAGTTTTTCTACTCTCTTGTACATTACTCAGCGTTGATCATGATAAGTGTACTCTTAATCCCATTACCAGTGTCCCCCATCGGCCACCCACCTCCCCTCTGGCAATCATAAGTTTGTTCTCTAGAGTTAAGACTAGTTTTCTTGGTTTTTTGTTTGTTTCTTTCTTAAATTCCACATTTGAGTGTAATCTTCTGGTATTTGTCTTTCTTTGACTTATCTCATATAAAACTGTAATAGTTTACTAACAGATACACATCATAAAAGAAATGTAAATTAAAACAAGAATAAAGTGATACTTTTCTCTTATCATATTACCAAAGATTAAAAGTGTTAGCCAGAACATGACAAAATAAGCCCCCTGCTATGTGGCTAAGGAGGGGTATGTAAATTATGAAGAAATTTGTTAATATAATCAAAATTAATATGCACATTAAATTTGCTCCAGCAATTACAATTCTGGAAATTTCCCATACATGTATAAACACAAACATGCACAAATGCTTTTAAAATAATGTCTTTTCGGGGCGCCTGGGTGGCTCAGTCGGTTAAGCCTCTGACTTCAGCTCAGGTCAGATCTCACGTTCATGGGTTCGAGCCCCGCGTCAGGCTCTGTGCTGACAGCTAGCTCACAGCCTGGAGCCTGCTTCCGGTTCTGTGTCTCCTTCTCTCTCTGCCCCTCCCCCTCTCATGCTCTGTCTCCTCTCTGTGTCAAAAATAAATAAAACATTAAAAAATATTTTTTAATAAAAAATAAAATAATGTCTTTTCTAGCATTGTTATTCAAAATTCAAAAGACTGGGTGTTGCCTGCCTGACTCAGTCAGTAGAGCATGTGACTCTTGATCTTGGGGTTGGGGTTCAAGCCCAATCTTAGGTGTAAAGCTTACTTTAAAAGGAGTTAATGTAATTTAATTCAATTTAAAAGACCAGAAAGAACCTGACTGTTCAACAATAGTAGACCAATTAAATAAGTTATGGTCTATAGTGCAATTGTATGCTATATAGACATAAAGATGAATGGTATGCTGAAATAAAATGCTAAGTTAAAAAAAATAACCAAGATGAAGTCAAACAGTTCATTTTTGCTTTTGTTTCCCTTGCCTCCAGAGACATGTCTAGTAAGAAGTTGCTGTGGTCAAGGTTGAAGAGGTTGCTGCCTGTTTTCTCCTGTAGGATTTTGATGGTTTCCTGTCTCACATTTAGCTCTTTCATCCATTTTGAGGGTTTTTTTGTACATTGTGTAAGAAAGTGGTCCAGTTTCATTCTTCTGCATCTCACTGCCCAGTTTTCCCAGCATCATTTGCTGAAGAGACTGTATTTTTATTTAAGTGTTTATTTTTTATTTTGAGGGAGAGAGAGAGAAAAAGAGAGAAATCCCAAGCAGGCTCTGTGATGTCAGCACAGAGCTCCACACAGGGCTTGATCTCAGGAATTAACCATGAGATCACGACCAGAGCCAAAATCAAGAATCAGATGCTTAACTGATTGAGCCACCCAGATACCCTAAACAAACCATTTTTCCATTGGACATTCTTTCCTGCTTTGTCAAAGATTGGATGGCTACATATTTGTGGGTCCAAGAAATATGTGTATCTACTAAAATCTGTGTGAAATTTTTATAACATTAACATGTAACCTCAGTAGTAGGATGTATTCACATCATGTACTGCTAATATGAAACAGACATGCTATTCTTGACAATAATACAATCTAATCACGAGAAACACCAGATGATCTCAAATTGAGAGACATTCTTTAAAATAACTGACCACTTTTCCTCAAAAGTATGAAGTAATAAAAAGACAAGACTGAGGAACTATCTCGGATTAAAGAATAGTAAGGAGATACAACCAAGTATTATGGGACCCTGGATTGTATCCTAGAACAGAAAATAGACACAGGGGACAGGGGATCGCTAAAATTTAATAATATCATTTAGTTATTATTATTGACCTGCTGTTAATTTGCTGGTTGTGATAATTGTACCATTTTCCCACAAGTTGTCAGCATGAGAGAAAATTCGTCAAAGATATGCATGAACATTCTGTACTATTTTTCCTACTTTTCAGTAAATCTAAAATTATTTCAAACCTTAAAAAGGCATTGCATATATTATATATGTTTTTATATGCATAGAATATTTCTGGAGGCACAATTAACTATTGAGAGTGATAGCCTATGGGAAGCAGACAGACCTGAGGGTTCGGGGGAAATGGATATTTCCTTCTCATTGTTTATCTTTTCTCCTCTTCCTCATTTTTCCCATGTGTATATATCCTCTTTTTGATAAAATTTAGTTAATCAAAAGTAAAAAAGCAATGGTTTAGTATATCCACATTACTTCTGTAATTTCTTAATTTTTATCTGTTTATTTATTTGGTTTCTTATTTATTTAGGGGGAGGGGCAGAAGGAGAATCTTATCCAGGCTCCACAAGCTCAACATGGGGGTCTATCTCATGAACATGAGATCATGACCTGAACCAAAATCAAGAGTCAGACAGATGCTTAACCGACTAAGCCACTCAGACGGCCCTTAAATTTTTTAAAAACCAGCTTTGATAATATTTTAAGTTTGGTCATCAATGAATATTGCAACACCTTTGTAGAAAACATCAACTGGAAAAATAAAAACATATAAACACACATTGTTCTTTCTGTGTGTGTGTGTGTGTGTGTGTGTGTGTGTGTATGTAAAAAGACAAAAAGATTAAAAGGTTATAATAAAAGAATCTCAAAAACAATATTGCTTAAATCAAATTTTAAAATGTGAACAAATACACAAGCCCTCTATAATATCTTAAATAAAACCTAAAAGCAATTCTATTAGATGTGATGCAGCAATGTAACAAACTCTACCTATTGGAGCTGAAGCTACTGTTTTTTGAGCAATTTTGAATCCTAATTCTCTGGCTATGGCCATGGGATCAGAATGGCAGGGCAGAGGAATGCCCCAGTGAGGATCTGATCCTATGGTAGTTAAGGTTCTCATTTTCGAACTGTTGTCCTCATGTAGAATTTAATACACTGCCCTGTTACAAATGTTTGCTGAACAAATACAGTAATATAATACCTTGTGCATTTACCATATTTGCCTACTTTTTAATCATCCAGTTTCAATACAACCAATCAGTGCATTGAGATGTATAGGTTTACACAGCAGAGAAAACCCCACAAAGACAACTTCTGTAGTGGAGAAGATAGTTAAAGGTAGGAAACAATACAGAACTCTCCATTCACTGAATACTCTTCCTGTGTTCATTAAATGTATAGGGCTGACTGACACCATTGAATACAATGGGAAATGCTAAATGTTTTGTCTTCATTAGCATATGCAGTGCTTCAGTTTGCTGAAAATGTGGTTAATCTGCATTGCAGAGTCTTCTTTTCAAAAATATATGCTCTCATTTCTTTTTCAATACTAGAAAGACAGTGGTGTTTTGTCTGATGAATCATAAGTTGTTCCCAGTATTGTTCTACTCCAGCAATTGATTTTCTTTAAAAAAATACATTTTCAAGAGGTGTTTTGTTTTGTGCTTAAGATACAATCCAAGAGTATATTCATATTCTAGGCCACTTGTTAAACTGAGCCGAAGCAGTACTTAATAATAAGGAATAAATGAAGACAAGGAGGGAAGGACAATACCACACTTCAGTTGCTTAGTCAATTACCTATTTTCACATGTTTTATCATCTTGAGACATAAAATCTTGCTTCCTCTGTCCATAGCATAAAAACTCTACAAGCTCATTGTAAGCTTTTGGACTAGAGGTGCTAGGAAACCACACAGAGAAAAACAGTAATGAAGTCACCTGCAAAAATCAATTTCACCTGAAATTTTGGCTAAGACTTCCTTTCCCCAGGCTTACTTTTTATTGCACTGTGTTTGGGTATGAAATATATGATAATTTTTTTATTTTTGTGCTTGACATTTATAAAGTGATCAGAAATAGACACTAAACTACTTTCAAAGCAGAAAAGCTTATTTGACATTCAGAAAATTTGTTCTTGCTAACAGGCCCATTTCAAATGTTAAAAGTGAGTTTGTTCTTTCCAGAAGATCCCTGGGGCCAAAGGTATATTTGCAAGTGGAACATAATCTCGTGATGTGTGGCCTACCAGAAAAAATAAGATGAAACTCATTGTGGAAAGTTCTCTTTCTATATATGTGTTTTTCTCATGTTTCCCTCAAACATTTTAAGGAAGCATCAATTTTGGGTTTCCTTTACCTATTCACTTGGGAATAAATTATTATTTTCATGACTTCAGATCACATGTTTCAGTGTTACACTCTCAATTATAGGTAAGAAGCAAGTATAGAATAGGCTGCCTCTTCCATTCTAGAATCATTTGTTTTGCTTTGAGCTGAAAGAGACCTTTTGTTTTTTGAGTCAAGGACTCTGTCTAAAACCTTTTCTATATGACCTCATCCATATTCATGAATTCAAATACCATCCTGATGTTGAGGACACCCATATTTACATCGATACGCAGATGGCTGCTACAACAAAGTGCCATAGCCTGAGTAGCTTATAAACAACAGAATTTTTTTCCTCACAGTTTTGGAGGCTGGAAGGCTGAGATTTAGCAGCATGTTTGAGTTTTGGGGAAGACTCTCTTCTGGAACATGGCCATGTGCGTCCTCACAGGACGGAAAAAGTCTGAGAGAGCTAATACCAACTTCTGATACCAACTACAAATTCAGAAGCTTTCCCAAACCAACCTGTTTTCATGATTCACTAGAAACCTCACAGAATTCATGGAGCGTGATTATACTCAGAGATATGGTTTATTACAGAGAAAGGATACAAATTAGAACGAGCCAAAGGAAAAATGCATAAGGTACAGTATAGAAGAGTTATATGTGAAGTTTCTCAACAGATGCTATCCTCAACCTACTTGACCCTCTCCCACTCATAGGTGACAATGTGAGCAGAGTATTAACAATCTGGGAAGATCACCTGAGGTTCTTTGTACTTTTATTTTTAGTAGGGCTTTATTACATATGTCTGATTGATTGGTATACCCTATCGTCTGAGGGGTCCACCAAGAGTCATTTCCTTAGTATAAACTATCAGGTGTGCTCTGAGGGGCCCTCGGTGAATAACAAAGACATTCCATTACTTGGGGAATTCCAAAAGTTAAAAGATTGGTTCCCAGAAGTCAGGAACGAAGGCCAGACCCCTCCTGGGGTAAAGGCTTTTGTTTGTTTGTTTGTTTGTTTGTTTGTTTGTTTTACTGCACAGTTTATCCATTTTAGAGATTAAATAAAAATATCATATACAGACCTCCCATGACTCACAATGGGGTTATATCCCAGTAAACCTATTGTAAGTTGAAATTTTCATAAGTCACAGGGCGCCTGAGTGGCTCAGTCAGTTAAGCATTTGACTTCAATTCAGGTCATGATCTCATGGTTCATGGGATGGAGAATCCCGTCGGGCTCTGTGCTGACAGCACAAAGCCAGCTTGGGATTCTCTCTCTCTCTCTCTCTCTCTCTCTCTCTCTCTCTCTCCCTTTCTCCCTGCCCTTCCCCTGGTTGTACTCCCTCTCTCAAAAAAACAAATAAAATTTTAGAAAAGGGAACACTTTATAAGTCAAAATGCATTTAATACTCCTAATCTACCAAGCATCATAGGTTAGCCTCACCTACCTCAAACATGTTCAGAACACTTACTATAGTTGGGCAAATCATCTAACACAAAGCCTATCATATAATGAAGTGTTGAATATCTCATGAAGTTTATTGAATACTATACTGAAAGTAAAAGTTAGAATGATTTTATAGGCACAGTTTTATTGTTGACCCTCATAATTGCTGGGTGACTGGGAGCCGTGACTTGCCCAGCATCACCAGAGAGTTATGGTACCCCATGTCCCTAGCCTGGGAAAAGATCCAAATTCAAAATTCATCCTACAGTTTCTACTGAATGCATATTGGTTTTATACCATCATAAAATAAAAAAATTGTACATCAAACCATCATAGTTGGGAACCATCTGTACAATGACTGGAAAAACTGGACTGGGGACACTGGACTATTTGTCCCTAAAGTTTAACTTGTGTCTAAAATGGAAATTCTCTCCCCATCTTGCTAAGCAGTTCTACCTCATGAATTGTTGATCTTATTTAATAGCACCTCCATTTTTCTAATATCTCAATGTACAAATGTTGATGTCATCCTCCTCTCTTACCTCTGCCTCATTCCCATGATCCAAATGATTGCTGAGTCACATCAATTCTATTTGTTTCATAAATGTCTTTTAAATCTGGCTCTTTTTCTTCACTCTTCTGCTAATATATTAGTTGGGGGGTTTCATCATTTCTGGCTTAAAATTGTGCATGTTGCTTTAATCAGTCTTCTCTCTGCATTATCTACCTACTCATTATTTACTCATTACTAGTTGGTCATCAGATTTATCTATCAAAAAAGCAGCAGCTTCCACATCACTATCCTTCTTAAAAATTTGCATTGGATCTCAAATGCTTGTACATAAGATTCAAACTCCTTGAGATGTTTTACCGAGGTTGGAATAATCTAAACCTATATTCCAAACTCCTCTTCCAACATTCTCCTTCATATACCCTCTGATCCTACTCCTATGGGCTTTAATCATCAAGTGATCACATCTCCAAGTTTCTTTCACTAAGTTTTACAAAAACTGTCTCCTTCTTCTCCAACCACAATTCTAGTTCAAACATTACCTCAGTGGTGATGCTTTCATTCACATCCTCCAGGCAGAATTATTTGCTTCCTCTTCAGAGCCACCACCATTTATTGTTTCTATTTTTATGAAAGTGTCCAAAATACTGTATTTTTTATTTTAGAGAAAAATCACACAAGCAGGAGAGAGGAGGAGGAGGAGGAGGAGGAGGAGGAGGAGGAGGAGGAGAGAGAGAGAATCTTAAGCAGGTTCCACTCTCAGCATATAGCCCAACATAATGCTTGATCCCATGACTCTAGGATCATGACTTGAGCCAAAATCAAGTCAGACACTCAACCAGCTGAGCCACCCACGCAATCCTGTATTTTAAGTTTTTTACATACATTTCTCTTCAGTTACCCTATATGCACTTCATGATGGCCTGAACTCTGTCTAGCAAATAACCAGAGAGGGTTGTACACTTAACAGATGATTATGACATAGTTTATGAATAAATATAAGCCCTTTGGATGAGGCAGCATGTCTTATTTTCCATCATATCTGTCATGGCTACCACATAGCAAAAACTAAATAAATTCTTCTTTAAAAACTAATCTTAATGAAGGAATACAAATGAGTGAGTGAAGAAATGAATACTCAGTCTTTAGCAAAATCATCAAATTTGGCATTAAATCACCCAGGTCACTGGGTTTAATAGTCTTAACTCTAATTTTTAGGGTTCAGGATAAAAATAGCTAACGTAAAGCAAAAGCAGGTTTTTAAGATTAAATTCTGAGAGATAATTCCATGAGGTTTAATAAATTCATATTTAATTCATTTTATTGTAATAAGTATTATGTGGGACATATAATATGTGCAGAACTTTTTCTTAGGCACTAAGTAATTTTCAAAGATCAATAGCACACAGAGCTCCCATTTAGAAAGCTCAGAATATAATAGTGATGACACAATTAGAAGAATTAATTAGAAGAATGTTGGAAAAACAATGTGGAAATATACCGCAAGATGTTCAAAATAGTGTCAGGACTCAGAATGCGAGTAATCCAATCCAGTTTTAGGGTCAGCCAATGCATTATGCCTTGGGGAGAATAAGACCACATTGAAAAAAGGCAGAAGTGAGAGAAAAGAGCATTCCTAAATGAAGGTATTCCCAAACGTGGAAGTGAGAAGTGCATGGAGATAAGTAGGTAGGTTGATGGTTGCACTCAACATGCAAATACAAAGCAGTGCTTCTCCAAGTGGGTCTCAAAGACCACCCGCAGTCCTCGAGGCTCTGTCAGAGAATCCATGAGGTGAAAACCATTAACCTATTCAGTTTCTTGGCAATTTTTCTGATACAAAAGCAGCGGTGAGTAAAACTACTGGCTCCTTTGCAGAAATTAATGTCAAATCACCAAACTCTAATAAAATGTATTATTAGTTTACCTAGTAGCTAGTAATTGCGTTCTATACACTCACAGGAAGAAAAAAAAAGAGCTAGTTTCAGCCAAGAATGTCCCTGAAATAGTTAAATTTTTAAATTTTATTAAACCTTGATCTCTCAATACATGTCTTTTTAATCTTCTATTTGACAAAATGGGAAATATGCATGAAGTATTTCTCCCATTTGCAGAATGAAACAGTTATCTCCAGGAAAAGTACTTGTGTGGTTATTTGAGTGAGAGCTGAAGTAGCTGCTTTTTACTGTTTAGCCCAGAACACATCTTTACTTGAAAAAAATGACTGACAAACTATGATTATTCAGACTTCTCAGGAGGTGGTAGATATTATCTCAAAACGAATGAAATGAGTCTCTTACTTCAAAGAAGACAACTGATAATGATTGTTGCCAATGATGTATCTTGAGTTTTCAAGTGAAAATTAGAATTTTTGCAACTCGTACCTAAGCTTCATCACGTCCCAATAGGTTCAGATGAAATGGGTGTTACATTAATTAATGCATGTTTTACACTGTACAATGAAATGCATCAATGTTTCGGAGATCTTCGTAATTTGATGAATGAAGATTTTCCACATATCCAATGCATGGAGAAAAGATTCATTCAAAGTACAAAAGAGATGCACAGATATTAAAGTAACAGAGTATCAAGATGTAATTGATATGTTTTCCAATTGCATATGGTAATTTAACCTTTAAGAACATATTACTTGTCAAGTTTTAGAGTAATATCAAACAATAATATCTACTATATTATATTTAGCATTTTAAAATGCTCTCCCATTTTGCAGCTAAATGTCTATGAAAGTTCAACTTTTCTTTATATACTTTAACCAAAATAACATATTGTGACAAATTGAATGCATAAGCAAATGGAAGAACCCAGCTGTCTTCTACTAAACCAGACATTAGTGAGATTACAAAGGGTGAAACAATGCTATTATTCACATTAAATTTCTTGACAATATGGTTATTTTCATAAAATACATAATTTATGTTAACCTATAATAGGTCCATTATTTTAAATGAATGCTAAAGGTATTTAAATTTTTTGTTTTAATATCCAATATGGAAATTATTAGTGCTTTTTAAGAGTATTAAAGGATCTGAGACCCAAAAGTTGGAGAACTATATGTATAAAGGAATGCCACAAACATTTTTAAGACATTCTATATATAGGATACTTGTTGTCTGCCGGGCACTAGGGCAGAAGCTCTGTTTATATTGAGAAAATAAAAAGTAAACCTAATCTTTGCCCTCATGAAATTCAGGTCTACTGAAATATGAAAACAGTAATCTATCACAAAACTGAATCTGCAATTACTACTAACTGTCATAGTGCAGTCTTTGAATAAAATGGATGAGGAGAAAGAGAAAAAATGCTACGCATAATTGCTTCTAGAAACAATAGGAAAATACTGAATTTTTTTTATTCATTCATTTTTCAAGAAATATATTCAACATTCTTTAAATCTTTCTGCACTGTATTTTAGGTACATTTATTGAAATGGTACATGGTTTGCTTATTTTATCTAGTAATACAATCATTTTTGAAGTACAGAGGCTATCCATCTATAGTTAATGTAATTACTGATAGAATTGATAATAATTTACCATCATCTCATTTAATTGCTATTTGTCCCACTTGATCTTTCTTCCTTTTTTCTACTTTTTCTTGTCCCCATATGAATTTACTATTTTTTATCACTTTTGCTCTCTCCACTAGGCTGAGTGCCATGCTTTGACTCTACCCTTTGGTAATAAGGGTTTTTCAATGTCAGCACTAATGGCAATTTGGATGAGATAATCTTCTGTTACAAGAGAGGCTTTCCTGCACATTGTAGGATTTTAGCATCATCTCTGGCTTCTACCAATTGAAAGCCAGTCACATCCTCTCAGTTGTGACAATCAAAAATATGTCCAGATATTGCCAATATTCCCTGGAAGACAAAATCACCCTTGGTTGAGAACCATTGCCCTGGACTTTTCAGATTTTAATGTAAATAAGTACAGTTTTTCTTTTTCTGGACATGCAAAGACCTTTCAACCTGTATATCTATTTATCCTTCCTCTCAATTGTTAAAACAAGCCTGTTGCTATTTTAATTCTCTCTATATTTCAAACTCCTTATGAAACTCTAGCAGTTTACACCATTAACATTCATTAAGACTCATCCACATGTTTACTTTCATATTTCTCTTCATATCTTCCTTCAACTCTGAGCTTCTAACCATGAAAATTTTCCTTTTGCCTGCAGAATATTCTTATATTTTCTGGGGTCATAGCTGGTGATAAATTCTCCCATTTTTTGATTGTCTGACAATTCCCTCACTTCACTATTATTTTTGAAGAATAATTCCACTGAGCACAGAACTACCAGTTGATAGTTATTTAAGAGGTTGAAAGTTCATCTCATTCACTTTCTTCATACATTACTTCTGTTGAGAAATCTGCCTAGCCAAATGGTTGCTCATGGAAGGTAACATTATTTTTTATTAGATATTTTGAAGATTTTCTTTTCTTTTCTTTTCTTTTTTTTCTTTTTTTTGTTTGGCTTTCAGCAATTTGACATACCTCAGTATGATGCCTTTGTATTTATCTAGCTTAAAATTCATGGAGCTTCTTGAATCGGTGGCTTGAAATTTTTTGTCAATTTGGAAAAATTCTCCCCCATTTTTTCTTCAAATGTTACTCAGCCTCATTATCTCTCCCTTCTCCTTATGAGACTCCAATGACATGTACATAGATATTTTCACTTTATCTCAGGTGTTTTTGAATTTTGTGTAGTGTGTTTTCTCTTTTTTTCCTCCTGAATTTTATTTTATTTATTTTAATAGTTTATTGTAAAATTGGTTTCCATATAATGCCTAGTGCTCTTCCCTATAAGTGCCCTCCTCCATTACCACCACCTCCCCTCCCTCTCCCCCTCCCCCTTCAACCCTGGGGTTTGTTTTCAGTATTCAATGGTCTCTCAGGTTTTGCATCCCTCTCTCTCCCCAACTCTCTTTCCCTCCTCCCCTCCCCGGGGTCCTCCATTAGGTTTCTCCTGTTCTCCTGTTAGACCTATGAGTGCAAACATATGGTACTTGTCCATCTCCGCCTGACTTATTTTGCTTAGCATGACACCCTCAAGGTCCATCTGCTTTGCTACAAATTGGCCATATTTCATTCTTTCTCATTGCCATGTAATACTCTATTGTGTACACACACACACACACACACACACACACACACACACACATACCACATCTTCTATAGCATTTATCCAAGGGATACAAAAGTGTTGATGTATAGAGGCACATGTACCCCAATGTTCATAGCAGCACTGTCAACAATAGCCAAATCATGGAAAGAGCCTAAATGTCCATCATCTGATGAATGTGATGTGTTTTCTAACACTGTTGTCTCTCCTTGTTGCATTCTACATGTTTTCTTCTGAGCCAATTACTATTTCACCGATTTTCTTTCCAAACTGAGCCCAATCTGCTGACAAATCCATTCATTGAATTCTTGATACAGTTGTTACATCTTTTAGTTGTATAATTTCCATTTGGTACTTATATAAAATATGTTCCAGTTCTCTGACAAATTTTCCAATTTTATCGTATTTCTAGAATATCTGAAGCATAGCTATTTTAAATTCCATTACTGATAAGTCCATTATCTGGTTATCAGTAAGTCTATTTAATGTTGTCTAATGCTCATTCTGATCATTAGTCACATTGTCTTGTTTCTCAAATGTCCATATAATATGTTGGAGGTTCCAGACACCATGTACGAAAATAACTAGGCTCATCTGAGTTCTTATATTATACTATCTTCTGCCACATTTAGGCTGAATAATTCTTTACTGCCTTTGTAGCTTTCTAATGCTTTCAAACAACTTTTTTTGGCACAATTGTTCTTTTCAAACTATCTTTTCTTTTCTTTTCCTTTTTTAATCCATTACAAATGATACATCATCCAACATTGTTATAGCACAGTGTGGTCTACTATGCTGTATTAGAATGCAGTTGTGACAAAGGTGATTCATGACACAAATTGAAAATCACCTGACCAGTCTATACCATGTTCAGTAAGATGAATCCCCTGAGTGGGTATTCAGATGTTACAAAATATTTAAATACTACAAAAGTTTCTAAATACTCTCAACTTCTGCATTTGGTTTCCTGCTCTATTGTAGTAATTGAAGAGCCATATGTTAAGAATATTATTAGAGGCCACACTTAGAGATACTTGGTTCCAAGAGACAGAAAGAAAATCCTACAGGTAAAGGAAGAGGTCTAAAATTAGCAAGACCTACTTTTTCTTGAGTAAAAACGTCTATGATTCAAACTAGATTAATGCGATTTCAATAAATAAATGGACTAAACTTCTAAGCTTTTGCTCTAGAAAGATACAGCACACATTTGCACAACTCTACCAGTGGGAGAGGAAACACTATGCCCTGAGGATTATTTAAAGCAAACTATATAATGTCATCTGCATATGTACTAACACCTCATTAAGTTGGAATCTGTGATAATTTGGCCATGTAAATTAATAGTGTAAGAAGAATTATTGTAAAGTGCTTAAAACCACTTAAAGAACTACATTTTCAATCATTCTCAAATACTATAGAAGCATTTTTTCTCTTATAGAGATAAAGCATATGCTAATTACAAACTCTTGCCTTGTATTCTTTACAGCAATTAGCCTTAAGGAAATGGAAGCAAAGCTTAGAAAATTTGTTCCGTTACATACCCACATGAAATTCATTTAAAGGAAACAGAAACTTCTTTTAATGTTTCTACAAATTTAGCCAAAATCTCCACCTCCCAGTTAGTCCAAATTAGAAGCTTTAACTAGAATATTACTATATAAAGTATAAAGCTTTTTAGTTAAGTATCTGGGACATCTGTTGCTTTTGTTTGACCAGCACCCTCTTTTTAGTACTACAAATCCAACTTTACTTGGGACTTTCTGTGAGGTCAAGTGATTTAGGTGGTTTGGACCTCATTACTGAATCCAGAGGGGATATGTGAGCTGGCTATGGACAGTCAGAGATTCCCATCTCTCTAATTACAATCACTCGTTCAAAGAAAGGCATGTGACCCACAACTGGCCAATGAAAGACCTACACTGAACTTTTGCTGGAACTGTTAAGAGAGAAAGTTTTCTCTGCAGACACTTGCAAAGTAGCAGATTGTAAGCCTGAGACCATACAGAAGCAAGTTTCTACCATCTTTGGGCAAAAAAGAGCTAGTATTGAGTAAAAAAGGGAAAAAGTTCCAGGAGGAGGAAAGAGATCAATGTCCAATGTTTATTGAAAGCCAGACCCTGAACTAAATCTGTACTGACTTGTTTCTGTGAGCCAATAAAATAACCCTATGTTGTCATTAAAATCAGTTGGGTCATGGGATGCCTGGGTGACTCAGTAGGTTAAGCGTTTGACTTCAGCTCAGGTCATGATCTCACAGTTGGTGGGTTTGAGTCCGGTGTCAGGCTCTGTGCTGACAGCTCAGAGCCTGGAGCCTGTTTCAAATTCCTTGTCTCCCTCTCTCTCTGCCCCTCCCTTGCTCATGCTGTCCTCTCTGTCTCAAAAATAAATAAAAAATATTTTTTAAAAATATTTTTTAAAAATCAGTTGGGTCATTCACGTATTAGAGTCTTAACTAATTTCACTGCTTGTTTTGTTATATGTAGCGGGCCATGGTAAGTACTAAGAATAAAAAGAAGCTCAGAATATGAAGTGAGTGTTGAAGAAATTATAGTATTATTAGACAGAAAGGATAATAGTAGTTAAGGCCTTACAGGCAAGAACTTTTATTATTTTATATCATCCTGCGTGCCCAACAGAGTAGGCATCCAATCAATATTAGTTGAATGAAAGGTAGAATGCATTTGCATGTGTGTACTCATTCATTCAACAGATATTTATTGAGTGCCTACTACCCACCAGGCACAATTCTAGCAGCTAAAGGTACAGCATTGAACCAGATACAGTTTTGTGCTTGAAGATTCTCAGTTCGAACTTGTATAAATATTTTGAAGTTTCAAAATTCCCCTTGCTCTAGTTTCTGACTTTCCATCATTCTTCACTTTTTTTTGTTCTTAGCACTTAATTGATTTCTAAGTTACAATGGATTTTGTTTATTTATCCTGTTTATTTTAAGCATCCCCCATTAAAGTATAAACTCCTTTGCTTTATTTGATTTTATATGATATAGTGTTGACCAAGGCCCTGGAGAATGGAAGACAATTTATTACTTTTTTGGTTCAATTTACATTTGCAATGCTAAGACATGCACTGAATATCAGGGTCTTGTCAAAAAAGAGCATATTTGAACTGGCTAATTAGGACACATTTAATAAAAAGACAATTTATAAAAGTATAGGCAGTTAAAGGGAAAAGATTTTGGGCTACTGCATTGGAAAGACATTATTACTCTTAAGCCTTAAGGTCCACAGGTTGGGGACAATACCAGAACTCAGAGATGACAGCTGCCACTGTGGAAGGCTGCTCAGTAAGACCTGTGGCCACCAGAACACACAGTCCTGAAGGAGAAAGCCAGGGGCCAAAAACCAACCCACTTTCTTTCCTCTCTTCCATGTAGAACTGGTTCCTTCCTTGACAAACCAGCTAGAAGCCAAAAATAGAGAAGGATGGAATGTAACATATATCTAGACACAGAAGCTTAAGCCAGGTGCTGAATGAAATTGTATACATATATAAAAATATAGTATTAACTGGGGAATGTGAACAAAAGGATGTCACTGCATATCTGAGTAAATGGGTAAGATTTCCTGGATGAAGCATATCTGATTTCAAAGAAACTTCTATAAAGACCTGTGTAGGAAGAGAGTGTTCCAGACACAGTAGAGAGGTGGAACTGAGGTCACAAAGGCACATGCTAGTTTGTATTGATCATGGAGTAAATATGCTTGACAGAGACTTTACAAAGTCACTACTTCAATTATTCAGGAGTGATATGATGAATACCATAAGCATTAAGAACAGAAAACAAGGGATGCTTGGGTGGCTCAGTCAGTTAAGCATCCAACTCTTGATTTTGGCACAGGCCATAATCTCCAGGTCTTGGGATTGAGCCCCATGTCAAACTTGGTGCTGAGCTTGGAGCCTGCTTAAGATTCTTTCTTTCTTTCTTTCTTTCTCTGTCTGTCTTTCTTTCTTTCTTTCTTTCTCTCTCTCTCTCTCTCTCTCTCCCTTTATACTCTCTCTTTCTCTAAGATGAAAGAAAGAAAGAAAGAAAGAAAGAAAGAAAGAAAGAAAGAAAGAAAGAAAGAAAGAAAGAAAGAAAGAAAGAAAAAAGAAAGGCAGGCAAGGGTATGCATGGGAATAAGACAAGAGAATAGACACCAGGACTGTTTGGAGGCAGGGTTGAGTTTGGGGCCCAAAATCTATCATTTTCTCACCCCACGTTCCCAGGGTATTGGCCAATACTGTATCATATAAAATCAAACAAAGCAAAGAATCAGCACTATTTCTGACTCTCTAGAAAAGACTAGATCAGAGAATAGTGGCATCTTATACTTGTCATTTTTGGAATTGTCCAACAATGACTTATCCACTCAAATGAAAGTGGTAGAAAGCAAGCAAACAAACAAACAAAAAAACCCAAACCAAAAAAAAAAAAAAAAAACCAACAAAACAAACAAATAAACAAAATCTCTGACACTAAGCAAGCAGAGGATTGACCAGGCTTGTCAGAAGCAAGAGTTTCTGAATTTACTTACAGTTGGGAGATGGGGGGTACAAGCAGGTGCTGTCCCAGCACCATGTCCAAAATGCCCATAAGGAGCCAGAAGGATGTCCTACATTTGTTTTCTTATATTCTATATTTCTCTACTTGTCATCCATTCAACACAGGGCTAATTATATTGACTATATTTTCTTATTTTCTATATTCTTGATGCTGTGGCATTTGGTGCCTTACAGACCCAGGGAGAGACTGACCTTCCCAGGGCTAAAAGTAATATATTGCCATGGAGCACACCTTTCTTTGCAAACCAGTCAATTCTGGACCTATGGTCACTTCCTTATCTGAGTCTTACCAAGACAACATTTCCCCTGCCCTAAATGATCCCAGAGCCAGATACCAGGCAACTAGGACCATCATATAGCCCAAAGCCCACTGGAATTGTTCAAACTGGCCAAGCCCATACTGTGGACTCTGCCTGACCTTGTCTTTCTCACAGAAACCTCAACAATGGCTCTGGCCAATGTTTCCCTCACTCCAGATCTTCTGCACTCAGAATGCCCTGATGCTCTCTCTGTGGCTCTGCATGATGTGGTTCCTTCCCTCAGGAAATGTAAGTGATAAATGAAGTGAAGGTTCAAATAACTCAGTGGCATTGGCCTCTCCATGTTACCCCTCAGTCATACTTCTATAAATTAAATCTGGATATAATTTTAAAACAAAGGATGGATTTTACCTTCTGAGGAACACATCAGAAGCAATAGTTAATACCTCTTCTCACCTAACAGTTAGACATAAACCTCATCTTCCCTTTATGAGGAAAAAGTGAAGGAGTGGAGAGAGAAACAAGAATAACTTGCTGTGATATTGCCTTTGTGCTCTGGTCAGAGAAGTAAACTGGCCATCCAGATGTGATTTGTGATTTATCTAGAGGAAAGAGGAGCTCCAGGCTGATTGCAAAATATCCCTGTGCTCCCAGAATGAACCAATGAGAGAAATGGAAGCCAATGAGAGAAAATATTACTTTATTTTAGGAAATATGTGGTTCCTGATATGACAAAAGTGCTAT
Source organism: Suricata suricatta (assembly GCF_006229205.1). Lineage (NCBI taxonomy): Eukaryota > Metazoa > Chordata > Mammalia > Carnivora > Herpestidae > Suricata > Suricata suricatta. Next base: position 177,664,654 of record NC_043700.1, on the reverse strand, counting down.
TCTTGATCTTGGAATGCTGAAGTGAATGGAACATGCCCCTCAACCAGAAGGAAGTTCTAAATGTTGGTAACCACCTAAGGGCAAGTCAAACTGAGCTCAGTGCATCATGGAGGTATAATCTTCCATGTGAGGAAAAGGCTGGTACATGTATAGATGGAAAAGTTGAAGGATGTAAAATCTGACACCTGAATTTAGAGAACTGACCTACCATTTAGAAGAAAAGTGACTTTATCTAGAAGTATAATGCTCACATTTGTCTCTCAATGAGATTGCAATGATCATATGAGATCACATATATTTTATCTTGTATGATTACAAAGCTCTACATAAAAGCCAAGTATATCACCTAGCACATGGCAGGCATGTACTATTTGTGGAAGGAAGGAAGGGAGAAGGGGGGTGGAGATGGAGGAAGAGGGAAGGGAGGTAAACTCAGTAGAAAGATAAATTTAAAGTGCTACACTCCAGGCTGTGAAGAAGATGGGGTTAGGGGCTGTGAGCCATGGAAAACAAGGAATGCAGCTCTAGAAGCAGGAAACGCAAAGAAACTTACCTTCTAGAGCCTCTGGAGGGAACGTGGCCTTGCTGACACCACGCTTTTGGCCCAGTGAAACTGATTTGGGGCTTCTGGCCTCCAGAACTATGAGAGATTGTGTCAAGCCACCAAGCTAACACAAAGAGAGAGGAAAGAAAAAAGTTACCTTTTGGCCCTCTTACAACTGGGGAGACACCGTTTCACATTCCATATCCTGGTTGACAAACTATATCCAAGCGCTCAGTGAGGAACAATGGAAATAGTTGGTGGAAAGTTGCTGACCCTTTGTGAGGTAAGAGGTCCCCAAATTTCAAATCCGTCATTTCAGGCCACTTATTGTCATTAAATATTTAAGGAAGGTTCAACTGGTTTTTTTTCTCTTGATCCCCATTTGGGCATTTTCTCTGCTAAGAGAGGTTGATCATATCCTGCATTTTAGTTGATTGAAGCTTTTTATTATTTCAAGATTTCTGAGGAGTTAAAAAATATGCTTCTCTGCTCTGTTTTGGTTGCTAATATAAGAATGGCAAACTCTTGTGAATTTTACATGCTAATTATAAGTCTCTATATGACATACTTTATTTTCTGCTTAGGACAATTAGTTAACAAATACTTATGTCAAGAAAAATTGAAAGTTTTTTTCCAAACCTGATGAAATATATCACGCTATAGATAGAAGAAATTCTTAAAGACTAAAGCAGGGTGATTACAAGAAAACCCATATCTAGAGACATAGAGCAAAACTGCTGGAAATGAGAAAGTAAAAGGAAAAATGTAAAAGCATCAGAAGCAGTTCATAGATAGACCCTTGGAAGCAACAAAATTAAGACTGACATCTATCTTCTCATTAGCAATCACAAAAGTCAGAGGTTGATGGATACATATACTTGAAAAGCTGTAAGAAAATAACTGTCAAACCAGAATAATAGATTTCAAAAAAAATAAGGTGAAATATAATCATTTTCAGATAAACAGAACTGAGATAACTAATTAAGAGCAGACCCAACATTAAAGGAAATATTGGGGAAGTCCTTCAAGTAGAATAAGAATGATCTTATATGGATTTTTTTAATGGAACAAGGAATAAAGAATAATAGAAAAATAAATATGAAATCACATATAAATCAAAAGTGAATATATAAAAGTTAATAATAATAACATCTTTTGGTGGTTGAACCATATATTGAATTCAATTTCGAAGACACCCCAGAACAAGCCCAGGTGGTAGACTGAAAAAACACTCCTATGATATTTTGTTGTTTCTTCCATGAAGTGGTAGTGTTTCTCTGGCCAGCCTCAAAACCGAAGTAGCCTTCTGACTTGAGGTGACAGTAGAATGGAGGAATCAAACCTGACCCAGTTCTGGCACCAAGGCTTTAAGAGATCTGGCAGCTAGAATTCCCCTTAACTCTCTTGGGACACTCCTTGAACAATGTAAATGAGCTCCTCTTAGACTTTTGAGCAAGGAACGACCGCCTAGAAAAAAGTTTTAGTCAACACACAACACCAAGTACCTAGACATTGAATGAAGCCATCTCAGACTTTCCGTCTACAGGCCTCACTTGTGGCCAGGGAAGACAATGATTTCCCTCCATCCATACAGCTCAAATTCCAGACAGAACTATGAGCAAATAAATCTTTGTTATCTTACGCCATTAAGTTTTAGGGCAATTTACGTAGCAATCGATAACCAAAGTAATATACTAAATAACAGTAGGATTGATTAGTTTTAAACTCTGGTTTAACTCCTAAAACTTTCGAATTGTATCAAATTACTTAATTTTTAATTAAGTAATTAACATTTACTTAATATTTTAGAAAATTTTGCCACTGTTTCAGTAACATTTTTCAAGAGTGTTGAAGATATTTGAAGCCCTTTCAAGCTACAGTAGGAACTAATTTCTAAACACATGTGCACCCTTAGGAAAAAATTTTAAAGGGAATAAACCCATCCCATAAAAGAGAGATTGATGCAGAACCTTCCTTGTTTTGAAGAAAATTAAGATATCATACCACCAGGGTAAAGAAAAGGTAATTGCTTATTTCATTTCATTAAGTTTTCACTTGAGTATCACTTCAATAATGGATGGAAATAAAACTTTAAATTTAATTCAATCAGGATATAATGGAATAATTTAAGCCATCTCTTAAAGTAACCCAATCTATTTAAAATGATTCTATTTTGTTCAGGTTTGGTCCCTCTTCCAGCTATTTCTCTTCAAGGTGGCAGTTACATATTACTATGAGGTTTAACAAAATCTCATTCTATTTTCCCAACTAAAAACTTAGCAGGGGTGCGTGGGTGTCTCAGTCAGTTAAGCATTCTACTCTTGATTTTGGCTCAGTCATGGTTTGTAAAGTCAAGCTTCCTGTTGGGCTTTATGCTGAAAGCATGGAGCCTGCTTGGGATTCTCTCTCTTTCTCTCTCTTTCCCTCTTTCCTCTACTGCTCGAGCAAATGCATTCTCTCTCTCCAAATAAATAGATTCATATTTTTTAAAAATTAGCAACTGCGGAGTTTCCTGGTACTTTGCTGGTCCCCAGCTGTACTCCTGAAGTGAATGATCTGATCTTCTTTGTAGATGTACAGCGGACATTTGTGGCTGAAGTCTGCAGTTCAAGTACCTCTTGCTCACGGTTGCTTAGCTTGATCAAGTCCTGGGGATCCCTGCTGCTGATGCCTCCTTTCCATTCTCATTGGTCCTGCAGAACAGCCATCACTGCCATTTTGACCCAGACTCAGGAGGTCCACTTGCAGTGTTGGCTTTGATTAAAGGGTCACCCATCTGGTAATCACTATTGCCAAGCCTTCAGCAGCCTCAGTATGAACTTTGGGGGAGCCTGTGGGAACTTCAGGTTCTTTCCATGGTTTAGGAACACAAAGGCAACCTCTCCCACTCTGTTTTTCTCCCAACTTTGTCTCCTTCATTTGTCCATAATCTCCCAGAGAAACTGGAGCTAGACCTAGCTTCCTTTCTCTCTTCCTTTCTCTCTTTCTGTATCATAACTTTTTAGACTTACTTCCTCTCCTTTTCCCTAAGGACATAATGTTAGACATGGTGCAGGAACAGAGAAGTGGGTATCATGTATAGGGACCAAAATTGAGAGGACACTTGAAAACTTTCTCCTTACAAGTATATTTTCATAAGCAGTTATGTGTGTAGAGCCTGTCTGCTGAAAGCTTGGGGGGTTTGAGCCAAATGACCTATGGTCAAATTTCTCTCATCCCGTTCTTAGCCATGTGACTTTGGGCAAATTCCTAACCTCTACACATCTCAGTTTCCTCATCTTTATAATGGACATAATTATAGTATCTATCTCATGGGGTGGTTGTGAGAATTAGATGAGTTAGTTTAGGTAACTAAATGTTACCTAAACAAAACGTTTGGAGTTGGGTCTACTACTTTGTGAACTCTTCTTAATTACTATATTATGATTGCTACAAGCATATAACAGATATGCCTCCAGATTAACATCAGAGAGTAATTTGATAGTTGAAGTGATACTATTTCAGACACTACTTCTGCCATTAGCATGTTCAAGTTGTTACTGGAGCTTGTGAGAGATGGAGTTATTTATTTTTTAGTTTTTCTTTTCCCCAAGGTTTTGACCTTCCCGATCACTGGGGTTTGAAATGAATCTGCAGTGAGCTTTATTATTTGCTCTGACTCAGTGTGGGATAATTGTTATTTAAATAGGACTGTAGGTGTGTGCTGGAAGATGCTAGGTGAAACACTAGAGGAAGCCAAAGAGAACAAATAACCCCTGCCCTTGAATTGTTTACTGTTCTACTAAGGAAGACATCCAGAAAAAAACAGACTAAAAATGAGTCAGTTCCAAGAGGTAAGTGGCCATTTACAATTTCACTGAACAGATGCGGTTTAATCCAAAGGAGAATTCACCAATTAAATCTGAGATGAGATGATAGTACACTGGCTTTCTGCTTCCCATTGCCTCCATCTGAAATAAACAACATAGGACTCAACTAAGTGCTATCCCAGTGGTAGAAATAAAAATAATACAGCTCTCTCGGTACCTAACTTAATTATAGAAGCACAGAGTGATGAAGAAAGGCCCTGAAGAGAAATAAGCCCAGAGCTTGTAAAAAGTGTGTACTGCTCTGTTGAAAGAGGGTTATCACTGTAACCCCTGGGCATGAGATGCCCAGGCAGATCTGCCATGGCCCTTTGTGGAGACTGCCCAGCAGGGTGAATTAAAGCAACATCTCTGTGAGGTCCATGCTTCATGCTCTGTAAAGCAACTCCCAAGGATGACCCACTCTACGGAACTTTATAAAGACCAGTTTCATTCTTTTCAATTCAGGTAAACTTAGTGAGTGCCTTTTGAAATGATAAAAAAAATTAAAGCCAATCATTAGATTCACTATGTTTTTCAATGCCATATAGATGCATTTCCTTTTCATAAATATCCCCATGTTAATAGAGTGTTAAGAAATGAGATGAAACAGAACACACAAAATCATACATCAGTGAACCAACTGAAGAGACAGTCACCAAAACTATCCCCATTTTACAGATGATGAAACTGGAAAGCAATACAGGAGATTGGAAGACAAAGAGTCTATATTTAAATTAGTTGTAAATTTTTTTCTCATTAAAATTCAACACTATTTTATCAGAAATGTGAAATAAAATGGAATGGGAGGAAATACTCGGGAGGCAGAAGTATTTTTGTTTTATGATCTATTCTAATGTCTCTTTTTTATGATTTTATTTTTACCATAGGATTTCTGGAAGATGCTTGCTGTTTCTAGTAAGTTATTTTCTGCAGTGTGTGTTGATTTAAGATGTTTACAATTCTGATTACTCGTTATGACATCTTCTTAAAGTAGTTTTATTCGTATAGGTCATTGCACAAGGGAGACAAAAAGAAAGGAAAATGGTCTGCTGGTCTATCATAACAATAAAAGCAGATTTAAATTAGGAGTGTGGTAAAGTGCTTAGAAATTGAGTTGGAAAATCAGTGTAATTCACTAACCTATTAATAAAAGGAAATAGGTTCAAAAAATGAATAGCTTGAAGCCACCAAAAAATATATATAGAGTTTGTATGTGCTTTCTTTTCCTCATGCAGCAATAGCCATATGTGCAGCCAAGAGAAAGAACTATAAAAGATAAAGAAAAGGAAAAAAAGCAGCTTCATTCACTTAAGGGTAGATTTGTTCAGACGCACAGGATGGAGAGAAGATGTGATGAGCAGACCACTTGAACTGTTAGTTTCAGAGACAGACTGGGAATGCTAGTAATCTATCTTCACAATGACAAAATTGGACCAGGCATCAAGTTTAGGTCAGTATTAAAGGCTGCTCTTCCTGGTGGGCATATTTCCAGAGGGGAAGCTCCTTCTAAATAAAATAGAATTGGTAGTAAACAATTTGTAGGAGATTAGGTACAAAAAGAATTTTCAATTCTACTTTTAGTTAAGCAAATGGGTTCAGAATGTTTGTTTCTGTTTTCCTTATATATTCATTCCTCATAGAATATCCTATATGGTATTCATACTATTCACTTTTTGGAATGTCACTTTCTTCAATTCAATTTAATTAAAAAATTATCTTTGAGGGTATTTTATGTGCCAGACCCTCATATGATGGGGTAGGAAGAGAAAGGTGAAATAAGACATGCTTCTGACCTTAAATAGACTCTCTCCATATTGAACTTTGATTCTGTGTAAGTTATACCTCAATCTCAACCTCTTTCATGGAGGTTTTTAAATATTCCATGATACTGTGCACTTCCCTTTTGAAATAAATTTTACCATGTAGTTTAGCATTTTTTTTCTGCAGGTTTTTTTTTCCAGATCCATTTGGTTATCCATTTATTCAGTAAATAGTTATCATCAAACACCTGTTTTCATGTTCTCAGAGACTAGGACACAACAATGAAAAAGACAAGGACTCTCCTATCAAGGTACCTACCTTCCAGTATACAAAGGCAGATAGTAAGTAAGGAAACAGATGAGAAAAAATGGGCAATTGATAGGAGCTATGAAATAAAAGTCATAGGACTCTCTGATGGAAAGGGGAGATAATTCAAGTAAAGATAGTAACACTCATAGAGCACTTATTATGTGAAGCACAATTGATCTCTTTGGATTTAGAGCAGGATTAACAGGATGATCTCATCACAGGATCCTTAACTTTCTTACATTTGCGAAGACCCTATTTTCAAATATGACTAAATTCACAGGTTCCCAATGGACAATACTTTTTGTTGGGGGCCACCATTCAATGCACTATAAGTCTTACACCAAGCTTCTGATGCAGATACTATTGTCATCTTCTTACACGTATAGATACTCCATTTCAGATAGAATAAATACATGTTGTGGTCACTTGGCCTGTATGTGATGGAGCTGGGATTCACACTGAGATGCTGGCTTCATAGTCAGGGTGCTTGACTACTCTTCCACATGGTGTCAGGTCAGCCTCTGTGTTGAGTCTCAGATGATGAGAGAACACCCCAAACAGGAGGAATTACAACTGCAAATAAAGGATCTCTGACTTCTCAACCAAATGGTATGAAAATTTTGATACATGGCTCCCAAATTCTTAGACACTCTTCCTATCAAGCCCAGACTCAATATGCCTCCCCTTGTATCTTGATGGCCTCTGACAATAGTTGACTAATGGAGCTCAGTAGAAATAATCCCATATGACCCGTGAGGCTGGATGATAAAAGAAGATGCAGCTTCCATCTTGTCTGCTGGTTCATGTTTTGAGCTCTGAGCCACCATGTGAGAAGTCTGACTGCTCTGAGGCTGCCATACTGTGAGGAAGCCAAGCCACATGGTGAGAACACGCATGAACACTCTAGTCCACAATAGTGCAGACATTAGATACTATAGAGTAATAGACATCAAGTCCTCCCTTTCCAAGTGCCAGACACATGATGTATAAGCCTTCAGATGATTTCAGTAACCTCAGTAACCAGCTGTGGAGGTCCTTCCAGATTATACATCTTCCCAGATCGGCCACTATGTGATGTAGCAGAAACAAGCCAGGATTTTGCATCATGCCAGATTCTTGGCCCATGGAATTTGTAGGCATAATAAAATGGTTGTTGTTGAATGCCACTAAATTTGGGGTGCTTTGCTATACAGTAAGTAGTTACCCAATATAGCTATGCCTTTTCTTCTACTGGGTCTCCTAAATCACATCCCACAGAGCTAAACACAGAACAGGTGTGGAGTGGTATAGCCGAGAAAAAAGAAAAAACAAGTATTTATCAGCTGTTGCTCAGGAGACCAGAAATCACTCTAGCTATTTTAAGCAGGAAGAGAAGTAAGGCAGTTAATTAAATGCTTACAAACTTTCAGAAGAATTGGAGGGTAAAAGGCCACGAAACTACAGCTGATGTTTAGGAACTCAGAAAGAACAGGAGAGTTGACACCAATGAACTCCACTGCCTGCAGCCTGAGGCCTGTGTTCTGCCACTAGTCCACCAGGAAGCCGCTGCAAATTTCAGGTCTGCTATCTGCCCGTGTGTCTGCCAGGAGCTGCTGCCAGAGAATAATGGTTTATCTTTCCCTCTCACCTTCCAAATCCTGGATGCGTGCCAGTCCTCGGCAAACCTCTTATGTAAACCAGATCCTGCATATAGAGGAGGGTCTAAATGGGCAGGAATGGTGCAGAGACTCAACAATATATGCACTGTTTGCCTTTTGGGATACTCAGATCTGTATATAATTTTACTCATGCATTTAAACTTTAGGACAATAAGATTACATCATTCTTCTGCTGAGTATGATCAAACTATTCCTCATACAAATAATATGTTCATCCTCTCTTCCAAACAAAAAAACCCAAAGTCTTATTAGCAACTGTATCCATCTCAGGATGATGTTCATCCCTCTTGTAAGTCTGTTAAATCCCCTTCTTTAATTTAAAGACTACATTATAACTAGCACCAGCAACCTTAACACAATGAGGAGGGGGGAAAAGAAATTGGTAAATATTTATGCAAAACATGTGAGGGGAAAAAATGCATAGCTACCACGGTCCTCTGCTCTCTAACTCATGGCTCCATGCTCTCTATGCCCTCAGTGAAAATCTCAGCTAGTAATGATTCTTTACTTGACAGAATAACTCAACCCCTCATTCCTGAGGGAACGAAACATTAGTGGTCTTGACTGTATGAGTTGCTTCAGCCTTCCATTAACTATGACCTCTAGACATTGAAATACTAAAAGGGGTCCCATAAAATTCCCTGGGTTCTGAAATTTTCCTTTTGACTATCATGTAACAGCTACCTTATTTGTCCTTAATAATCAGGATCAATCACTCCAGACAACAAAGTCACTTCCTTTCTTAACTGTCAGTTCACTCGTATGAAGATCCCAAATGAATAGCTGACATTCCACAACTTCTAGTCAAGGTAGCCCTTAGTGTGTACCTAGCAGACACTTTCACCTTTAAGAACTAAGACCTAAAAATCTGCAGATCCAAGCATTGCAGGAGTAGGAAGCACAGCTTTATAAGTAGGACATTAGGGATAATAATGACAAGGAGGTATTTTCTTTCTACCCTTTTACTTCCAAGATATTTATATTCTGGATACAGGAGAATCATAAATTGGTCAGAAACTCCAAAAATATATCTCATTGGATTGGACACAACCCAAGTATGCAAGGTGTTGTCAATCATTTCAATACTACATTCCACTAATCAATATGCTTACTTGCTTTTCGGTGATTGGGTACATGGCAAGGCAGTGAATTCCAAGATATGAGCCGATGCTTCATTTCTTAAGCTGTAAAACAAAAGTAATGTTGTGGGAGATCATGATGATAAATGGGGCATTCAGTATATCTATATATGCTCATCTTTACTAACACTCGTTTTCTTTCTTCTTTTTGATGTTAGCCACTCAAATAGGTGTGAGGTAGTAGCTCATTGTGGTTTTGATTTGCATTCCCCTGATGATTAGTGATTAACTATTGAGGCTATTGTAAATGGGATTGTTTTCCTAAGTTTTTGGATCATTCATTGTTAGTGTATAGGAATGCAACTGATTTTTATATGTTGATTATAAAACTGAAACTTTACTAAATCTGTTATTAGTTCTATATATAAGGGACTTCTATATAAGATCATGTTATCTGAAAATAGAGACAATTTTAATTCTCCCTTTCTGATTTAGATGCTTTTATTTCTTTTTCTTACCTAATTGCTCTGGCGAGGGCCTCCAGTACTACATTAAATGGAAATAGTAAGAGTGGGCATCCTTATTTTATTCCTGATCTTAGAGAAAAAGCTGACAAGTGTTTTTGTTGCTGCATAACACGGTCACCATCTTTCCACCTCTGTCCTGAGTTTCTGGTCACTTGCTTCCAGAGCACTAAGTCAAAGAGAACTCCTGCAAGTGTCTTACAGTGGCACTTTTCTTCTAGGATCTAATTTTCCCTTAGTCAGGAGAAAAGACACCAGCTGGTAAAATAAGAAACTTCAACACCTCAGTGGCTGAAGTTTATTATTTAATGCAAAAGTTTATTACTTCATCATTCCTTGGGCAGTGAGGCTGGAGCAGGGCTCTTTCTTCACCATGTCATTCAGACACTCAAGCTCTTTCCATCTGATGCTGCCGCCATTCAACTCATGGCTTCTGGGTTCACCACGAGGAGAGAAAGAGATAAGAGAGAAGCGCACATGGAATATGTTTAGGGACCAGGCACACATCACTTCTGCCCCATTCTACTGGCCAAAATTTGGTCACAGCGAGAAATCCAGTGAAAGGAAGCTGGTAAATGCAGTTTATCTCTGTGCCCAGGAGGAAATGAGATGGGTACAATGAACACATAACATCGCCTCTGATGTGCAGTTGGTTCCTTCCCAATTATACTATTTACTAGTTCTGCACCTCTCTGAAGGTGTTTCTTCATCTGTAAAATGATATTTACACCACAAAACTGCTTTCTTGTGGAGAATTCCAAACCAGCCAAACTATTAATTAGATAAGGGTAAAATAAAGATATTATCAAATTCGTAGGATGTGATAGAGATCAATTTTCCTTTTCATCGTTGAAATTAACAACGTATATGTGACTAATTCTGGCCAATAGAATATAAGAAGAAGTAAATCTACAAAGTTTGAACCAAGATAGTGAAAATTGCCCTGCTTCCCCATCTCTCAGCTCCTTTGACCTTAGAATACAATTATTGTGCCAATAAAAGATCAGTGTCTGTCACCTTGGGTTCCTGAATAATTACATAAATTAATATGAAGAACAGAGTGCGGTGCCAACCCACACTGCACATGTACCATGAATAAGCTGTAAACATTTGTTCATTAAGCAATTGAGATTTCGGGATAAATATGTTTACAGAGCCCGGAGGTTCTCACGGGAGTTGACAGGGATTCCCAGGGGATATTTAGCAATGATATCAGGTAGTAGAGCCCAGAGATGACTTGAAACATTCTGCAGTCAACAGGAAAGCCTCCCTCAACAAAGAATCATCTGACTCCAATGTCAACAGTGCTGAGGTTGAGAAACCATGATAGCCTATCCTGCCTTATTAAATGACATCTCAGAGATGTTTCCTGCAATCCTTCTCAAGGAGCCATCAAAGACTCTACTGCCACAAATCAGAGATATGAATCAGAAAATAGGACTCAAGAACAAAAGGAATCAACAACCAAGAAAAGAGGGAGTTCTCAGGTAAAAGTGATAAAATGATCCCAGAAGCAGGAGGCTGACACATCAGCCAGTCGAAAATGGAAAAGCAGACACTGAGGAATGATTTCTTTTGGGAAAAGATGATATGCTCCCTGATGAGTTTGAACATATTAATAACAACTTTCAAGTTTTGTTCAAAACTTTGGGAACTAATTCGTGATAGATACAGAGAAAATTAAGTACTTAAAAAATAAGACAATTATTTACTCCAGGCAGACATGTGCAACAGAGCAAACAATACACGATAAGATCCATGGTGTAATTAACACATAGGAAAACTGTGAATTACATTTAAATTTCATAATAAGGAAACAAAGATAGCGCTGTAACCAAAGATTGTATTGCCAGACTAGGGGAAAGGGAAGTGTTACTTGAGGGTGTGTATGTATATGTATAGGAGGAAGGAAGAAGGAGGCAGTTAAAAAGTTAAAGGCTCAGGAGGCTCAGTCTGTTGAGTGTCTGACTTAGGCTCAGGTTCTGATCTCATGGTTCATGGGTTCAAGGCCCACAGAGCTGTGCTGACAGCTCAGAGCCTGGAGACTGCTTCAGATTCTGTTTCGGTCTCTCTCTGCCCCTCCCCCACTCAGGCTCTCTCTCTTTCTCTTAGAAAAAAATAAACATTAAAAAAAGTAAAAAAAAAAAAAAAGAAGAAAAAGAAGAAGAAGAGGGTGAAAGCCTCATTTTCTCTAATAAGAAGCCAAAAGATAATATTTAAAATGGAAAAATAAAAATAGCAATGCAAGCATATTTCTTAGCTATATGAGGGTAAATGCCAGAAGAAACAAGCTAAAAAAAAAAAACCAATTCCTTCTTGGGGCACCTGGGTCACGCAGTTGGGTAAGCCTCCAACTTTGGCTCAGGTCACGATCTCACAGTTCCAGAGTTTCAGCTCTGCCTCTGTCCCTGTGCTGACAGCTCAGAGCCTGGAGCCTGCTTCGGATTCTGTCTCCCCGCCTCTCTCTTTGCCCCTCCCTGACTTGAATTCTCTCTCTCAAAAATAAACAAACACTAAAAAAAAACCTGTTTCTGCATAGGTGGAAACCAGAAGGAGGAAACAATGAAGAGAGGACACTTGTTTTTCATTATCAGCTACTACCTAATACTACCACTTAACTTTTTAAACTGTGAACATATGTTACTTTGAGAAAAAGCAAAATAGTTTTTATAAAAGTAGGGGCCAAATAAATGAATTCCTAGGCTTTAACATGATATAATACATAGGGAAATCTTATAATCCAGTAAACTGCTGTGTGAATGCTAATCATGAGAATCATAATACCTGATGCTTAAGATATTGTTAGTCATTGAGGCCAGGCCTCAGCACAGGTGCAATCATGCGTTTGCTCATCAGCTGGTCATCTGCAGCAGGAACCAAGTGCCACTGTCATCACCTAATCACTTATGAGGGAAGAAGATGCAGTTCCTACCAATCCTCCAACAAACCTCTACTCGGTGTCTTCCTACCTTGGGGTAGGCATGAACCCCGCCCTCTGTCCATGTAGTATAGTGAGGCTATTTGACCATTGCCGCAGGGTCTGACCTTGATTTAGGGTACTTCCTGGTCAGGAGGTGTTCTCCATTGGCCCACTTCTGAAATTCCTTTTATTAGAAGCTTGTTATAATTTGTAACACCGAAGTGTTACCAGATTCCTCTCCTACTACCTAAAGCCTCCTGACAGCTCTGGACCTCTCCAAAATCAGAATTCACAGCATCTTTTATTTATACTCCTATTTGGCACTTTATTCTTTTTTATTTATAGTCAGCTCTGTTGGTGTCTTTCGCTGTCCCCTCATCACTGATAGAATTCATATTGTAACACAACAAGGCAGCTAAGAACTGGGCACTGGAAACAGAAGATGTGAGTCTGAATTCCAGCTTTGTTACTTTCTAAAGTGTAACCACGGGGAAACTATTTAATCTCTCTGTGTCTCATTTTCTTCATCTCTAAAATGGGGATAATAAGAATACTTTATCTCATATGTTTGATGTAAGGACTAAAAGAGTTAATGTGAGTAATACTAAGAATGATTTCTGGCACGTAGTAAAGCTACATAAAATATCAAGAAATATTATGGCACATGGCAAAACTATAGAATTTTTAGGCACCATAGTTATTGTTAATATTATTATTGTAAGTATTTGAGCAACATCAGGCACACAACAGACACTGAAAAGCATTCCTGGGTATGGCTGAATTCTAGAACACACTCACGAGGCTCTGAATCAACTCCCACATGCCCCCACTCCTGCTGCATGAACTGTAACACAGTGCAGTCAAAGAAACACAATTGGCACATTCCAGAAAGAGATAGCTCCCTTCTCTATCTTAGTGCTTCTCAGCACAGCATTTGACAGCTTTACCTCCAGAACCTTCTAAAAAGATCTACCCCAGAGAACCTACCACACCCACCGTATGGGACAGCCACACTGACCTCCCCCCCAAATTTCCAAGAGGCCTCAGGGCCTCGCATGTGGCCCTGCCTCTTCTGGCTGCCTCATGCTGAGGGTAGTAACTCTTGTCAGCTTAAAAACTTGAATATCTCCCTCTCAGAAATCTCAGTATGTTAATTACACCACCCATCAGTTGTGTTTTTTTTATTTTCATAACATTCATCAATCACTATAATAAATAACATATATTTGCATGTGTGTGATACCTGTTACACATAACAGAACCCACTTTGGTTTTGGGCACATATTGCAGAGTTTTACAAAAATGGCACTTCTTTCAAATGAGAGAATTACAGTCAGTTTCATAAAGGAAGTGATTTGCAGGCTAGGCTTACATACTTTTAATGTCATAATTTTTTCAGAGTAGCATGAGATTGAATAATATTTGCACATGATTAAAATATGCTCATGTTTTGATTTTCAATCTAGTCTGAGTTATACGATTCCATTAAGATGGGAATTGCTGAAATATAAAAAAAATATTTCTCCTGCCTACTATGAAATATCCAAGTAGACTGAAAATATTTTCCACATTTCTTGAGTAATCGATGGCTTAAAAAATGTGAAAGAGCTCAAGTAACAATGACAAGTCTGAGTTAGCTAGGTTTCTAACATGAAGACAACTTAAATGTTGTCCATAGAACATCATATTTAAAGTAAACTAATTGTGTTGATCATGAATATCTATATCCTCTGACTGCTTACAATGGTCAAACAACCAGATAAAAATTTAAAAGTTTGGTTGACCGTCACTTAGAAAGGTGCTTCTTTACCTCCAATATTGCCAAAGATGGGGATGTTTCAAGACAGCTTAATACCTGATAGTCAAAAGAAACCAAGGCCGTGACTTTGCCCACCCCCTAAAGTCACAACTCTTTTTTTTTAATTTATTTACTTATTTTGAGAGAGAGAGAGAGAGAGAGAGAGAGAGAGAGAGAGAGAGAGAACACAAGCATGTGAGCTGGGGAGGAACAGAAAAGGAGAGAGAGAATCCCAGGTAGGCTCCATGCTCTCAGTTTTGTAAGGGAGGCCATGTCCTAATCCATGGCCTGTCCCATTCTTGTGCCACTCCTTCTCCATTCTGTACCGTGAGGGACTTCATTAACAAGTAGATGGACACCCAAGCCCTCATGTCTATGGTCTGTTCACACAGACATCCAAACATTGCAAAGAGCCCTACTCGTGGCCAAAGTGTGCCCACATAGCTATCCTGGCCCACCCTGACAGAAGAGAACCAGGTGAGCCCTGGACACTAGAACAGCTTGAGAAGCAGATCTAACAGACCCCAAAGGTTTAAGAGCTCAGTTCCATAAGACTGTTTCCACTTCAGATACCAGCCATAAATGGGGTGCCCAGCTGCTCATATGTCTGTGCAGCAGGCTACAAATTCAGGGGTTCCTCCACAGCCCTTCTCAGGTTTGAGAGTTTGCTAGAACTCAGGAAACACTTTATTTACTCTTACCCTTTTTTATAGAATTAGGAAACACTTTATTTACTGTTACCCTTTTTTATTATAAAGGATACAACTGAGAAACAGTCAAATGGAAGACGTGCATTGGAGAAGGTATGGAAAACTGGGCAGAGTTTCCATGCCCTTACACTGCCTCTAAGTGTTCACCATCCTACAAGTTCTCTAAATCCTTATTGTTTAGATGTTTCTTATGGAGGTTTCATTAGTAGGAATGACTGACTGGATTATTGGCCATTGGTAACTGAATTAAATCTCTACCCACCTTTCCGTAGGGAGGCATTAGGAACTAAAATTCCAACTCTGTAATTGGCCTTGGTCTGTCTGGTGACCAGTGTCCACTCTGACACTAGGGGTCATCTTGTTAGTGTATGTAAAACACTCATAACTTCAGGGATTCCAATGGTTTTAGGAGCTATGTGACCAAAACTTGACAAAATATCAGACATATACTTTCTATTATACCATTTTATATTATACCTGTCTATTATAAAAAATAATATGTTTATTATTCTGAGCACAGTACAGGTCCTGAGAGAATGAGCCAATCCTAATCTCCCTCAAATGCAGGAAAGCCAGTGACATATGGTAACCACCCAGACATATAAGGCTATGATCCTTCTGTCCTAATCCATTATCTCACTTAATATACCTTGCCAGGTCAGGAGACCAGCTAATGAGAAGGCAAAGATCTAATCAAAGATGGTAGAAGAAGCCAATTGCATTCCTCTTCCCCAGTAAGGCCTCGAGATCTGATGCAGTGCAAGGTGGTGGGAGGTCAATAGCTCTGTATGTGTTACCTGATCAGAGTCTGGTCATTACACTGATGATGGGGTATTTTTAATTGCTGAAATGAGGTGGTTGTTAGAACTAAAGATGATGAAAAAGATATGGCACAAATCTAAGTTTTCATGAAGAGGCAGAGAAAGAAATGACCCATAAAGCAAATCTGAAGGAACAATGGGAGAAAACATTAAATTACTCTGTTGGCTTCTTACTGCATTCAGCTGAATTGCTGAAAAACTTTTATTTCCATTTGGTTGTTGAACCTGGTTTCTTTCTTATGATTCTATACATTGAGCCATGTGGAGACCAAAGATTTAGTTGTGTTATATTCTTCCTAGGGCCAGATGTTTTTCTTCTGAAGAAAAAAGGAAAAAATTTGAGGGAAAATGTTAGAAAAATGTATTGTTTTAATGTACCTTCTTTAACAGCACCCACAAAATCTTCTCTGGGATGAATATTATCCTGAGAGCTTCCCTTTAAGTGATTATCCGTGGTTATACACTTTATTTGCATAAAGAATATTCTTGGCACTGAGTTCCATGTAACACTTCCCTTCGGTGACACGGTCATTAGGAGGTTTGACTGATGGTTCACAGCCCTGGGCCATGGCCTACTTCTTGGAGTGATCAGTGACTTGAGCAGCTTCCAAGAGTCAACTATAGGAAAGATTCAACCTTTGGTGTCATTCAGGTTTGTCTCCTGCAGTTTAGTTGATTGATTTTTCCATCTTCCCATTTGGGCAAGAGGCTTCAAAAGAGGAAAATGTTAGCAGTTACAACAGGAGTTTTGAAAAGAAGCTCCTTTTGGATCTCATACCCTCGGTTCTTGAGGAACTTCATCAGCTCATGGATGATCATCTTTTCTATTTATAGTTTCCGCTAGTTAGTCACTATTCTCTTGATGAGGCACTCTTGAAAAATGGCATCTCTCCATGATTGACTGGGACTGTTGGCAAATAGATCACCTTGTTTTCAAGTGTCTATTTTTGTGGGGTTTTTTAAACAAAATAATTCAAGAATTTGGGCGTTGTTTGCTGAAAATTAAAACTTCATTCCAATAAGTGTATGTTTTTTTCCATGACAGTTCATCCAACTCTAAAATTTTGAACAGACTTAATCAACCCTTTCATGGAGAGGCTGTTTTAATTTGGAGTTGACCTCTGAGGCCCAGCTCCTTCTGTTATTCTCCACATACCACCCCTTCTCTGTCTCCTAGGATCCTAACTAAGACTATTTCCATTTCCTCATATTGTTTGGGAATTTTCATATTATTCCTAATCAGATGATCAAATAATGTCTTTCTCATCTGCCTACATACTTCTTTTCTCCTCTGCCTTAGAGAAAGTCCTTATACTTAGCCTTGCTCCTTCTTACTCTCTGTCTCTTCCTAATGTGTTTATAAATCCTCAAGTTACAGAAGTTATGGCATGCCCTAATTAATCAAAACATTGGGAGGAAGTTTTCTGGACATTAAGGTTTTAGCAAGAGAGACAAAAACATATGTCATGCTTTAGGACTTAGCATGAATCCAAGTAAAGTGTTAACTGGGATTACAGTGTATCTGGGCATCTGCAAGCGAACAGAATTATAAACTCCAGAGGGATAGGAATTTCATCTGTGTCGTTCTTCAGTTTATCCTCAGAATCTATTATAGCACTTGGTACATAATCTTGATCCAATAACCATGTGTTAAATGAAAGCATGAATGAAAGAGGATGGAAAGAAAAAAAGTAGCTAAAGAGGAAATAAAATTCTATTTTTGTCTGAATAAAAAGGTAAATATTTAAGTTGATCCCTGGGGAGAGGTCAGGATAGGAAAACAACACGAAAATTGGGATTGAAACCAGATATTAGTATGAAGACTGGCACCATGGACACATATCCAAGATGGATGGAGAAAGGAGCTTCAGTCAAAGATAAAAATCTGCTCTGTGGGGGAACTTTGTGAGACATGAGGATACTTTGGTTTAAAAAAAATGATATGGTTTGGTTTATCTTTAGTTCCAAAACAGCAATGGGGAGCAAAAGGAGACTCTCTCCACTTGCTCAAGAGACATGGCATGCCATCGGCACTGTGAATATCCTCAGAGAAATAGCCCTATGTTACTATTTGGAATGTTTGTGACTTTGAGAAGTGAAAACCATTCCTTTGACTTGGACATCAGTTGAGTTATGGTGGGACTGGTGGAGAAGAAAAATAAGATTAAGAAGTTTATAAGGAACGCCTCAAGAGGCTCCTAGGAAATACTGGGTTTGAATTTGAAAGGAGCTGGAATTCTTATATTTTGTGGAGAAGAATGAGTCAAAATTTGCTTGGTCACCATTAATATGGCAGTATTATTATTAATAATAAAATAATCAATCCCATAGCTGTTTTTTTAATGTTTATTCATTTTCAAAAGCATGAGAGAGAGACAGCGCTCGAGTTAGGGAGGGGCAGAGAGAGAGAGGGAGACACAGAATCTGAAGCAGGCTCCAGGCTCTGAGTTGCCAGCACAGAGCTCCATGTGGGGCTCAAAGCCACGAACCATGAGATCATGACCTGAGCCAAAGTCAGATCCCCACCAACTGAGTCACCCAGGTGCCCCCCAGAGCTATTTTCTAATGACTACTGTGGCTCAGACATTGCACTAGGAGCTGCAAGTAGTGTTATCAGGGCAGGATCTATGTTCTAAAGGATCACCCCGCAGGTTCCATGTATGAGAAAAAAGTCATTCCTAGAAGGTAAGATGTGCACAGTAGTATGTGCTAGCCACTGAGCCTTGTGCTAACCCTTAGAGAGGCACGTGCCTGGGAGGCTTTTGGAAATGCAAATAGAAACGGTTTTAAAATTCACAAGAACTCAAATGAAGACCAAGCCCTTGGTCACTGAGCCTATGTCTGAAGTTTCCTTTTCTGAACATAAAATAACCCCATCTACAGAAGTAATTCCTTAAATGTGCTATGTTAACCTAGACTTTTTAAGGCACCTCTCCTTTCTTAAAATCCTCTGCAAATTAAGTCCCCAATTGGAAGCTCACCTACTGCAGTAAACTGAATATAACATTGACCTTCCTTCTCCCCAAAATAGTTCATTTATTATATCATAAGCCAGAATGGTAGGAGACAAATTATTAAGCAAATACCAGCTACAATTAACCTTGACCTGATGCAAATCTTTCTTTCCTTTTGTACCTTGAAAGTGTATTCTGTGGAGATAGTTATCAAGGTCAAACAATTCAACACTTTTGAGGTAAAACATGGCTGTGATTAAACCAGAAACCCTTCATCCCTGGCAATGCTAAAATCGGAGTAAAGCTATTGCAAACACAGTCTTCTTAGTACCAGAGAGCACGTTCATTATACTTGTTGAGCACATAACATCTGTCAAACAGATGAGTTAAATATTTCTACAAGTCACTCATCAAATAATGAGACTTTTAAGAAATTCAAGAAATACACAAAAGGAGCATGTTTCCTTTTAATAATTGATTTGTCCAGCCATGAATACCCAGAGCAGTAGCAGAGAGAATAGTGAGCACTCAGATGCAAAGAAAATAATTAAAAGAAGACTAACACCATAAGTGCTCAGAGAAACATCAATGGATGGGGTCTCATATTAACTTGCACGTGTCATTATTTCAGATTAAGCAATTACTGTAAAATAATGATATCTAAAGAAATATGGGGAATGCAGATACTCTGTGAGATTCATAAAGGAACTACAACCATTTATTTTACCATTTAATAACCCATAGGCCACTGCTGATTTTCTGAAGCTAATTAAGATTCAGAAACAATGGACTCAAGATCAAAGAAGCTACCTAAATTTACCTAAGTCAAGGTTGTCCATTCCTTCATTTCAATTGAACTTTAAAATAAACAGGGACCCATATGTCTAGACTCATCAGAGTGTCTGACAAGTGTCCAATAAAAATACTTCCTATTAGGTCAGAGATTGGCACTAAATAAAATAAATAAAGTTAAAGGAAACATAAAATGTACTCTTATTTATTAATAAGCATCTCCAAATATCTTCATTCATTCATGTCCAGTACAATACATACTCTTCACTAGGTACCACACATTCTCCAAGACACTGTGGATATACAAATATAAAAAATGACATGCTAGCCCTCTTCCTCAAGAAGCCAACTATATTTTGTAGGAGAGAGATGATTACAGAATAACAACACCAAAGGATAAGCATTATGGCAGAGGAGGCAAAACAGAGGCTAGGAAGAATAAGGTAAGGCTTCCTAGAGGGGAAAATAATTAAACTTGACCTCAACAGGCAAAGAATCTGAGGAAGGACACTCCAGAAGAGAGGAGCCTGGGCAAAGACACTAAGTAGAAAAATTTCTGGGTGACTTGTCCAGTTCACCTAGGAAAAAAGAATAACATAAAGGTCAAGAGCAGAAGCTCAGGGGACGGACAGTTCAGGTGCAAATCCCAACCTTTCACTCTCTGTGCCCAGTTGGATACTTCACCTCATCTCTCTGCCTCAGTTTCCTATAAAATGGAGACGGTAGTCATAAATTGGGGATAGATTTGCTCTGAGGATTAAGGAAGTTGATGCACATAAGCCACTTCCAATAGCACTGGAGACATGGTAAGTGCTGTGTAAGAGTTGTCTCTGTCATTGGGAGGAGAATAATTTCTTTCCCTCCTCCTTTCCTGCCAATTTCCTAATCTCTTAGATCAGCATGGAAATTTTAAGTTTAGGGACAGTCAGAGTGGATTTATTTCAAGCTGAGTGTTCTTATCCAAATGATTTGAAGAACCATGAGGGGCATAGCTGAATAGGACAGAAGATACCCATGACTTACTTAGAAGAGGATGCTATCCAATGTGGTCCAAGGCAAGAAAAATTTGGTCAATCCTCATGAATCCAATTACTATTTTTTGTAAAATATCTACAAAGACTGTTCTACAGTATGTTGAAACAGAGTCTGTAAAACATAGGTGGTTAGTACTGGAAAGGCTTTCTTTTTCCCTCAGTCAAGTGGGATATATTTTTTCCCAGTGTTTCCTAGTATTAGGGGAAGGGACATCTCAAATGCCCAAAGCTGAGATGTAAAGGTGATTAAATTCAACTCACCACGATGTGTCCTTGAGTGTTCATTACTGGCTTTGGTGATCAGCAAGTCCCCAAATTTCTGTGACATAATTAGGATGACAATTTCTCCTCTTAGAGCCAGTTTTCAGGGAACATATTGTGTTTCAACAGCTCTAATCCCTCTAGGGAGATGAGAGCACATGCCAAATGCCACGCTGACCTCACTCTGGTGCCAAGGCTGTTCTGCACAAACTCACAGAGGAGGCTTCGTCCTCAATATACACATTAAGGGTTTCCTTACTCAGATGTCATTCCTGATCCGTACTCCTGACCCGTACTCCCGGACCATGTGACCAACCAGAGTCACAAGAACCAGTCAACCTCTTGTGCCCTAAAAGGATACAGCACTCTTGTACTGAAAACACAGAGGGCTGAAGAGGGAGCGGGGAAGGGGAATGAGGGTCATGGAGAGGGGCACCTGTGGGGAAGAACACTAGGTGTTACATGGAAACCAACTCTGTAATAAACTATTTAAGTTATAAAAAAATAAAGTGCACTATTGAATTTCTTAATTTAAATTCAGATTTAGAGTTGCAACACAAAATATCTGCAAAAGCCAAACAAGCAATGTCAATATATAAAAATATGAGTATTAAACCATAGGTGCTAATCTGCCCCTTTGCAATCAAACATCTGCCAAATTATACTTCAAATTATTATACCGATCAAGCGAAGTTGTCAAAGAAATAGCTGGTTCTCAGGCCACCTGTTTTCAATTCCTGTAATATTTCCTACCTTGATCTTGTTTTCTTTTCTCAATACATGTATTCAATGATCTCTTGTTTGAGTCTCCTAAACCTCTACTTTCCTCACATAAATTGACCAGGGATGATTGTGACCCTAAACCCATATAAGAACAAAGAGCAAACTGTAGGAAGGAAAGCCTTGGATTTAGAAGGGCTCCTACTACCTATGCACCTTGAGCAAGTCACTTGACCTTTTCTCATCCTCCGTTCCCTCATCTGTAAAATAGGAATAAAATTATGTGACCTGACTCCTACAAAGGACTTTTTCAGGGAAAATAGAAACTAATGGACATATTTTAATTATCACTATGATGCCCCAGGACATCCCCATGCCCCATGGGATCCCCAGAGAGAGAGAGAGAGAGAGAGAGAGAGAGAGAGAGAGAGAGAGAGGAAGCAGTTCAATTCACTGCACAAACAGCCACAACGTCAGCTGTAAGACTGAGGTAGGTATAAGCAATCTTTCTGCCTCCCAGAGGACTTGATAAATTCCCTTATATCTCTTCATTCCATCAGCAGTGCTCTAGTTTCACAAAGTCCCAACCGTTAATGACAGTCAAATTCACCCACCCTTTAACTAAAGCCAGCGAGCAAGGAAAGGCATCTCTTCTTTATTCCATGCACACATACATACGTCTCCAAGAATACTTCTGGTTTGTGTTTGCATGCATGTTGGGAAATTATTTTTAAAAATGTATTTTGCTAGTTGCTAACAACTCTCTCTTTGGCTTTTCCAAACACGTTGCTTTTCAGACACTCTACTTATAAATCTTCCTTTGGTGTTTTTATACCCACTGTGGAATCCTGCACTTATTTATATTGGATATATTCTTAGCAGATGTTGCTTACTGTTGAGACCCACATGTCACAATTTTGGCCAAATTGAAGAGAGTACATTTCACGGTCGTTTTACTCAGGTATATCTTTTGTTAACCTTCTAAGGCAGTCAAACAAACACAGAAATAAATATACATCACATTGGAAGCTAGGTTTTAAGATCAAATGAGACCATTAAGAACACCTGTTATCAACAAAAGTCCATTATAAGATGCTGAAATTGAGCTATAATATATTACTGCTATAAACATAGATATCAATCTTGTCAGTCTGATGGCATAATTTCCAGGTCATAGAGTCATAAGCTCAGATGACACCTCAAATGGTCATTCTGTCTTCAGGTGTGACTATGCCAAAGCCATCAAGGGACATTATTAGTCTCATTAACTTAGAGATAACTAATAACTACTGGGGGCCCCCTTTGAACCAAAGATTTTACTAGACACTCCCACATGAATGACTGAAATATTAATAGTTCCAGGTTTTTGTGTTTTGTTTTTTACATTTTCCTGTATCCTTGCCTTGTGGTAATCTACTTCCTCGTGGGCTAGGCTGTGTGACTTGCAGTAGACAAAGGGACATTAATAAATCATGCACACAGAATGTCAGAAAAGTGCTTGTGTTTTCTGCTCCTCTCTTGAAGCTTTCCTCCTCCTTGAGAAGAAGTCTGTGATGGCCTGTTGGGGATCCCATGAGGCAGAACTGAATCATCTCTGCATAGAAACTCCTAAACTAGCCATTTGTCCAATAAACCCCTAGGCTACCTGCAGACACAAAAGCAAGTGGATAAGTGGACCTGATCCAGACCTGTAGACTGTAAGAGATAACAAATTACTATTTTACTAGTAAATAGCTAAGTACTAAGAAATTAGCTATTACTATAGCAAACTGCTATAATCAACTTTAATTTCTTAAACATAAGAATTATAGAATCTTCATTAGCAGAATATTCTAATACTTGTTCTGTGTTGTTAAGGAGTTCTTTCATATCAAAACCTTGGTCTTTGAGTGTCTTCTTTTATCCTCAGTGGAGATAGGGATCAGCATTTGCCTTACAGAGGCACCTTCAGCAGCCAAGGGCACAATTTAGAACTGTCAGAAGGGCACTTGAATCCTGAGCTGTGCTTGGGACTTCTCTTCATTGGGCCAGATCACTGTTACCTGTGTAGCCTTCCTTTATATTTTACTTTGTTTTAAATTCTTTTAAAAACTCTTTTTCTCTGTATCTTTCTAGTAAAAGTCACTTCATTTCTCTCCATCAGTCTTCATTAAAAACAAAGAAAGTCTAGCAGTGTCAGGATAGCCGAGTGGGCTAGGGTGCCAGACTAAAAACAAAAAAAGTCTTAAAACCCTTAATGTGCTTAACGGTTTACAAGGTAGCTTTGTATTTGACACAGCTTGTTCAAAACTTTGTAATCTAATGGGGCACCTGGGTGGCTCAGTCGGTTGAGCATTCGACTTTGGCTCAGGTCATGATCTCATGGTTTGTCATTTTGAGCCCTGCATCTGGCTCTGCTGACAGCTCAGAGTCTGGAGCCTGGAGCCTGATTCAGATTCTGTTTCCCTCTCTCTCTGCCCCTCCCCCTCTCATGCTCTGTCTCTGTATCAAAAATAAATAAACATTAAAAAAATTTTTAAAAACCTTTGTAATCTATTTATTGTAAACAAAGATTGGGAAGATTTATTCATCAGATGTACAAAGTTAAGAGTAGGGATAACTATATCAGGTACAGACTCAGGATTCCAAAAGTAAAAGAACTTCAACAGGACAGAAGGACCAAAACTATTTTAAAAATGTATTTGATTTTTCCTTTAGGCCAAGGGAAAAAATTAAAAATTTTACAGACAAAGAAGAAACTTATAACTTATGTTGTTTTCCTTGTTTGGTAGGTATAATACTACCTACCAGAAATACAAAGTCATTTTACACTTTTGCTAGTGGTACACATATGTCTTCTTCC
Organism: Suricata suricatta; assembly: GCF_006229205.1. Taxonomy (NCBI): domain Eukaryota; kingdom Metazoa; phylum Chordata; class Mammalia; order Carnivora; family Herpestidae; genus Suricata; species Suricata suricatta. The sequence continues at coordinate 177,640,079 of NC_043700.1, read as the reverse complement.
CCACTTCTAAAAGCCAAAAAATGCTTGAGTATTCAAAGTTTACATGTGTCTATTTACAATACTTATTAGCGGTATCGGATGTCTTATACTCTGTGATGCACAAACCCTTGTATCAAGGAAATAATTATGAGTACTCCGTAAGTTTGGCTACAATACAGTCTGATGCAATACTGTTAAATAAATCTGAAATAATCTATATTTCTAATAAATGATGACCCGTTAAGAAAGTATGTTAAATTATGATATACTTTCATAGTAAAATATTATACGGTCTTATTTACTAAGAATATTTTCTGCTAAGGGAATACATAGTAAAAATGATTCAGGTTAAAATATATAAACTTACTTCATTTTATGTATATATATTTATATGTATATATATGTGTGTATATGTATATATATATATATATATATATGAATGACAGTCTAGAAAATTATATACTAAAATTCTGTGTAGAAGCAAGAGATTTTCAGTAGGGTTTTTTGCTTACCTATATTTCCTAATCATTTGCAATACATATAAGCTATTTTTTAAATTAGAAAAACAACTTATTGCTAATGAAAAAGGGGCAAAGACTTAATCTTACAGCATTTCATAGAAAAGGCTGATCACATGCCAAATTCCATTCAGTCCACAAATATTTATTGGCTATCTTCTGTATTCCATGTGCCTGAGGGACGCAGCACAGAACAGTCTCTTGCCTCATGGAGCATGCATTTTGTGAAGGAGGCAGACGATACACACATGAAATACTTAGACATCAGGTGATGATAGTCCCATGAGAAAATAATAAAGCCATGCCAGGGGCAAGAGAGTGAAGGGGGATCCCTTCTTCTGTGGGGGTGGCTGAGGAGGTGACTCATGGACAGAATTAAGTGAGGAGGAAGCCACATGAATATCTGAGGAAAGCTTTCCTGACTGAAAGAAGAGCAAGTACAAAGGCTGTAAGGTGAATGTTCCTCATTAGAAACTGTAGATACGACTGTCAGGATTTTTTAAAAAAGGATATTTTAGATTTTACTCATAGAACAGGAAGGAATTCATATTGCCTTATAATTTTTCCTGGACAGATTTCTTTTAGGATACTGTGCTAAATTCAGTTCTTAGTACCACCTTTTGACTAGGAACACTGAAGGGCTGGAGTGAGTCAAGAAGACAGTGCTCAGGATAATGAAGGGGTCTGGAAATGGTGTTACTTGAAGAACAACCAAAAATCGAGTTGCTTAATTGAAAAAAAAGACCTGAATCACACAGGAGAGAGCTATTTATTTTTTTCTTTTAAAGCAGCCTCCATGCCTAGCATGGAGCTCAACTTGGGGACTGGGGCTCAAACTCACAACCATGAGATCATGACCTGAGCCAAAATCAAGAATAGGATGCTTAACCTGCTGAGCCACATAGGCACCCCAAGTGCTACCTGTTAGTCATGATAATGAACTTACTATCTTTGGCTTCAGTGAACAAAATCAGAATGAACATGACAAGCGGACCTTAGCCAAGTATATGAAAGCAGTTATTAATGATTATAGACCTTCTAAAAATGAATATTAGTATGGAGTGTTCCACCCATGGACTAGTAAGGTGTTGAGCACCATTCCTAATGAGATTCTGTGAAGTTGGCCCTTTTCATCAATATGACCTACTGATCCAGATTTTCACACTACTTTGCAGATGACACAGCGTTCAGCCTGGGTGATGAAGGCCTACCCTCGCAGTATGGCATCACCCCCACAGACACCATTCTGGTGAGCGTAACCATTATAGGATCTTTTACTTGATGTATGGAATGGACCACTGGAATACCACAGGCCACTCTAGGGAAAACACCATATCTATAGAATCCTAGAACCTGGGGCTGGTTTACAATCCTGAGACATTCTATAGGCAAAGGCCACTCATGGCTTGGGGCGGAAGAGGGGGGTGTCAACTGCCCTCTCAGCACGTGCAGAGATAGAGGCATCTGGCTTCTAATTCAGTAGCAGATTGAGTTATTTAACAAATGCTTAAGTGAGCAAATGATGGTTCTATTTTGATAGGTGTTAATCAAAGCTATTGTCACAGAAGCAGAGTCTTTTGCTACAATCTGTTCTTTGATAAATGTGCAAAGCACATCATGGGGACCTTTCTTCTTGTAATAACATTGCCTGGAATATGAGATGGGAAGGTATTAAGTAAAAGGTATTAAGAGAATGGATTTTTAAACTATTTTAACAAAAACACCACACCTACACACTGCAAAAATAACTGTGCCTTTACTATTATTTTCCAAGTAATGTGGAGAGTTTACATCCTGAGACACAAGATTCTCCCTTCGGTTCTGGCTAAGTTATATTTGATCGCTATATTCCCATCACTGAGCACTGGGCCTAAGATAAAGTAGGTCTTCAATAAGTGGTTGTTGAATGAAAAAATGATTGAGAAAATTACTGTACTCAACAGATCATGCATGATTCCAGCAACACTAAAGTCGCTCCGATCATTTTAGACCTCTGCTTTAGAATTGGACTCAATATTTTCATTTTAACTTTCTTGATGGTTGTGAATTTTTATCCTCGAATGTTCTCTTTGCAAATAGGCAAATAGATGGTCAAGTCAGTAACAGTGCTTTAAAATTTAAAAAGGAGTGAATTTAAAATAATGGGCATTTGATTTTTAGTGCCTTTTAGAATGACAGAGGGGTGTCTATCCTTGAAGCATACCATACCAGAGCCTTTATCTCATACACACCCACCGACCCTGCTCTGGGGCCAATTGTCTTCATCCCCTGCCTGAAAAATTGCAATTTCCCCTTAAAACATCTTGTTTCTAGTCTTTTCTTCTTCCATTCCATATGTTCAAAGCTTAGGAGCAAACCTGTTTATGTCCTGGTTCACTCATTTAATAACCTAAACCAATGACTTAGCCTTTCTAAGTTTCAGTTTTGTACTTTGTAAAACAGGGATAATATTAGAGCCACCAGCTTAATGTAATTTCATGAGGATTCATTGAAAAGGTAGTAGATATGCTCAAATGCTGACCATCAGTATTACGTTGTCGTGTTCCTTCACTCACCCCACGTTGGGGGCCACTTGTCCGGTCCCGCCCTGGCCAGCAGGGCAGTAAATCCTTGCGGGTTCTTTCCTGAGGGAGGGAGAGAAAGGGCAGGAAGGGGGAGCACAGAGAGTAAGGACACAACACACGGTTTCTGATCAAGCCTCCTCTTTATTCAGAAAACACTGTATCTTATAAAAGTTTCGAGGCGGGAAAACAAGGCAGCTGACCTAGGTCGGTTGCTAGGAAACAGGGTTAAGGGATTAAGACTGGAGTAAAAGGGGAACCAAACTAAGGTTTTTAGCACAGCACTGAAGGGCCGATACCACCCTGCCTGTAGGCGATTGATCTTTGTTCTTCTGGCTTCTCTGACAGGGAGTGGCGCTCCCCTGCCTATTTTTGTAACTCCCTTCAGGGAGTGACATTTCCTGCTAGTAAATGGCCAAGCAGCTGAATCTTAGCAGCTTCCCACATTACGTCATTCCCATGCTTGTATTTCCTGAGCAGCTTCCTTATCTATGGTTAAAATGTAAAGTTTTTGATGTGCACGTCAACACTTCTCAGGACTTGAACCTCAGTTTCAATCCCATTTTAGCTCATTCCTCCATTTTCTTGCCAGCTCCCCACTCTCCTCACAAGTCCTAACACAAAAGATAACTGACGTCCCTGCTCATAAATTGCCCTGGTGCTTACTGACTTGCCATTTCCTTCTGAATTTTCTTCCTCCTAGAATACCCTTATCTCATTTCTTTACCTGATGAATGTCTGCTCATCCATCCGGTATCAACTCAAATGCCATGGCTTTCTGGTGCCTCCATTTTATGTGAATTCCTTATTTACATGTTAGTTATCTCCCTAGACCCAGCAGCCCAGGCAGTCATAGATCTTGTTTCTCTCTGTACTCCTAGTGCTTAGCTCACTCCCTGGCTATAATAGGCTTGCCAAATAAATTTAAAGATTATTCCAAAAGAATGAACTACAGAACTCATTTCTGAAATGGCACATTGCAGATCCTAGAGTCTGTTTAGCCTCTGGGGCTGACTAACTCTTTAAAGGGGGTGACACTGATGAAGATGATTTGTTTTAAGCTAGCACATGCACATTACTGGTTGGTATTGTCTAAGATTTAGACTTCTGAGTTCACGCTAGTTAGGAAATTAGACTACCTACATGCCTACTGAGTTCTGGAGAGGATGAGAAGTAGAAGAATCAATGAATGGATATCCTCTTCCTCTCTCATGGAACCAATCACTGTGGATAGCATCCATGCATCCACAGGTATGAGTCTCCACCTGTCTATGTGCACCGTGAGAGCTGGGACAGCCTCCCAGACTTGGCATGATGTGCATGTTTGACACACAGTAGGTGCTTAATACATACATGTTCACTCAACTGGATTGAAAATTGGACAATATTCCCTCTGGAATGATAAAACTCACAATAAAGCATCTAAAATGTAAGATGAGCATGAACACAGCACTCTTTCAGACTGAGGGCTGTTAAGAATAGTTGATAGACTTGTTACCAGTGCCAGGGCTGAGCAAGCTTATTTTCTTGGCATTGTGATGGAGGATGCTGACCAGAGTGATGGGAAATGTTCATCAGACCCTCGCTGGGCTCCTTCTGCTATCACATATTTCTGTTCCAACACAGATCTTCAGATTTCTCCCATCACTACCCACTAACACATAAGGGGAAGCTCTTCTGTTGACTTCTCAATGCACCTGTTTCTACACGAGTCAAAATTATTATGATCTTGGAAATCATCATTCCAGTAACTAAATCAGGGTTTGTGTTTCATCCTATGTGCCAGTGCTAGTGGTTTGGTTGTGGAATCCAGCACTGTGTGGGAAGGCCTGGGGCTTCATCTAGGCTCACTAGAAAAGCAAGTGATTATTACTTATGAAAGAAAACTGATGGCCTATATGCCATGCATTTACAGTTCTTAGATGAAGTATTTTAAACAAATAAACTGGCAGAAAATAACTTACTTAAGGAAATCACTTTGCCAGTTTTAATTATAACAGCAAACAACTTCAATATTTCTAGTAGCAAAGAGATTGACAATAGATACAGGGAGAAGGACTAGACCATGTATCTTTATAAAGAAGAAAAGGAATTAGCATTTTTATAACTCCATGTCTCAAAAAGAACAAGGAACTTTTCCAAGGCCACAGTTATAAGTGGAGTATTGCTAGGGTCTGTTTGATGATTAATAGCCATGCTCCTTCCACAATGCCATGTTGGACCCCTTTACACACACACACACACACACACACACACACAAAGCATAAACACACATTTCTTCCACACGTGTGTATTTAGCACATACAATGCAAGCTTCACATATCAAGAATATGATTTTGAAAATTCAAGAAGTAAATAGCAAAGTTCTCACAGACAATGAATGGTAAACATTCTAAAGCTCATGCCTTATTTTCAGGGCCCTTGGATCTTAATTTGTATCCTACTGACTCTTAATTTACATGCCATTCTAACAACTTATCCATCTGAACCTTTCCTAAGTATAGAAAACTACCCTAGAAAAGTTTACACATGCAGAAAAAAGAGTGGATAATCAGCAATAAAGGTGGAAGAAAAGCATGCTATCTTCCTGTCAATTATGATAAATATAAACATAAGAATGATTGGTTACTGAGAAAATATTAACATGTACTCAACACAATCTACCAATGAGGCAAAAATGCACTTGATGAATTTTCAAAAGATTTCCATGAAATATTATTTTTAACTGAAACACAATATATTTTTCAGTTTCAAGAAATAGATTTGATAGAAATTTGTCATTTATTGTATTGTAGGTCAAGAGCAGAATTTAAATAAGACATTACCATGTAAAACATCTGGAGAATTTTTCTCCTGAGAAAACACTAGTATATTGTAAACTTAACAAAACTTGGACAAACTTTTTTCAATATTAGAGTCCAGTACAAAAGGATTCTCTTTTCAATATGGCTTTTATTTCCATTGTTCATGATGAAATACAAACTTACGCCCACAACTAGCCAGAACACCAGTTTGTTCCATAAATTTCCTCACTCTCTCACTCTGGGATGAAAGAGGGAGTTTCCTTTTCATTTGTTTCTTTCTTTTTTGGCTTACTAACACCTTAAAACTTTACATGAGTTTGAATGTCTCCGTCAATGCTAGTCAGTAGATGACTTGTTTCTCATGCACCTATGGTGTCAAGAATCATCTCAACAGGAACAAGGGAGTAAATAATGAAGGTCGTAATCTCAAGGGATGGGAAAGGCATTTCCTGGAGAGAAGAAGTAGCTTGCTCAAAGTCATACCATTAGGAACAGACCATATGTCTCCTCTGGCTTCAATTTGTGCATCTATTTTGTCTCTACCCTATCTCTTTTGTTCACCTTAAACAAGTCACCCTGAGAATCATAATGAGTGACCTAAAAGTGGAGAAATCACAGCACTCCCAACCATGGAAGTAAAAATCAAACTACAAACCTGATTAATTCTGAGACATAAAAGAAAGAACAAATGGCTCACCACATGTTGCATAATTAAAAGATGATTTGAAGAAGAAAGCACCTACGGGGCCTGCAGTCCATTCATCCTCCATTGGAATCCCACCCCCAACCCCATCCCACCCAAGTTTAAAGTTCCCTCTCCATTTCCACGGGGCCATACAAGAAATTTCCTCCCATCCAAATTTAAATGGACTGAATTCTAACAAACAGCCCCATCTCAGCCTGCTGAGCTGCCTTACTTTTCCCAGGGTGACTGGGAATAGCCTGCTTCAAAGAGGCACAACCTGGAAATTAAGGATGAGAACATTCTGCCCTCTTTCTGTGTAGATACAAATACCCTCAAAGAGCCGCCCTACTGTTAACTCTTCTCTCTTCTCTTCCAGGCATACAGCTTCACACTCACTAAATATAATGCATCACTTTTTCAGCAATGATGACCATTTGTATATATTGTTACCTTTCTCTGGTCATATAATATCTCTTCTCTGGATCCTAGAAAAATAACCTTTGAGTCTGTTTTCTTTTGTTCCTAGCCTATCTCTTAGCCTGTTTGATGAGTAAAAGATGAAATGACTTACAGAAGGATACACAGCATGACCGGGAAAGTGACTCATCTGGCCAAATAACCTGTCCCCTGGAAAATTACTGAGCCTTGGCAATGTATATAGACATTTATTCCTAAAATACCACAGCAAAAATTAGGGGATTTTCAGGCTCTGGTGTCTGAAATGTTTCCACATTATCTTAATCATGAGTTCTAAGCTTTCAGCTATGAAGTGGACAGATTTTAAAGTCTTTTGAGCTCTTTTATATTACATGCCAAGTTCATGTGCATATTACTGTTCCTTTTTCTGATGAGGAAATACATAGATTTTCCAAGTGTCATGGGGGTCATTCCATCAACTTTCTATTTATTCATCAATTTGACTAATACTAAATGAGTACTTTCTATGTACTAGATCTCATGATAGCCACTGGGGTACGGTAAGAAATAAATCAGACATAATTGCTGACCTCACAAAAGTCAGAGATCAGCAGAAAAAGACATTAAATAAGAGAGACATTAAATAGGAACACCATTCAATAGTGTCATCATTCAATAATGATGACAGGAAACTACATAGTACTTTGATCGTATGTAACATGAAGACCTTTCAAAAAATAAATCCATGATCAGCCATACTAGCAGCTGACAATATATATCACTGTCGAGGTCTACTAGACTTAGTCTGCGATGTTCTCAGTAATGGTGCATACCAAACTACCGCAAAATGTAAAAGCTTATAACAACAAACATTTATTTCTCACCCATACATCTGCCAGTCAGCTGAGCTGGTCCCACATCTGGGAGTCAGCAGGTCAGCTGCAGCCACTAAGCTGTGAGTTTGGGGAGAGCTTTCTGTGGCACATTCTTCTTATGTCTTCAGAGGTCCAAGAGGGTAAGCCAACTGCACAAAAGACTGCCAGACCATGATTGTACTAGCATCCCTGGGGTCATGCCTGAAGTCAAAGTTTGGGAAACACATTTCCCCTACCACGAGATCAGGGACAGCATGGAGGTACAACGCTTGCTATTATTACACATGGGAGAAAAGAATCAGGCCCAATCCTTCCATCTACTGCATTCAGTTCAGAACACCCGGATGACACAACTTAGTTACTTCACTATTGTGATTAAAGAGGATTTAACACTCTTTAGAGTAAATGTGTATAAACTTGATTTTTGGTTCCGAGGAATTCAATTTTGTCAAGGAGATAAAATGTACACAGGGCAGGGGTGCCTGGCTGGCTCAGTCGACAGAGCATGTGACTCTTGATCTCAGGGTTGGAAGTTTAAGCCTCATGTTGGGTGTATAGATTACTTAAAGATAAAATCTTTTTTAAAAATGTACATGGGCAGAGTGGGGAGGACCCAGCTCTTACCTGGGTCACATCTTCAGGATTCATGAAGATATTCTCTGCTATCTTATTTGCATGTATGTGTTCATTCTCAGAAAGGAACTCCAGGGCATTCCACTGGGGGGAGAAGAGAGATAGCATCTCTTTTATCAAGGTAAGAAGAGATGAAGGGCACCAGAAGAGCACAAATAAAGAGCTATGCAGAGCAAGCACTTCAAACTGGAGGATGGTGCTGTGGAAAGTTTATGAAGAACAGAGATGAACCTTGAATCTTGGCTTCTTGTTGGATGTAGAAAGATGTGAAGCAAAGACATTCAGGATCCTCCATCATTGTCTACCCTTCCACCCAGAATGTGCAGTAGGGGAAAGGAAATCAAATCCTGCCTCACCTGAAGAAACCTTTCCAATTTAATTAGAGAAAGTAAAAAACAAACACACAAACTCCAGAAGCATGTCAGTATGGGCAGGTTCACAGCCTCTAGTCTTCCAAAAGGGAGTCTATGTTTTTCCTAACGGAGTTTCTACTAACCCACGTGGGATTGGAAGAAGCCTGTCCCAGACAGTAAATGCCTACTTTCAGGCTTTCAGCTATGATGCCTCTGAGACTGGGCCTATGTTTCACCAAATCTTACCTCACTACCAATACTAAGAATCTTAATTTGTATAAAACAAGTGTAAATACAAACCCTTTCTGATACTGAGTTGAATGCAGGAGGACATTAGAATCCTAGGGAGAGAAAATTATCACCTTTGGAAGGGAGGACCTTAGAGTTATGAGTCAAAGGGGAACAAACCTTTGTCTGTCTTTTAAAAATTTCTTTATGACATCATTCCAAAGGATTTGAAGAAGCTGGTGTTCGTTGAGTACCTGATACATCCCATACACTGTGCTATGAATTTTACATACCTTGCCTCACTTGGTCTCTCAGATACCATAATTTATAGGTATTGATCATCTACAATCATATGTAAGGAAACTAATTATGAACATTTTTAAGTGAGTCACATAAAGAGTGACTGTCTCACCTCCGAGGAAAGCTAGAAATGATCCTGACCCCTCTGTATAGGTAAGGTTACCCATAAAGGAGGATCATAGTTTTCCATTCCAGGGAGTAAGCGTATGCTCACTTCTACTCTTTCCTGAAACTCTACTATAACAACAGGAAAGAAAAACTTGTTTAGCACCTAAGTCTCTATGGATGAGAAGAGCAAGGGAAGAAAACACAATAATCACAATGCAGCCCAAAGGCCCAGAAACTGGCAGTATCAATTACCTCTAAATACGGGGGTGAATCATGGGATGCACAAAAGAACAAATTGAAAGTGAGTTTATGAACCTATCATCCTTAGCTCTCTTTCTCCCAGAGTGGGCTCCTAGGTGTCTTCCCACCCCTACCTCAACAAAAGTTGGAGTTTTAATTTTTTGGAGATGATAAAAGGATCTGTGGACTGGAAGACATCAGGTAAAAATAAGGAAGCTGGAGCCACTACAGTGAAAATGGGAGAGTTGTATGTTCTTGTGCATAGTAGACCCTGAACCTCTTTGTCTCCTTCTCCCACTCAGCTCTGACAATGCTGGCAGTCAAGGTATCACCCTCTGAAGAAGGACATTGATGAATGTGGCCATGTGGGATCCCATCAGACCCTGCAGAAAGAATAACAGCACTGTAACCAGGAATCAAGAATAGAATTCAACAAAACAAAAAGCAAAAGAGGCCAACATGAGCACTTGGAAACTTAAGCTATGATCAGTTCAATATATAACATTTAAAAAGATTTGCAAGGGGCACCTAAGTGTCAGTTAAGTATCTGACTTCTGTTCAGGTCATGATCTCACAGTTCATAAGTTTGAGCCCTGCATCAAGCTCTGTGCTGACAGATCAGAGCCTGGGCCTGCTTCAGATTCTGTGTCTCACTTCCCCCTCTCTTCCCCTCCCCCACTTGTTCTCTCTCTCTCTCTCTCTCTCTCTCTCTCTCTCTCTCTCTCTTTCTCTCTCAAAAATAAACATTAGAAGTATATATAATAAAAAGATTTGCAGTATAAAATTGAGAGACTCTTCCAGAAACCAAGCAAAAGCAAAACAAAAAAATAGAAAAATAGAGGTCTAGCTTAAGTACCCTGATACCTGAACAATAGGAGTTCCAGAAAGAGAGAAGAAGGGAGGAGGAAAGAAAGTTATCACAGTAAGGATGTACCTGCATGTATACATGTATACAAGCATCTTTTAGGTGGGTGAGATGGAAGTTGTACACAATCACTTCTATTCACCACTGGTGACCATGCTGAATGGTGCCCTCCCACCCCCAAATTCATATGTTGAACTTCTAACCTCCAGTACCTCAGTATGTGACTTTAAATTAAAATTAAGTCATTCAGGTGGGTCCTTATCCAATACAACTGGTAACCATACAGGGAAGAAGATGTGAGAGAGAAGGTGGCATCTTCCAGCCAAGGAGAGAGGCCTCTTAAGAAACCAGCCCTGTCAGCACTTTGATCTTGAACTTCTAGCCTTCAGAATTGTAAGGAAATAAATGTTTGTTCTTGAGGCCGCCCAGTCTGTGGTGGCTTGAGACTGGAGCCCCAGCAAACTAATACAATGAGAACAGTGGTTCGGGCCACTCATAAGGCACTACTCTGGTCTGTGTGCCCAGGAAGAAGGGGCAAACAGACAAGGGGGCAAACATATGCCTCCATCCATCACATTGGATAGTTTGCTTCAGGTCATGTAGCTTTAACTAGTGGAGCAAACTACACAAATCTAGGGCTTCTAGCTTGATTTCCAGCATCTCTTTCCTCCTGCCAGCATTGCACTAAAACATTGGCTCTGGTCTTTATTGCCTAAACACAAAGTGAAAATGATTCTGAAAAAAATCTAAAAAGCTAATGGCGAAAAGATATTTAGGAACCTTAAAAATCATCATATGCAAATATCTTTCTCCTCTGCCTCCAGGAACAACACATTTGCTGTGGGACAATGGATTTTGTCATGCTTTCGCATACCCCAGGCCTGCTATAGAAAACTTTCTAAAAATATATCTCTGTCGAAGGTAAATTCTCTTCTATGTTCCCAGCAGTTTCCCTCTGAACTGTGCCTTTCCCTTTATGTCACGGTTAGAAGCCTTTTTAAGTTTATTGCTGCTGTGATGTTGTGTGCAACTCTATTTTAAGCTGTCTACGACAGAATGAACTCCTAAGGTACTACTCCAACCAAAAACAAAGGGAAGATTTAATACCATATCAGTATGAGCCTGGAATTAGAGAATCTCTACTATTTGGAGATGGGAAAAGTAAAGGCAAATCTGGCAAGATGAACAATAATACTTCATTTCTGAAATAAATCAAAGTCCATCTAAGCATGACTGTGTGTGTGGGTAATATTCTGTGTCTTCATAAACATAAACTAGTTATTCTAGATCTCCCTGGTGAGGTCAAAGCACAGAGGAGCCTTTTCAATACAATTGGAACAGCCAGAATAATTAAATTATGCTGGGAGATTATGTAATACATTGCCTTTCTGGCTGTATTATCTAAGACATGGTTCTGAAACCTGACTCCCTACAAGAATCTTAGTAGTTAAGATACATTTTAAGTGCAAATTCATATATATATATATATATATATATATATATATATATATATATATATATGTTTATTCTGTAAACATTTATTACATTCTGTGTGCCATGTACCACTCCAGGTAATGAAGGTCAAGCCCTTACCCCCACAGAGTTTACAAATGATATAAGGGGCGCCTGGGTGGCTCAGTCGGTTATGCGTCCAGCTTCAGCTCAGGTCATGATCTCATGGTTCGTGGGTTCGAGCCCTGCATCGGGAGCCTGTTTCAGATTCTGTATCTCCCTCTTTCTCTGACTCTCCTCTGCTCACGCTCTCTCTCTCTCTGTCTCTCAAAAATAAATTAAAAAACAGAAAAAAAAAGTCTTTTTTAAATGATATGAAAAAGTACTGAATAAGTAGAGATATGGCACCAAGTCAGTTATATATGTGCCATAAGGGTTTAAGTGGGGTAAAGAAATAATTGTAACCATTGTGGAAGATATTAAATAGGAGACAAGGGAATTCTTCCCTGAGGAGATCACATTTGAAGAGAGCTATGAATGACATGCAGGAGCACATTTCTGGGGAACAACATTCAAGAAGAGAGACAAACAAGTACAAGGATGCTGAGTGACGCACATTCCAGACATGCTCAAAACAGGACTAAAGGGTCAGCGTGAGGTGAAAAATAGTAGGACCTGGCACTGGGAGAGGTAAGTGAGGCAAGACCCTTGTGGCTTAGAGGTATGTTAAAGGTTTTGATTTTACTTTACTTAAGACTGAAAACCTCTCAACGGTGTTCAATCAGGGAGGGACATGATCAGAATTACATTTAAAATTTTGGTTTTGGTGCAAGAAGAGAGACCAGGGCAGAATCTGCTGATGTAGTCTACTGGCTAGGATGAGGGGGGTAGTGGTGGAACCAAAGGACAGAGTTCATGATATATGTTGAAGATAGACTCTAGACACTTGATAACAGATGAAGAGTGACAGAAGAAGAAAGATGCCTAGGAAGATCTTGGGGCTTGAGCAACTGGATGACTGGTGGTGTCGTCTGGATAGAGAAAGTGTAGATCCTCGCAAGCCAGAGGGTGCAGCTCATCTGAAGGGGGCGCTGTTACTATTTCAGAAAATGAAGACTATTTTCTCTATATGGTAAGAGTTTTCCTTGCTCGTTCAAGGATATTTGAAAACCCAATTCTTCTGTCTCTACTTAACAAGCTTCAATATGGTGGCTGTAAGACCACAATTCATTTAAGAAAGTTTTCAGTCAAATATCAGTCATTGGTATCAGAGCTGATTGACTGAAAGGGAGTATGGTTTTCTCTATACAATTTTCTACATGACAGATGAATGACTGCCACTGGGATGTAGATGCCCTAACATACCCAGTCTCCCACCTCCTTCTCTCAAGTCTACGCTCATGCCTTAATCCTTTTGCTGATTCTACTCTTAGCCGCTGACTCTTGGCACTGAACCCAGAAGAGAACCAACAGGTCATCTAGCCTTTTTCTCATGGTACCCATGGCAGTCTTTAGAAAAACATTTTAGAGTATAGGTTGGAGTTGTGAGACCAGGAATATTAGAACTGTTCTTGGTGGAATTTAACCATGCAGTTGGGGGTGCATTTGCTGCACATTTTTTTCTCCCCCAACCTACCCACCCCAATATATATTATTTTCTGAACTGGCTAATGGTTCCATAAAGGACCATTTTTGTTTCCTCTGGAACCTCAGCTAGAAATTGACAGCATAGCCTCAGAGACAGTGCCCATGCAGTTATAATAAATCCTGAGATCAATATATCAATAGCATACTTTTCACAACATAATTACAATTTTTCTAAGCTTATCCTGATAGAACCAGAGAGAACATGACATGAACTAACTTCTTTTTTTTTAAGTTTATTTTTATTTATTTTGAGAGAGAGATAGAAAACAAGTCAGGGAAGGACAGAGAGAGAAGGAGACAGAATCCCAAGCAGGCTCTGTACTAGTAGCAGGACTTGAACTCATGAACCCTGAGACCATGACCTGAGCTGAAGAAGTCAAGAGTTGGACACTTGACCTACTGAGCCACCCAGGCACTCCTGACACAAGCTAATTTCAAGGAGGCTTTGGTACTGAGAGCTAAACCAGTTCACTTCACTTTCATTGAAATGATAATTAAAGCATCACTACTCTTAAGTGATTGAACCCATGCTGATTTTAGTGCATGTACTGGAAATAAAACCAACCAAAAATTTAAAAAAGTATGGCTGTTAACTCTATCCACACAACTCTGTCACCCCAATTAAGCATATGCAAATGTGCAAAAGGAGTAGTCAAAATGCTCCAAATGAAAACTCCAAATTGTGAGTTATGAGACTGATCACAGTAATATTACAAAATTGATTTTTCTTCTTCATAAAGCTTACTTTTACATGACCCAATTCCAGAGAGCACCCGAATTTATGGTTCAATTTGATTTGACTTGGCTATGGTCATTAAAAGAGCCACAAATTTGCTATTAATCATTGATTATATTCAATCAGCTCTCAAGGTGACTTATGTTTTCTCACTACTTGCAACAGTACAATCTGCCAAACAGCCTTCTTGGCATGAAACGGAACATTTCTCTGTAAGTAGTTAGAGGGTTCAGTTCAAATTGTATAAAGTACTTATTGATTACACTTTCTAATACTTTTGCTTTTAAAGACCTCAATAGCCACAGATGTGTTTAAATCTCTGATTCTTGAAGAAGGGTTTTCCTTGGTGCTGTAGAGACAGAATGGTAAATTCTACAAAAGACCCCCACACTAGTTTCTTTGTTTCTTTGTTTTTTATTGCCTATAAAGAAAGCTTTTAAATTTCTACCGGGAGGTAGCTCAATGTTCTTTCAAACTAGCTTTTCTTTTGTTGACAAAGAGAACAGCCTGAAGGCAGAGCCCATATCACTCCTCCTAGTATCTGCTGTACTATGTGCCTGATACAGAAAAGACACTTCCTCTTGTGTAATAAAAGGATTTTGTATGTTGCGTGAGTGAGATATCACGCATTGAGCCTTAGCATCATTTCCTCCCCTACTGATGTTCTTCCCACACAATATTGGATGGGATGGAAAGCTAAAAACATACATTACACACTCTTCCGTGGGTATGGTTGTGAATACAGAATATTGGCGGTTCTGCCAATATAATAGAAATATAAGCCTTGGAAGGTGGAAGGGGAACAAGAAGTCTTTCTTCTTGCAAGGTGGCCACATAGAGAAGGTCTACACAAGGGAGTTATACACATGTGGCTATTTATGGCAGCTGAGTTCCATTCCCTGTGGTCCAGTGTCTAATCTTAAGAAATACAGCAGCAATTGCCTGTTGACCATATAAATATGGAGGTATCATCAAAACCCAAAAGTCTTAACTTTTGCTCTTCCGTCTTTCTAACGGTTTTGTATATATCTAATTCTTGGTATGAAATCTTTTCCTGGGCCCCCCCCTAAATGACAAAGTGCTCATACTGTTTTTCTCCCTGGGAAGTGCTCTACAGCACTTTTCCATGGCAAACCCTTCATGATCCAGCCTTTATATCTCTCTGTGATGCAGATTTTAGATTCTTCCTCCACCTACCTCTTATAGGGTATATCACACTTTTATCTGACATTATCTTATTATATTTTAATGTGGGTTTTTTGTTGTTGTTGATGTTTGCATGTTTGGTTCCCTTGACAACCTGTAAAATCTTTTTTTTTTTAATTTATTTTTGAGGGACAGAGAGAGACAGCATGAGCAGGGGAGAGTCCGAGAGAGAGAGGAAGACAGAGAGTTGGAAGCAGGCTCTAGGGTCTGAGCTAGCTGTCCGCAAGAGCCTGACGAGGGGCTCGAACCCACGAACCATGAGATCATGACCTGAGCTGAAGTCAGAAGCTGGAAGCTTAACCAACTGAGAAACCCAGGTGCCCCTGTAAAATCTTCTTAGTCATGGAAAACATCTTGCTCATGTTTGTATTCTTGACACCTAATAAAGTCATTAGTTTATAATACATAATAAACAGCTATTTATTAATTTGAATTTAAAGTGTACAGGCTCTGACTCTTATTTACTTTGTAAATTTTACAATGTTTGACACTCGACAAGTAGTCAATAAACATTTGTTATGTCAAATTATTAAATCACCCCATATTCCCTTCAGTGAGAATCATTTGGATTCATTCAAGATTTGGAGGTTGAAAAGCCCATGTTCATGTAAGCTGGATTCTGTACTTCTCAAAGTTATTCCAAGCCAAGGGAATAGCATGTGTAAAGGTGGGAGGTGGGAGGAAAACCACAGCATCCAAAGAGCCCCACGTACCTGGCACAGCTGGTGTGATAAGGTGATGGAAGGAATGTGTATGACTTGGGATTTGCTCACCAGTCCTAAGCTAGTTTAATCCACCATAAGCAATGCAATGATCAATGATTCCAATTGTGCTAATTACTGTTCTGCCCGGTGATCAATGTATGGGTTCAAGAGTTCAGTGCAAGAGCTATTTCTTTACCAGGATGGCTGCCAAGGTAATTTGCTTATCTTGGCTCTCCTCTAGCATACTATTAAGTGACATCTTTATTGTATGAAAAAAAGGCTCCCAAAGCTGATATTAAGTTAGATAGAGTCCTCTGATGCCTAAGAGTTCCTATAATTTAACACTGATAACATTATATTTAAGGCCAAGTTCTAAACAGGTACACACCAAATCCATAGGGAAAACATGGCACGTCTTCTGGGATCATCCACTCTACTCAACACTAAGGAGTTTAAAATATAACTTTTATATTTAAACAAACAGTTATGTTATGGAGTAAAATGCTAAACATAGTGAACTTTTTAAATAAGACACGAGACTTTAAGGTAATTTCCTTCCCTTTCTTCCCCATATGCACAGAAAATAGGTGGTCAGGAATTTTTCAGAGTTCTTTTGGGAACTGTAAAGGAAGGTTTGGCTCTTCTGTCTCAAGGATTGAGAGAAGCAGTTTCACCAAGAAGCCTGACCTTTTGGACCCTCAGTCTCTTCATTATAAAATGAGAAACATTGGTATATTTTTATATGCCTTCCTGAGCTGTCTCAAAATAGCATATGCAACGGATACCATATAGCAAATGACTAAGAATGTGGTTTCTGAAACCCAACAGCCAGAATTCAAACCCAAGCTCTGTCATTTCTGAGCTGTGAACCTTTGGAAAAGCTACTCTCTTTTGGCCTGAAGTTTTTTTATCTTAAAAATGGACATGTTTATAAACAGCCATACCTATATCATCAGGTTGTTAAGCAAATGGTATGTTTTTTTTTAAGAAAGGTTTTGAGCTCTTCATTGCTTTTTTTTTAATTTTTTTAATGTTTTGTATTTAGAGAGACAGAGAGAGACAGCACGAGTGGGGGAGGGTCAGAGAGAGAAGGAGACACAGAAGCAGAAACAGGCTCCAGGCTCTGAGCTAGCTGTCAGCACAGAGCCCGACATGGGGCTTGAGCTGATGAGCCATGAGATCATGACCTGAGCCGAAGCCGGACGCTTAACTGACTGAGCCACCCAGGTTCCCCGCAAATGGTATGATTTAATGCATATAGAAGATTTTAGAACTATGCTTGCCACATGAGAGGCCATTATACGTTATTATGATAAGATAGAGCCATTTGGAGTGGACCTCTATTTCGTTAATAATGTTAATATCAAATGTATATAAATACTTCTTCTATACTAGACATTTTATATGCATTATCTCATATAAAACAACAAAAACCAAATGTTATTATAATCAGTAGTTTACAAATAAGAAATTAGGGTCTCAAAAGAGATTAAAAAAAAAACTTGCTCCAAGTTGAAAGGCTTAGAAAAAAGTGGACATGAAACTTAAAGTTTGGACTCCACCTTTGGAATGTGTGTTCTCATATGACTATGAATCTCAGATGTCTTTAGTACCAGACAAGTGGGCAATGGTGAGGAAAGGAGAGATCACACCTAGATTAAGCACTGAATATATGTATCAAACACCAGCCTGGTCTATCCCTTCCCACTTAACTCTTAATCATCACAAAAGGTCAGGATTCTTACATCTGTTTTTTAGAGATGAGGACGTAGTAAAATATGGAATAGGAGTTAAACCCATATCCTCTCTCGACCTTCAAAGCCCTGACTTTTTCTGCTACATGGTCCCACTAATTACCAGGTGTGAGGTAAAGAAGGTAGCTAGTCAGAAAACTGAACATTCAGTTATCTGTCTCACATGAATCCCCAACAAAGAACTCTAGAGTGCAAAGGGCTGATCACACACATACTGCACAAATTGCAGATGGGGAATGAGCCAGGAAATGCTATTAGAAAATGTCTTGTTTTGACTTTCAAAAAAAGTAGATGGATCTTAATGATAATTTTTAAACGTACATCTTATATATAAGGTCACACCCCTTACTGTATGACTCAGTGTAAGACTGCACTGAATTTGTATTACCATTGCTGTTAAATATGACCCAAAGCTGTAAATGCACTCTATAGTCTTCTACACTTAAAGACTGACTAATCATTTGCTTATGTTTGTTGAATCAAATGAAACTGGGCTAAATTCATCCCACTGTCTTCTTCCAACCTGGTGGTATGGCTTTATCTAGCTACTAAAAGGAAATGAATGGGCAGAGGTTAACAGCATTCTGTAGCTTCTTTCTATAGCAAACAGCATCAAGTAAATGTTCAAAAGACAGGGGTATAAGTTGCTTTCACTCATCAATAAGGACACAATAAGAAGTGACCTGGTCAAGGCAAGAGAGGCCTGAAAATGCCTTCTCTCCTGATATCTCTCTATTTCAAGAGACTGGGTAATGTTGCTTCTATTTATAAACTCATCTGGAAATGCATGAGCTTTGCAAGGTCCTTTTTCCTCTGCAGCTATATCTTGAAGGGGAATATATTAGAATAACAATGTCAAGTTAGCTAATACCTTGGAGTCAACAAAGGCAATTTATATTAACCTGAATTTATGATCAAGCAGTAAAGAAAAACACATAAAAGAAACAATGGGGATCTTGGTTTTGAGAGCTTGTCAAGTCACTCTGATGAAGCAGAAATGTGTAAGTGGGTAATTAATAGGTAATAAAGTGATGTTAGTAGGTGCGGGGGCTGGGTTTTGGAGGCTGGTGAACATCCACTGGTTGTGTCACCCTGTGAAAGCCACTAGCCTCTTTGAATTCATTTTTCTTGCCCATGAAAGTGGGATAATGCCTCACAGGATTGTTGTGAAGACCAAATCATTTAACACAGTTAATCCTCTGGTATATAGTGTGTAACAGATGGTAGTGACTTTATTAAATACTAGCTACTGGTATTATCATCTTCCACCTCCTCTTCCTCATCATCACCATAAGCAAGAGATCAAAAACAACTGCCACCAAAATCTGCTTATATCAGTTTGTCCAAATCCATGCCAAAGGCAAGGCCTCTACAATGGCTTTTGGTGTCTGATTCTTTTTAAAATTTTATCCAAAGCCTCTATATATAAACCATGTGACCTAGCTTTAAAGACTGGGCATTGAAGAAGAGAGAAACAGAATGGGAAAGCATATTCTCATAGTGATTCTGATCTTGCTCTCCTTGCTCCTCTTATGTGAAAGCAGATCTGGACTTCCTACGCTCTTAGAATCCACACAGACTAAGAACCACCTGAGGTCATCCTGTAAACAGCAATCAAAAGCTTAGCTACAGCTCAGGACTCCCTTCAAGAGGCCTAAGCTTAAACTAAGCCTCATTTAAAATGTAGACAGGAAGAAACAGGCACTGGGAAAAGGTACGTTTCCCTGCTTATCACTGCAAGGCATGATGTGCTTTCTTTCTAAATTTTAAGAAAAAAATCAAGGCAAGAAACATCAGTATTAGCAGAAGGAAAATAATTAATATTGGGTAAAAATTAAAGCTGACTTTCTAGATCTTAATTATAGTACATCCCCATCTCCGGATAAACTGCTGCTACAGTTTTAATTTTTTTTATGTTTATTTATTTATTTTGAGAGAGAGAAAAAGAGAGAGAACACAGGAGGAGCAGAGAGAGAGAGAGGGAGAATGGCAAGCCATCTCCACACTATCAGTGCAGAGCCCTATGTGGGACTTGAACCCACACACTGTGAGATCATGACCTTTACCAAAATCAAAAGTTGGTTGATTAGCCAACTGAGCCACCTAGGCTGGGTGGCTCACCTGGGAACCCAGGTGCCCCTATTGCTACATTTTAAGTCTGGGGGCGCCTGGGTAGCTCAGTCAGTTAAGCCTCCAACTTCAGATCAGGTCAGATCTCACGTTCATGGGTTCGAGCCCCTCATCAGGCTCTGTGCTGAAAGCCAGCTCAGAGCCTGGAGTCTGCTTCGGGTTCTGTGTCTCCTTCTCTCTCTGCCCCTCCCCCTGTCATGCTCTGTCTCTCTCTCTGTATCAAAAATAAATAAAACATTAAAAACAAAAAAAATTAAGTCTGACAATAGTTAGAGGGGCCCTTACAAAACACTCAGCCCTTGCCAAGCATGGTTCATAGTGCCTTTGTATATTGGCAAAATATAGGCTTATAATGATCCTATGAGGTGGGTGCTATGAGTATCCTTTTTCCTTTATCTTTTCAGAAAAGGCATAGAGAGATTGAGTAATTTGCCTAAGATCACATAGCTAAAAGGCAGCAGAGTCAGGATCTGAACCAAGGCCTACAGATTGCAGAGTCTGTGCTGTTTGCCCAGGTTGCCTCACTGGGAGAGGGACCTACGTGGCAGGACTACAGCTCTGGGATTTCCCTGTGGACCATTTCAGACTGAGCAGTGCAGGTTTTAGTCTTTTTACCCATCATGTTCCACTTATTCAATATTACATTATTAGACAAAACTCCTAGTGATATTTTTAAATCGCAGATAATGATTTCACTCCAGCCCCCACGCTGTCCTCTTGCAAATGTGTTTAAAGATGCATGCTTGTGGATCCATGAGAAAAATCTTCCAATGCTATTTGAGATTGTTCTTTTGGTTGAAAATACTTGGGGAATCACTGTGATTGTTTTAGGAAACAAGCAACTGATAATCAGTTTTCGAGATGTCCTCAAACTTCAGGGCATCTATCACTTCAATTTTCAACAATGAGTCTCTGTGTTAATTAACTATTGATTAGGAAAGAAGGTAATATGATCCAGTAAGACACATTGAGAAAAGTCTTTAGAAATCCCACATTGTCAGCCAAGAAAATATTTTCTGACCAGATGGTACTTAGTTCTTAAGTCATAAGGGGAGATTGGATAATTTTGTTCATTTTTCCTTCTCTTAGGACCCAGGAAAAGATATATGGAAGGGATAGGGTTGGAGGGAAAAAGCAGATTGGAATCTGGAACTACCTTTCCAAACTACCATTCCAGTGGGGAATGAACAAGGGCCAAAGGAATAAGGATCCTGCTGACAACTGTCATTTCCACAGACTTACTGGAGCAAAAGGCTTTCCAACACTGAGAAGAAAATTTGAGTGTCTGGATTCTTTTGATGGCCACCAAAGTCTTGTTTTGCTATTTTTCTTTAAGTTAGAGCTTGTTCAAAGACAAGATTACAGGACCAGTCAGAGGAGACTCAAAGAGAGCAGATTAGGGTGTTAGCTTTTTGGATTTAGCTATCCACCAGCTAGAGGAACTGAGAAAGCACAGGGTGGTGAAGCCTTTGACAAATATAAGTCAAAGTTCATGTTCACCCCAAGAGTCAAGTAGGCTGTGTTAAATACAGTTCAGTTAGAACAGCTATAAATGTTCTTTGTACCTAGGCAACGGTATCTCTTTGAATTCTAACCTATATTTTAGTTATCATCTTACTTCCATTATGAAGAATATTTACTTCATACTGAGCCCATACAGAGTCCAAATTTTGAATGTATTCAAGTATATGGGAAAGAGACTCAGAGCAATATTCACTGATTTGAAAGTTCTGTCAGGGGGTTTGAGATTTCAAGTGAAGTAATCAACTGTGCTGTCTGATTCCAAGTCTGTTTTAGGGAAGGAAGCTACCATAGGGCTGTGGCCATAGCTTTATTACTGAATAAAGTAGAAACAATAGAGAAACAATAGTAAAAAAAAATAGAGAGGACAAAAATCAGAAATGTTTTCAGCCAGAAAAAAGTGCTCAATATATTGAGGCAGTATGAAAAGCGAAATATGAAACCAAAATACATAGAACTTGCGGATCTTTTACTTCCTATTTCAAATTTACTATGAATATTCTTATGAATCAGACAGAAGGAGAGATAATATCAAATGGCATGAAGAAGATTGAAGTTATAACCCTGTAAAAAGCAGGAGTAACAAAGAGACCTCCAATTTAGATTTTAGGTCTCTAATAGTGTGTGAATTTTCATCCAAAAACATGTAGATGGGGCATTTTGGTGGCTCAGTAGGTTAAGTGTCTGACTTTGGCTCAGGTCATGATCTTTCAGTTCATGGGTGTCAGTCCCCCATCTGGCTCTGTGCTGAAAGCTCAGAGCCTGGAGCCTGCTTTGGATTCTGTGTGTGTCTCTCTCTCTACCCCTCCCCCGCTCATACTCTCTGTTTCTCTCTCTCAAAATAAATAAAATAAACATAAAAAAACATTAAAAGCTGTAGACAATACTGGATCAGACAAAATATAATTGCCATTCATTTCATTTCATTCCATTTCTTTATACACAGGCTATATCTTCAACTATCTTCTCATTTTTACCTTTGACTATTTTCTGGCATTGACTATATTACAGGTGTTCATTCCCTCAAATCCTAAGCCATCTGTCTTCAAACATATCGGCTGCTGACAACCCAAAGCCAGGCTCCTGTTGGCTTTGAGGAATTTAACAGAATTGAGCAGGGAGAGATCTCTTCAAGAAGAGCCCAAGAGTGGAGGAGATGAGGTCGGCAGTTGGAGAAGACACTGGGCTGGCAGATGTGCTAGCGTGGTTTGGCCCCAGAACTTGCCAGAGGGTTGAAAAACTACAGCAAGAATTCCATTATCAACCTATGGTTTAGGCCTGATTCCAAATCTTATAATTCACTCTCCCTAAATTCTCTACATGTTCAAAGAATTAGAAAGAATGTAGATCAGCATTAGACATAATGACCTTGCCACTTTCCTATACTGATGCCAATTCTCACCACCCACCTCTGTCTCCTTCCTATCCTACAATTGCCCATCCTAGCAGCCCTAAAAAATATCACAACAACGACTAAGGATTATTACTGCAAGCTTTCAAGTATTATATATGTATGAGAAGGGAATTACCTACTGCATATTTTATCTGTGTGAGATCTTTGGAGCTAGCACAGGTAGTATTTTTGCAATTATTTACATAGTAAGTTCCCTCCTAAATCTTTCATTGTTCTGAAGGTCCCTGTCAGACATGAGCCTCTGCGGCCTCTGAAAACACAACCTGTGCTTCTTTGTATCCCAGCACCCAGGTTACCTACATCCACTGGGCATTCAGTCATTGAACAAATATTTTTGTGCTGCTGAATACTGTGCGTGACACTTGAGTGGTTAACAAGGTAGACAAAGGTCCCGCTTTCATCGGAGCTCACATTCTAGCTTCTATAGCAGATATTCAGATACAAAGTAAACGGTTTTTGAATAAACGGATGGTTGAGTAAACAAAAGAATGAATGAATGGATAGATATGTTTTTATGGGGTAAAGATAATCTAAACTTAAATACAGAGTTAACTTTCTTTTCCTTTTCTACCCATCCAGGTCAACCAAGTCATGAGTTGGAGAGAAAGCATGATAAATGCACACACGTACATGCATGTGTGCATGTGTTATATTTAATTACGAAGAATGGTTGAAATGATAAAGTATTTTCTAGGTACTGACACCACTAAATAGTAGTCACCCTAGTAATTTATTTATAAATTAACATTTTCCAGTTAATGGTGTATAGAATCTAATTCTACATATTGTTATTTGGTGTTATGCCAAAATAGGTTCCTGTGGTGTGATAAGATGTGGAACACTTTAATTATACAAGTTTCTTTTCAGGTTGGTCTTAACAGAACTTCTGGCATGATAACATGGTATATGATCCTCTAGGAGAACATATTTATCAATTTATTTTAATAGAAAATTCATGCGTGAGCAACACTTTCTAAAGTATACTTTGCTTAATACGGATTGAATAACTATAGTGACTACTGTGTGCTCCTTGTGGATCTCCCTTCAGAGCCAATGCACTCCTCCCCTGCTGCTAAAAATATCAGTTGCTGAAGGCTCATTGCTGTGCTGCTCACTAAGCATTGAATTCAGCATCAGGGAACTGCCCCCCAGATGTTGACCTGTGACCAATTACTAGCTGATAACAATGTAAAGGCTCGTCCCTCTTGTCTCCTTGTGAGACGAATCTTAAGGACCATCTAACCTCCAGAACTTTTTATAGGATCTCAGTTAAAAACTTCACTGCCTCTACAAGCCGGTCAACTTGTCCTGTCCTGACTTCCCCAGTTCCTACTTCCTTATAGGTGTCTCTCTCCCAAACATGCTCAAACAAAATTTCTCTATCCAATTCTCCATCATGGAGTCTGCTTCCCAGTAACCCAGTCGAAGACAATATGCACTACTTCAACTGATACTTAAATGCTCAGATGAACTTTTGACCCACTCACTTCTGTGTCACTAAAAGTATGTTCCTTGTCCAGTGGAAGTAGGACTTTTGATTCAAAAACCATTAAATCTTGATCTCTGTTCCAAGTATATAAGAACCCCTCATTGTAAATACCTCTTTTTCTGAAAATCCTTCCTAAAATTTTCAGTCTATATAATTCATTTGAGAGGTACCCATGTGCATCATGTGCCATCATTCCTTTTTTCTTTAAAAATTTTAAGGCTTATTTATTTAATTTGAAAGAGAGTGAGAGAAGCAGAGAGAGAGAGAGAGAAAGAGAGAACCCCAAGCAGACTCTACGCTGACAATACAGAGCCCAACATGAGGCTGAAACTCATGACCCATGAGATTATGACCTGAGACAAAATCAAGAGTTAGATACTTAACCAGCTGAGCTACCCAGGCACCCCATGCACCCTCATTTCTAACATGGCATTGAACTTTTATCTAAATTCAAAATCAAGTCTCTCATCAACTCAAGTCAGCAGTTGCATAGCTCAATTTCAGCTCATTTTGTGTGACTTCAATGTCAAGTCTCTTTTTATAGTGTTTTACTCTTCAATTTTATGACAAATTTGTGAGTAGAAAGGGAAACCAAATGTCATTTTGTTAATTTCAACAAATTGTGTTTTGTTGAAATATATCTAGTGTGAACTACTATCTTTCTAAAAGAAAATGGCCCTTCCTTTAAGCAAATCTTCCTTTAAGCAAATCTGATATGAAATAATTATGTTTCTATACATGCACAGACATGTACATGCACACACATGTACATTCACACACACAACTACATTTAACAGCTGAATTACATACACAATTACATTTAACCTAGAATCATCCTGGCCAACCCTCTCAGTATTAGAGAGAAAGAAATGGAGGTCCAGGTTGGAGGAATGATTTGCCTAAGTTCCCATAGATAATGGTAGAACTCAATCAGACCTCAGACTTGCAACACCAAACTTAAAATAATTCAGCCTGTCATTCAGACTCATGACTGGGGGTGCAGGCAGGGAGAGTATTAGCTTTACATACAAAATTACAAAGAATTGTTTTAGATAGCCAGATGTCTCATTTTATTTCAAAAAATTTGATTCCACACTTCTTTTTCAGAGACATAGCAGAGGCCTAAAAACTAAGAATATTATGATTTAATAAGTCATCAGTAAGAGCTTCAATCAACCTTACAACAGTCTCAAAATCTACAATTTTTAAAAACATTAAGTAATGGAATGTGGACTGAAACCAAACAAACACACAGATTGGCATTGCTTTAACAATTTCATCAGAAAATGGTTTTTATAAACATATTTTTCTGTGCTCATCTTTTTATAGATTCAATCAGCACTACCTTCACTGAAATCATGCAAGAGATGCCATGGCAACCGCCGCATTCCGCACAGACACACACACGAAATCAACATGCTTAAATAACTGGAACTCCCGCCCACCTAAGTCCATTAGATTTGGATTCTGGATACAAAAATAGCAACAATAATTTTTTTGTGCCAACTATAGGCCCTGTTATTAATGGTTTTAGGTGATGTTAAAAATATGATAGTGGAAAGTGCAAAAGCAAAACCCCATAGAGAGGAATAAACAGTACAACCCAAATCTAGATCCATCCACCGTCAACTGATTCTTTCAGGTTCTTATTGTAAGTGAACCTCACCTCAGCCTGTGCTACTCAAACAAGGCCTCTATTGGCAATAAAACAGAAATGGCAGAATGTGGGATCCATGGTTTTCTATCAAAAAAGTAAACGACTACATCAAATTTTCAATCTTTTTTTCCATTTAAAATAATACGGCTTTGAAAATTAATTTCAAGAGACAAATGTCATCATTTGAGTAATTGGTCGAGTCATGTTTTCAAAGTAACCTTAGTTTTCTTCTTGAGCAGCTGAGAGACATGGATATGGGGTAAGTCTAAGATTACACCCATGTAACGTCAGCCATTTAAATGGAGCAGAGTCAAGGTGCCTGGGTGGCTGAGTCGGTTGAGCAACTGACTTCAGCTCAGACAAAGTCTGAGATCTGAACTCAGATGTGGGTTTGAGACCCGCATCAGGCTCTGTGCTGACAGCTTGGAGCCTGCTTCGGATTCTGTGTCTCCTGCTCTTTCTCTGCTCCTCCCCTGTTTCTGCTCTCTCTCAAAAATAAACATTTAAAAAATAAATAAATAAATGGTGTAAAGAGTTCTAGACACTGTGATAGGGATCAGGGATATTTAAAAAAAAAAAAAGGCACAATAGATTGTCGTAGCATTTTGCTAAGTGTGACAGTACTGAGCAGTTACAATGAGATTACCCCCTGGTGCTAAAAATGCTGTTTCCAGGGTCTTGCTCTAGTTCCATTGAATCAGAATGTAAGATGTTTTACTACTTATGAAGAAAGTGGTCCTTTGGAAAAACACCAAAAGAGTGAGCCTGTATGGTAAGTGTATAGGACCCGTCAACCAGCAGGACCCAGTGTGAGCTCCTAAAGACGCGCTATCTGAACACCCCCTGAGCTGAGCAGAGATGTACGGCCATTGTGGTTTGTTAAATGACTCATTCCAGGGAAAAAAACGTGGTGCTCGTGGAGACATTCATGGAGACTAAAAATAATAAGCAGGGAAGTAAACATAGTCAGGAGATAGAAAACAGCTACTCAGCAGGTACATTTAATTGCGCTCCTACTTGACTGCCTGAAGTACCGCCTGGATCATTTGTCTTAGCAACGGTAACCATACAGTGAAAGAAACCCCAGCAACCATAATCTATTTGTATAACTCTTTATTGTTTGCAATGCTATTTTATAATGCACATGGAAGCGGGCATGGAATGGTTAAAGACAAAATTCATAGAAAGTAGAGGGAGATGGTTTTGCCTTCAGCTGCTGAACCTGACTACAACCACCATGAGATCTTCAAGACTACACCTGCCAGAGCAGTGCTTGGCTTATATGAAATGCTCAATACATGTTTGTTGAGTGATTAATAAATGAATGAACAGTACAGTACAGTACAGTACAGTACAAGGGATAACTAAAGAGGAAATAAGTTGGAGGGAATGAGGGGAAGACACTTCCTTAGATAATATCTGACAGTATGTTCTTCCCTTATCTATAAAGTCAAGCACCTGGGGCACCTGGGTGGCTCAGTTGGTTAAGGGTCTGATTTTGGCTCGACATGATCTTGCAGTTTGTGAGTTTGAGCTCCTCATCAGGCCCTGTGCTGACAGCTCAGAACCTATAGCCTGCCTCAGATTCTGTGTCTTCCTCTCTCTCTGCCCTTCCCCTACTCACACTCTGTCTCTCTAAAATAAATAAACATTAAAAAAAATAAGTCAAGTACTTGAATAGAACACAGCATAGACAACAGTGGAGATCATATGCCACTGTGGGAACGCTTAGGGGGATTGCTGGGAAGCACTAAGAGGATCTGATGATCACTTTTTTTTTTAATGTTTATTTTTGAGAGCGACAGAGTGAGAGTGGGGAAAGGGCAGAGTGAGGGAGACACAGAATCTGAAGTAGGCTCCAGGCTCTGAGCTGTCAGCACAAAGCCTGATGTGGGGCTAGAAGTCACGAACCACAAAATCATGACCTGAACTGAAGTCAAATGCTTAACTGACTGAGACACCCAGGCACCCCTGATAATCACTTTTTAAGGTGGAGAGTCACAGCTACTGGAATTGGTGTGTTTGCATGGAGTTGTTCAGTAATAAATAGGAAAAAAATTACCTAGCATTGCAGAAACTCAGATGCTGAGAAGTTGCCAGAAGGAAGCAAGTCCATTGTAAGCTGATATGACACAGCCTCAGCCATAAAAGAGAGTAGCCCTACTACCGTTGACCTCTGATGTCTAAGAACCTCGCTGATCCTTTGACGGAGCATAGTTTGTTTCAGCAGCAGTATTCTCTTCTGATTATATCTGCATTTAATGTAGTTTGGGGTGTGTGTATGTGAGTGTGTGTGAAAGAGAGTCTACAACACTTATTCAGCTAATTCATTTCTGTTAATTCTAACAACTACTTCCAATATTGCTGAAGCTGAATCTCTAGACTAAAGTGGGGAGTCTGGTGTCCAGAGTATATAGAGCATGGAGCACCTCCCGCATCTGCCTGTCTCAGACACGCAGACACCCAACAGGGCACGATGTCACTTACACAGTTATCTTTTCTGAATGTCACAGGACCTCTCTGTGAGGTCAGCTCATGTAGGCTTAAGTATTTTCATTCTATAAAAGAGGCAATTGAGATACAAAAATACAGAAAGTTCATGAAGCTAACTGAAAGGAGAACAGTGCCTTAATCTTCGTCTTCTGATTCAAAAAATCATTTTAAAAATGCACAATTGGATAATAGAATAAGCTTCTCTCTCTTAATATGGAATTATGTATTTTTGCCAAGAAATTCATTAATATGTCATTCCCTAACTTTATACCTATAATTTGGCAGAGATTCATCACAAAAAGTCTAAATAAACACTTCATTTTAAAATTTTTTGTGAAGAAAGAAATGTGAAGTTGGAGATAAACACCAACCACCCTGGGTTCTGATCCTATACATTTTGATGCGTAAAAAAAAAAAAAAAGAAAAAGAAAAAAGAAAGATGCAGGACTTTTATTTGTAAAGGAAAATTATATTAATAAAAAACCCAAAATAATCCATCTTTTCATTGGAGAAACCTGGTGGAGAGCACCTTACCCAAATGATCAAAGTTAACTCACTAGTAATAAGACAAATTGATATCAGATACCTCCTCATAGGCTATTCTGAGGTCACAACATCTTCTGTGGCATTCTTCCCAAAAACATAAAACTTGAATTTGATCATGAAGAAAGGCCTCCCAACCCACACTACCAAATAACTGATGTGTACTGTTAAAGAAAAAAAAGTTTATGACATTTTATTTATTTATTGTGAGAGAGAGTAAGTATATGCGAGTGGGGAGGGGGAAGGAAAGCATAAGGACAGAGGAGAGAGAGAAAAAAAGAGAAAGAGAGAGAGAGAGAGAGAGAGAGAGAGAGAGAGAGAGAGAGAATCCCAAGTAGGCTCCATGCTCAGTGTGGGGCTTGATACCACAACGCTGGGGTCATGATCCGAGCTGAAATCAAGAGTCAGGTACTTTGCTGAGCCACCTAGACACCCCAAGTTCATGACATTTTTAAAGATGGCAAGGCAGACTTTATTCAGGAAGACAGTGGTAGGAATAGAGACTACCACAGTGAGATTTTGTAGAAAAGTGGAGAGGGATGGGTTCAACTCCCAGCACTGCATGGACAACTCATAATTTATAGCCACGGAGCAGCACAGGGAGTCTGTCAATGGAAAACTGCTAAGAGAAAACATCAGAAGTAAGAGAGGATTCTGGCTACACTGACCTGAAAGGGTTTTTGCTGAAGACAAGCCATGGTGATCAGACATCACCTGGAAATGGTCGGGGTGAAGAACTTGATCAGTTATAGAGGGTGACCAGATACTGAAGGTGGGGGTTCTGGTTAAACTGACTCAGTAGGGTTCTCACTGAAACTGGATTTCATGAGGAACTGCCTAGAAGGGACTGGGGGAAAGTTTAGGAAGCCCGACTAAAGAGTGGTCAAGCAAAACACCTTTGTCAGTATTCTAATGGGTCAATGCCATAAAGGAAAAAGACATAGGAATTGTTCTCAGTGTTTAAAAGATTTAGGAACTGTTCCCAGTTAAAGAGACATGATAACTAAATGCAAAAAGAGATTGAATTGGCTCATGGACCAGGGAGAAAAAAGATCTTAATGGGACAACTGGAATTTAATAAGGTCTCTGGATTAGATGGTCGTATTGGATCACTGTTAATTTCCTGAGTTTAACAAATACACTGCCATGTAAGATGTTAACATTAGGTGAAGCTACATGAAGAGTATATACAAATTTGTTCTGCAAGGTCCGAAATGATCTAAAATGAAGGTTAGGGGCGCCTGGATGGCTCAGTTGGTTAAGCGTCTGACTTTGGCTCAGGTCATGATCTCACAGTCCACAGTCTGTGGGTTTGAGCCCCACATTGGGCTCTGTGCTGACAGCTCAGAGCCTGGAGCCTGCTTTGGATTCTGTGTCTCCCTCTCTCTCTCTCTACCTCTCCCCTGATCACGCTCTGTCTCTCTCTCTCAAAAATAAATAAACATTTAAAAAATTCTAAAATGAAGGTTAAAAAAATAAAAAATTTAAAGTCTATTAAGGTAGATCTCATAGAAGTGTTTTTTATAATTTAAAAGATAATTGCAGCGCTAAAAGAATCTGACTGATACATCAGTTAAATGTTAAAGCTGTAACAAGTAGCATGACCTGTCCAAGGGTGCACAGTCAGCAAACACTGGCATTCTCTCTTTAATTCTTCATCCTACTTTACCTCATTCTTGAAATACCTGAGACTACTTCCATAAGCCAGCTCTTCAGATTTCACATCTTTTCAGAGACAAGGGATGATGAGGATGACAACATACATTAAGCAGGTCCATGAAAGAGATCAATACTTTGCCCTGTGAAACTGAATAAAAGAAACCTCATTTAAAATGGGGTTGGGAGCCCTGAAGGCAGAGCTATCAGGCAGACCCTAATGGAAATAAGCCTACTTTACTGTCCCAGCAGGAAGAAGATTTTCTCCTCGCCTAGCAACAGCCCAGCCAATGAGAAACTGCCACAACTCGGCCAATGAGAAATCGTCACCATATTGACCTCTCGCCTCCAGTGGACTTTCACTGAAAGCTGCCTCTCCTAACTTCCTCCCTTTTCTCTATAAAGTAGTGTTATTCTTTGTTCTCTGCACTTGCCTATGGTTTTGCCATAGCCTGCTCTTCGATTGCATTTCCTCTGTCATCCCCAAATAAACGCATTTTGCGTCAGAATAACTGGCTGTTTTATTTTCAAGGCTGACCCTGAAAAGCCCATGTTAATACAAGTTTAAGAATAAACGCCTTAAGAACTGGTTATGTGTGATGGCTTATTAATAATTGGAGCACAGTTCAAAAGAAAAATCCAGGAACAGCTAAAATTCATGGTGTAAATTGCAAATGCATAGAATAAATGAGGAAATTATAATGGTAGAAGAATAATCATGGGCTGTGGCTTAAATCAGTGGTGTTTAAACCTTTTTTGTTTTTTTGCTTTTTTTCCATAAAAAAGATTTATGAAAAATCTGTGCATCTATAAACTGACAACTAAAATTCCATTATTAATTTATAATCAATTGCAAAAGGTATAATTTCTGGCAAATTACTAATACTGTCACTTTTTGATTAACCTGTCAGAGCACTCTGTAAAATCTATCCAAAGTAAGTTGAGAACCACAGTCATTCATTTAATAAATAAAAGTGCACTCCTCTTTTGCTGTCAAAACTTTCACATCATTCTTTATTCCTTTTAAACTCATAATCTGTCCCATTCTAACTCCTCCATAGAATTTTATCCAAAAAAAAAAGATATTTTGTACCTGAAGTCTTTACAACCACTCAGTCATATTTCAGTGTAACAAAAATCTGTATGTAAGTTGAAACTTAAATTATTTTAAAAATCCCAGTGACCATAAAGCGTTAAGTATTAAATATTATTTTGTATATTATTATGCTCATTTTAAGATCATACACAATTATTAACACAGAAGTAAAATATTACTGGCAATAATTTCTTAATTAAATGATGTGTCCAGGGCTTTTTCCCTATATGGTTCTTATATCCAACAATGGATACAACACATTATCATTACTGTAAATATCATTATGTTAATTAGATAATGCTTGGCACTAATTCCATTCCTACTTTTTATCTTCTATAGATTTAAGCACAGGAAAAACTTGTTCATCTAAATAAGTGGATGGAAATGGAAGAAGTTTGACTTCAGCAGGCCATTTAGTTCTTCTACTCTGTCCATGTGTTTTCTAAAAATGTTACACAGCAATCACATCAAAAATTATTTTTGATGATCTATCAGACAATTAGTCAATATTGTTGAATTGAAAACATCTGCCTTGCAAAAAAAAAAAAAATCTTACCCAGGCATTAAAGTCATTCCCTTCTCAACAATGTCACCAGTTTTTCCATTTTTTTTTTTTTCTTTTGGTGTAGAGTAAGGTTTCCACCCCCTCGTAATGCACTGTGAAGAGAATCTAAATGGTTGAGAGTCAGGATCTTTTTTCCTGTAACTTAAGAGAAGGCCTATTGTTTCCTACCTGACGAATGGATCAAGAAGATGTGGTATATATTCACGATGGAGTACTACATGGCAATGAGAGGGAATGACATATGGCCCTTTGTAGGAAAGTGGATGGACCTTGAGGGTGTCATGCTGAGTGAAGTAAGCCAGGCAGAGAAGGACAGAAACCATATGTTTGTACTCATAGGTCTAGCAGGAAAACAAGAGAGACCTAATGGAGAACCAGGGGGAACGGAGGAGGGAGAGAGAGTTGGGGAGAGAGAGGGATGCAGAACTTGAGAGACTATTGAAAGCTGAGAATGAACTGAGGGTTGGGGGGGAGGGGGGGAGGGGGGAAAAGAGGTGGTGGTGATGGTGGAGGGCACTTGAGGGGAAGAGCACTGGGTGTTGTATGGAAAACAATTTGACAATAAAATATTATGGAAAAAAAAAAGAGAAGGCCTATTGTAAAAAGGAAGTGGGATTTCTCAAAACTGGGCTCATTCTCTTTAAGATCACTTTGTGGGAAAATACAAATTACATGTGGAAATTGAGGATCTGTACATTGATTCCCTTAAAACTATCCATTTTCTCAGGTACTTAGAAAATCTCTGTATCCCAGTAATATGAACACCCCTGCATCACCTTAGACTATTCCAAACACACATTATTCCAAATCCAAGGAATTTCCATTCAGAAAATGCACAGAATTTAACCCACATGGAGGAGGATTCTATTAATACACTTTAATTGTATTTAATATATCTCAAATTATGAAATATCTCCCAAAGTGTCTTCAAAGGATATAAAGTCTTTTGAATTATTCCAATCAAAGTAACTTTAAATGGTTCATCATATTTGGAAAACATTGCATTATATATTCCCTTAGGAAGGATTTCTATCTATGTTAGGATACTCCAGGCCTGAAAAGTCATACAGTAAAGAATACAGTTTACCTTAATTCAAATTTTTACAGATAAAGTTGCCTATGTATGTCTCTTGGTTAGTATCTTTCTGAATATACTTTCTGAATTGCTAAGTTATGATTTTATTGAATGTAGGGGGTTATATGCCATATTTCTCCTAATGAATTCCATCAAGAATGGCCATGTCCTTGGCAGATGTTTAATAAATATTTGTGAACTGATTTACTGATTCACATACAAAGGAAATGAGGTTGACAAGAGAAGAAAACCAAATAGAAATTGATTAGCAGGAATCATATGAGAAAGGAAACCTTTAAACAAAGCCCCCCGCTAACTTATCACATAGAAGCAGGTATAACAAGGTAGACAAGAACCAAAGCTGTCACCCATGATGTCACCTCAAGCTCACACGGTTGCTTCCCCCAGGGGAGCCTGGCTCAGGGAGAGTACATCATGTAAGAACTTTCAATGTGCAGTCACTGCTACAAGATCACAGAGGATTAAGCCTCAGAAAGCAGTGACAGACACATAATCCTGTCA
Source organism: Suricata suricatta (assembly GCF_006229205.1). Classification (NCBI taxonomy): domain Eukaryota; kingdom Metazoa; phylum Chordata; class Mammalia; order Carnivora; family Herpestidae; genus Suricata; species Suricata suricatta. The sequence continues at coordinate 177,605,853 of NC_043700.1, read as the reverse complement.
TCACAAACATTCATTGGAAGATCCTTCACTTGTAGAGAAAAGTCATTGCTTTTTATCCTCATACAATGTGAATCTAAGTGTAGAGCTGACTCGTCTTTAGCAGTCTCTCTGCAATAGAGAGATAGCAGAGGTAACAGCCTCCATAAATAGCTGGGTCAGTCACGGCACACCAAAAAGAGACCTGGACTAGGCACCAAAAAAGACAAGGATTTTTGTCTTTTCCTATTACCAGCCGGGTAAACTTGAGTATTTCCTCAATTTCTCTGAGCCCCCATTTCTCCACCTGTCAAAGCCTTGTCAACTTAAACATATCCATGGATTGTGTGATCCCTTCATCCTAACTACAGAAAGAAAAAAAAATCTTCTCTTAAGAAGACTTCAACATTTTCTTGCCTTCGATGCAAGATAATGTCCCAGTAAGTATCTGCTCTAATTGACTTAGTAGCCTAACTCGTTGTGACATGTGCCTGGAGACCACTACTTTTAAGTAAACAGAATGTTTCTGGGGAGAAAACCAATTTTATTCCTTCGGTATCAAAAGATGATAAGGACCCAGGAGAGTGGTTATCCTGCATTAGAGAAAAAAGGTCAACCTTTATGCAGTTCGACAGTCTATTATATCATTGAGGGAAAAGTGCCTCATATTACGGCACTCACCATCCTAAATTACTGCAGCCAAGCAGAAGGGTGTTAGGGATTAAGAAAATCACTCTTTTTTAAATTTACATATAAGTTTGAGCATATTTTTATTGCTGATATCAAAAATCTTACACCGTTGGGAGAAAGGATTTTAGTAATAGCCATAATGAACAATTACATAATCAAAATTAATAGAGAAAAGTATTCCTTTAGTGCTCAGTGGATAAAGAATAAGTTTAATTAACACAGTAAATGTGCTTCTTTCCCCAACCTCTCACTAGAAGGGATGACAAGAGAACGAAGACAGATTTAGGTCAGTCCTTCTTGATGACAGGACTCTTAACAAGTGACAAAGTTAGTGACAAAATAAGCTTATTTTACAAAGGAAGGAAGTATGATTTTTCTGTGGCTGCTTTCCAATTTTTTGATGACTTTCTATTGCGATATTACTTAATTCTCTCCCAAGGCCTAACCTTCTTTTTGTGTGATATTTGTAAATTGTAAATGAAGGACTAACCACAATTGAGGGTTTCAGTTTTCAGTATGTGTTTGGCATCAGGTCAAATGTTCTCACATGATATACTCCAAGGAAAAAGTTGTGCCTCTGTTGTGTTTTTATTTATTTATTTATTTATTGAATGTTTTATCTATTTTTGATACAGAGAGAGACAGAGCATGAGAGGGGGAGGGGCAGAGAGAGAAGGAGACACAGAACTGGAAGCAGGCTCCAGGCTCTGAGCTAGCTGTCAGCACAGAGCCTGATGCGGGGCTCGAACCCACGAACGTGAGATCTGGCCTGAGCCAAAGCTGGAGGCTTAACTGACTGAGTCACCCAGGTGCCCCAGTTGTGTTTTTATTTATTACACTATCTTGAACCATTTCAAAGCAGTATCCCAAGCCCCAGTTAATGTTGTTCTGTATATAACTTTGAAATGCCATAGACTGATACGCAATAACCAACACAGAATAAATTACCAATTAAAAACCTCATCTTGTCCAGGTCTTTACGCTCACCTAAAATCTCATTGTACATGACTTGGAGGAGAATGAACTCACAATTGCATGGTGGACATTTAGGGATGCTCCCCCTTGGATTCCCAAGTCCTCATTCAGAGGAACACTCCAAAAGAATTTTTTTCACTATGTTGTTCTGAAAGTGTCTCCAAGTCTTCACCCAAATGAGACTAGATCCTCATAATAATAAGAATAGAATTCAATGGACAAAGGACATTGTTACTAGGCCAAACATACCATCACGTGTCCAGCATGAGTTAATTCCATTTATACCAAGAGTACCAAGAATATAATGCCATAACATTGCAGTGTTATGCTGAACCATGTTCAATGTTGTTGAAGGTCAGATGTGGTGAAATTTCAGTAATGGAAAACACTTCAGCCTAATTATTGAGAAAAATAAAAGCACGATTTGCCAATGCTTATTTAGCATTACTTCTGGGAAAACATGTACCAATTCTACATTATTACCATTCTATAAACAAATTATTTTTATTTTTTCTATTTTTAAGAATTTAATATACTTCCCACTTAACACAGTTTAAAATTTAGGATCTGGGTTGAAGTTACCTGGTTCCTATCTTAATGTCATCGCCATCACTTATGGAGTGTATAATACCAGATAAGAGGCTGGACTTCTCCACCTCAATTTTTTTTCATCTAAAAAATGCAGATATTATAAGTGTCTCCTTCTTAAGGTTGTTATAAGGGCAATGTAAGATGATGCATAAAAAGTACATACATACACATATAGTTTAATCAGTTCCTTGAAACTGTGGAGCCTCTCTAATCCCTTGGTCTCTTTTGTCTTTGGTCACCCTCCTCCTGGTTGTTCTATCCTACCCATCCTGGAACTGTGAATTATCTCATTAACACAGTAAATGGTATTATTTTATTATGACCCACCCAATAAATTCTTAACATTGGGTAATATTAAAATTTGTCCAACTTCTTGGTTTCTAAGACTCTAGCTGAACACTGAAGAAAATCACACAGACATGCACATGGATGCTCCAATGAAGTATTGTCTCAAATGTCATCTGAGACTTCAAATATGGTCAACAGGATTTCATTGTATGATTGACCAACTCTTATCTTCTTGGGCAATTATTTCAAATTATCTTCTCATTCTTTATGGTTCTGCTCAGACTGTTACCTTCTCCAAGGAGCTTTCTCTGTCCTCTTCATAAAAGTTTATTCACATGAGAGCTTGTACATATATGATTATGATGTCTGGCTCATAGATAATACTGCATAGATATTACTTGTCACAGGATAAATGGTTAGATATTGTTTGCACTTACCTAGGCTTATTGTATCATCATGATCTATTCCAGGGTCTGCTGTCTTATTACACTTCTCCTTTCCTGGATCACAAAGTTTTTCAGGATTATATTGTATCCATTTTCATATCCCTACCACTGCCTCCATGATGTGTACTGGATGCTAAATCATTTTTCTTGACTGAATTTATCAATAAATTGAAATTGATAAGATTGAAATAATCAATTCATTCATTCAAGAATTGTTTCATAAATGCCTATTAGCATCTCTACTATCAAAATTACTAGAAATACACAGACTAAGAGACCTGGCTCTTCTCCTTATGGACTGTTGACACACTGGGCAGGAGAAACACAAGCATACATTTACTACATGACACAATAATCACTCTGGGGAAAGGACGTACCAAGGACTGTAGACGCACAAGACAAAGCACCTCAAGTGTTGGTATCAGCAGAAGAGGCTTCTCAAACAAGACAGTATTTGAGCTGATGTTCAAGTACCTCCCTTTTCAGTATTACCTGTTCACCAAATGCATTTCATAGTCCTCTTTTACTTTTCTGAATTAACCAACTCTATTAGCAAGGTTCTTTGTTTGCAAGTCAAAGGTCACCAGTTAATCAAGGAGACAGAAAAGACCTGGACTAGGTTGAGTTCTTTGTCCAGAGGAGGACAAAGCACCTTGACTGACAGTCCTATGAGAATTGCATGCAATGTAGGAGAATTCCCAATGTAAAATGAAGGTCTTTTATCAAAAAAGGGGGAATGGATGTTGGGAATGCAAAGCAATCAAACAATGGATGAATTCGCCAATGGATGGGACTGGCTTTGTTCTCAAGTCAGCCGTTTCCTAATGTAAAATTTTTAAATGTGCTTTCTGGTTATATCCATTTGAAATCGTTCAACTGCAAGTGAGAGAAACCTGATGCACTGAGGCTTCCACAAATAGAGGTGTGTGTTTTTCACTAAATGAGAATTCTGGAAGTTACCAGTCTAAAACAGATGAACTAACCACATGTGGCTTGGGGCAGTGATTACAAACTATGGCTCCAGGGCTGCTGGTGCCAGTTCATGAACTGGTTATTGCTGGTCTGTGATGATGTTTCCAAAGGACTCACATGCCCCCAGTACTCATGTATCTAAGCTGTAACTCCCAGTGTAGCTGTATTTGAAGACAGAGCCTTTGAAGGGCTAATTTATTTTAAAGGAAGTCATAAGAATGGGCCTTAATTTAATAGGATTATTGTTTTCTTCTCATGAGGAAGATGCACCAGAGGTATACACATAGAGAAAAGTTCATATGCAAACACAGAGAGAAGGTTGCCATGTTCAAGCCAAAGAGAAAAGCCTCAGGAAAAACCTTTTTAGATGGGCAACATCCTGGTCACAAGACAGCTGCTACCGCCAAGTGTCATCTCCTCATTCCAAGCAATAAGAAAGAAAGAGAAGGAATGAAAAGCAGTAGAGGTGCCTGTTGAATCTGTCCCTGTTCAGTGAGAAAGTAAAAACTTCCTAGAAACCCAATGCTAGATGATTCTGCTCATATCTATTAGTCAGAATGGTGACAATAGCCATTCTTCCTGGAAGATTGGCTAGGGAGAGGGGTGGAAATGCCAAACAAGTTTTACACCGATCTCTAAAGAGCTTAGTTAGTGTAAACCAGTCTCCTAGATCCATTTTTGATACCTGAGAACTACTAGCAAGGAAGGAAGCAAGTAAGCAAGCAAGATCAAACTGATCTAATTCCACCATGATAAGACTCAATTGGGAGGCCATGCATGTAGGAATCAGTCAGCCTTCTTTTCAATTCACTAAACCAGACATACCAAACATATATATTGTATATATGTATCAATATGTAGTGTATTGTGTGTGTGTATGTGTATAATATGTGTGTATGTGCATGTCTGAGTTCTTTCACATAAATTACCTTCTTTTATATAGGCAATAGTTCGTAACTGCATCAGAAGCAAATCCTGTGAAAATAAATATGTTAAGTCATTGATTCAAAAAACCAACTCCCATGAATCATCCCATCTATGAGTCTTCATATTAACTGAGATTCTTTAGTAATGAGACATTGGTTTATCACTATCCATCTTTGAAGCTTTTGGTCTGGCATCACATTTCATACTGTTATTGAGTTTATTTGAAAGATACAGAATATTTAAGAACTGAACCAACATTAGGTATCCATAGAGCCAGTACTAGTATCCATGCCTCCTGAATTAGATGCCTCTCTGTCCCCCAACTTTTCCTAACAGGGCTAATCAAATGAAGCCCACAGATATCCCAAAGAAACTCTCCAGTTCTACTGATATCTCTGTCCTGTTCATCAAAAGTAGTTACCTCCCTCCAGGATACTCAAATGCTAAACTATTTATAAGACAGTTCCCACCTCCCACCCCAAACCCCTGGAGCTAAGCAGTATTCTTTCACTTATTATATAAGTGGGAACACAACAAAAAGCAAAACAGACCTCGAATTTACTAGGAAACAAACATTTGCCTTAGTGATGAATAAAACCAATTGCAAAATGATTACAAAGACATCCAGAGCACTTTTTGCCTAGGGTAAGCTCTCTTTCTTGATGCTCTATCCTGGTTCACCACTATTATGTCACCTTCTTCTGCCATCAAATACAATAATAAAAAGCCATCTCTGAGAATAAGAACAGCCAACAAAGTGGAAAAGTGACACAGCATCTATTTCACAATCTCTCTAACCAACCACTCTGACCCTAAAGGCATTACCTTGTAGCTTTCCCCTTAGTAGAAGCATATCTTACATGTCTGACTTCAACGTGGTAGACTTGCTTGGTTTTGACACCTTCTTAAATGGACTTTATTACTTTTTAGGTGATGTAATACTCCCTCACCTACACAGTTTGTTTTATGGCTCTTTTGAACGCTATCCCAACATTGAATATCCCACCCATTATGCCAGTGTTACTATATGCCAGAAATAATTATGATAATTAAACCTAATGGAGGTGTATATTAGTCTGCTCCCCCCAGATATCTGTATATGGAAATGAAACAAAATAATCAAGATCCTTTATAATATGTTGGAATATAATTCATGGCCCAAATCAGAGAAAAGAAGGCATGTAGCAGACACTGTTGTGTAACAGAAAGAATTCTGAGAAACACATTTTAAACCAGCCTGAACAACTGTCTCAGCTGGGCATTAATAGCTAAGTCACTTAAAGTGTCTGGGCCTCAGCTTTCTCATATATTTACTGCTTAGGTTGAACTTTATGGTCTGTAAATTCCCTTAAACTGTATGGTTTATGAATTAAGGCAGAAATTAGAAGCCCATTGATTCAATTCAGACATATATTTATATGCTTTTATCTGTTGTTGGTCCAAAACACTGTAAAATGGTTGCAGATGGGAAGATTTCTCTCAACAATATAGGTTTTCAGTTTCTCATGGACAAAAAAAATAATCTCCAAATACCCAGGAGCACTAGGCTCCTCTTTCTGACACTCAGCTCCTTCAGACGGGACCCGAGCTCTCCAGGCCACTGGAATTCTCATGACACCATATTGCTTTATCATTTAGGTTATTGGTCTTTCCCCTGTGGTCCTTTGGTCTTACAATCCCAAACCTCAAGCCTTTATATCTTCCATTCGTATCTTCCGTTCCTTCTGCATGGATTAACAGACCTCCAGATATCCACCCAGAAATGCATTTTGTTTGTTCATATTTGCTATTTGTCCCTCTACTAGTTAAAAACTTTTAGAAGAGGGGGGTGGTGCCTGGATGGCTGAGTTGGTTAAGTGTCAGTCTCTTGATTTCGGCTCAGGTCAGGTCATGATCTCACGGCTTGTGAGTTCAAGTCCCAGTCGGGCTCTATGCTGGCAGCATGGAACCTGCCTGGGATTCTCTCTCTCCCTTTCCTTGCTTATCTCTCTCAAAATAAATAAATTAAATTAAAGTTTTTTTTAAAAATAAAAACTTTTAGAAGGATGGGACTTGGTCTTTTTCACCAGGGTATTTGCAGCACATAAAATAAGGTCTGGTAGGTGTCAAATAACTGTCTATTCATTGATTTGTTGTTGACTATAAATCCCTGTCAGTTTGGAATTCATATTCTTCTGCCTGCCAAGCAACGGGCTTTCAGGAACCACTTTATTATAGAAAAACTCAAATACAATCCATCACTATGAATATATTTAAAAATAAATGGCATTGCCTTTTCTCTCAATTATTAAACACATGATCATTGGAGAACAATTAGAACATTTAAAACTCATTCAACTGAGATACTGATTTCAAAATGTTGATGACTTTTCATTTCAGTACTTTTCCTCCAGGAATTACACATTCATACTATATGTTTGTACTTTTTTATATACACTTGAAGAGAACCAGTCTCTCCTTCTCCTGCAGCAACTCATGCAATGAGAAATTTCCACATACTACATCTTCTCGAAGAAGCATTGGGGGGAAGTAGTTCTTGCCATTTCTGTGCACATACTTGTGCCTCCCATGAGAGAAGGATTCATTCGATTGCTGAGATAAGGAGACCCAATAGTCCTTCTCTTTTTGAAGTTTGTCTTTTCATTTGTTTAGAGAGTGAGAGAGAGAGAGGGAGCAGAGGGTGGGGCATAGAGAGAGGAGAGAGAGATTCCCAAGCAGGCTCCACACCATCACTGCAGACTCCCACACAGGGCTGGATCTCATGGACCATGAGATCATGACCTGAGCCAAAATCAAGAGTCAGATGCTTAACTGCCTGCACAGGTGTCTCTGATATTCACTCTTTCATGTTCCTCCACGGGGCAGGATTCACATACTTACAAGTTGTCATTGAGAAGTGAGCCCTTGCCCTTTGTTCTCAGACTCAAGAATGCCAAGGGAGCGTGATCTAACAGTGTGTCTGACTTAGGAGTTTTTGTACACACTCATTCACCCCCAGCCGAGTCTCAAAGTCTAGAGTTGTAGAATATCATAGGGGGCCCCCACAGAAGTCGACTTCTCCAAATTCAGTTTTTCAAGAATAAGGAAATATTGCACTTTACATCTCACATGGCTACTGTGTCAATTTCTCCACAGGTTCAGAATGTAGAAGAAAGAATAGAGCTTTGCATTCTGCAAGTCCTACTAATAATAAATATTCCATTCTGTAACCTGGTTTTCCTACTGGAACTTCTTTCATTATTTTTTTGGATGCAGCTGCCATATATGAGACATTTCACATATGACAGGTTGGTCATCCCATCAATGAATGCAGCTCCCACCATTAGCAGTGAGTGTTGGACTCCTGCCTTCTGAAAAATGCTGTCTTGATAGTTCAGTAGCTGCAGTAATACTGGGTAGAAAGTGGATATGCTGTTCTTTGCTTTCTCCCTCATTCCACCCACACAGCCATGCTGGTTTTATCCATATGAGGACTAACAATCTCTCATAAATTATGTTTGAACACAACCCCAGTGGCTATGTAATCAGTTTTACTGGGTTTTACTCCTATTTTTAGTTACTGCAATTATAATTTCACTACTGTTACATTTAGTTTTAGTTCTGCTTAAGGATGTGTTTGCATGAGACCTTAAGCACAGATAATATTGATTTATTGATATTATTGATTCAGTTCTCCCTCCCAAACCAAGTGGCTTAGTTTAAAATAATCTGAGGGTGAGAAACATGACTTAATCTTGCTTGGTCTCAGGGCACCTCATAAAAGCCAGTGGGCGGTTTCTTCCTGGCTGTTATGGTGAACAAATGATTAGAATAAAACTCAGAAATAAAGCATGTGCTCTCCGATCTATGTTACATTCTCCTGGTTTGTTCCTATAACACCCTCTATTTTCTCAGCATGACTTTTCATTACACTTCACTATTATCACTTGTTGATTACTTTTCTTTCTTACTGAACCATAAATTTTGTGAAGGCAGGAAATTTGTCTGTTTTGCTTCTGCCCAGTGCTACATTGCCTGCAGTTTAAAAAATCTCTTAAAAAATATCTGGTGAGTGAATGAATGAATGCTAGGTATTAGTAAAATAGCAGGAAACATAGCATTTACCACAGACAACAGATGAATCAAGCTTCAGAAACTAAGCAGAACAAGACTGGAGAGATTGACATAGTATCTTCTCTGACCCTCCTCCTAATGAGTTCTTCCCCCAATCACAAACACCCATGAGTGGGGACAAGAAAAGGGACACTTGAGACTAGAACAGATACTACTTGCAGTTAGGTATAGAAAAGGAAGTCAAACCAGTTTATTATTTTAAAAGGGCAAACATACTGGGGCACCTGGGTGGCTCAGTTGAGCATCTGACTTTGGATCAGGTCATGATCTCGCAGTTCATGAGTTTGAGACCCACATTGGGCTCCCTGCTGTCAGTCTGTCAGTGCAGTGCCCACTTCAGATCCTCTGCCTCCTTCTCTCTGTCCTTTCCCCCCTTGCACTCTCCCCAAAATAAATATTTTTTCAAAAGGGCAAAAGTACTAAAGGAATAAACACATCCAATAACATTTTTTGACAAAACTAAGAAAGTCTAATAAATAGTATATAACAAATCTAATATAATCCAATAAAAGAAAAGGCAAATGCAGGAAACTAGGGAAGAGAAATGAGCCAAACCATTGAAGCAGGGACTTTTTCTTAATTGTTAAGCACAAAAATAATGCCCTGTGCTAATGAAATTAATTATGCAATGAAATGAGTAACTTCACATATTTTTCAGAGGAAACAGGAGATTGTGAAAACCAATAAAATCTCATGAAGCAGGAAACCTTAATAGATGAATAACTATGGAATACATTGAGATGAGTTAGAGATTTTCTTCCAAAAGTATATGATGAACTTTCAAATACTCAAGGAATGATATATAAATCATTTCAGACCATGAATGCAGTAGAAAGATTCCATATTGATTTCTGTAAAGAGAATACAATGCTAATATGAAAACATGGCAATTAAAAACCAATATCATTCATGAGTACTTGTGACAAAATTATAAATGAAGTACTAACAAATGACAATTTATAATAGTATGTACTCAAAAAGAGTTCATCTGAGGAATTTGAATCAAATTGGGATAAAATCACATCACTACATTCCAAAAAGATTTTTTTTTAAAATTCATCATGCAGCTATGATTTAAAAAACCTGTGTCAACGATTTTCAAAGGCTTAATTTTTATTCTGATGAAAAGTACCTATCTCAAATGCTGAATCACTAAGTAAATTTCCATTCAGTTGGAAATAAGTTAAATGTTATATCATATAAGCAAATAGTGAACCTTCATTATCTCTAATACTACTTAATATAAGTATAGAGGTTTTAACACTGCATTAAGATGTACAATTTTAAAATGATGTAATTGAAGAGGAAGAAACAAAGATATCATTATTTTCAAAAAAAATGATTTCCCTACTTCAAAAAAAAAGACAATCAACTTAAGTATCACAGAAATATGCCACTTGAAATAAATTTAAGTGACATGATCAGATCAAAATGAACAAACAAAATCCAATGGCTCCAATCCCATCAAAATGGCTACAATTAAACTGAGTGTACCAAGTGTCACCAAAAATGTAGAACAACTCAAATTTTTATGAATTACTGATAGGCTTACAAAATAGCACAAGCAGTTTGGAAATAATTTGGCAGATTCTTAAAAGTCAGACTTACATTGCCAAACAATTCATACATCCTGTTCTTAGGTATTTATCCAAGAACACATGAAAATATATGTCCATACAAATCCTCCACATGAATGTTCATAGTAGAATTATTCATAATAGTAAAAAATTAGAAACAGCAAAAAGGCCATCAACAAGTAAATTTTTGAAATGTGGAATATCCATACAGTGGAAAAGTATTCAACCATTAAGAGGAATGAACTATTAATAAATGCAACAACATGGATAAATCTCAAAATCATTATGCTGAGGGAAAGGAGCCAGACACAAAAAAGTAGATCCTAAATGATCCCATTTATATAAAAATCTAGAAATGCAAATGAATATACAGTGAAAGAAAGCAGATTAGTGGTTGTCCAAAGCAGGAGTGGGGAATGGGATGGGGCAAAAAAGGCAGGAGGAATTTGGGGGGATCATGGCAATATTGGTCTTGATTTTAGTAGTAGTTCATGAGTATAATATAACTGTAAAAACTCAAACTATGCATGTTAAATGAATGTAGGTTATTACACATAAATTACTTATCAGTGAAGTTACACTTTAAAAATATAATAGAACCTTCTGGACAAGAAAATCCAAAGATCAAGAGATTCACTGTAGCACATACCCAAAACTAAATTGTCCAAAGTCCTTCAACTCCTCTCCTCAAAATGTCTTGTTGGGTCTTGCTTGTAAGACTGTCTCATTACAGTAATTAGTCAACAAAATGTAAAGATATGAAGATACAGATATTTATGTGACAGCACGAAAGATCTTATTAGTTTACTCTCCATTTCTCCCTGAGAGAGAGAGAGAGAGCAAGCAAAGGCAAAGGAGAGAGACTGAGGTTAATTTTGCTGAGATGGCCATGCCTAGCTAAAATTCATTTCCTTGACTTCCTTCAGGGGTAACCATATACCATATGATTAATTGGAAGGTGAGAGTAAAAGTCTTATAGTTGGAGCTTCTAGGAAAACTACATTTTTTTTGGTAAAAGGGGACATGCTCAGTTGACACAAATTTTATTCTTCACCCTTTTCCTTTCTGTCTGACCACAGAGCATGAATACGAGGCTTGGAAGTGCACAGTCATCTTGTGACTGAGGGAGAAAAACAAATGCTAAAGATGATAAAGCAAAAAGAGAAAAGAAAAGTATCTGAATCAGCCCTGGAACACCTTATTACCTTTTTTCCTTGCTCCATGAGGAAAAGCAATCCCTTACAAGTTTCATGCAACTACACAAAATTCTACCAACTCCAGCATTTGTGGAGAAAGAAATAAGAATTTTATTAACAAACCAATCACATATTGATATGGCTGAAATGAGACTTAAAAATTAAGTCATCAAAGCTCATTATATAGTGGATGAAACAGGTCTAAAAAATATGAGAGACTTTCCCAAGAGGACACAACTAACAGAGCCAAAGCTAGAACCCAACTCTCCTGGTTTTCAATTCAGTACCATTTCTACTATACCTGCTGCCTCACTAAAGGAAATTACTTACTGACAGCCTATTCTTTGCATGGTCCTGTGCTTGGTGATATATGGAGGCAAGGATGTACAAGACCATATTCCTTTCTTACCAGACAAATGCAATTTAGATGAAGAAGTAAGACTTCATTAGCCTATGAAATAGCAAGAGTAGTTTCAAAATAGAGCTAGTGGAATAAGTCCTATTACATTATGGCCCACAGTCTCTGGACAAAAAAATGAAAGACAACAGTGTAAATCAGTATCATACATAGTAAGTGATAACATGTTCACATCGATGTTGGGGAAAATCACTTTGAATAGGAAAAATCAGAGATATGTTGTATATATGTATGAAAGAATAAAGTGCTCTCTTCCTGGAAGGAAAGATGGAATTAAGAGAGGCAGAAGAGGGGTGCCTGGGTGGCTCAGTCGGTTGAGTGTCCAGCTTCAGCTCAGGTCATGGTCTCACGATTCATGGGTTCAAGCCCCATGTCAGGCTCTGTGCTGACAGCTACTTCAGAGCCTGGAGCCTGTCTTTGGATTCTATGTTTCCCTCTCTCTCTGATCCTCCCCTGCTCATGCTCTCTCTCTCTCTCTCTCTCTCTCTCTCTCTCTCTCTCTCTCTCTCAAAAATAAATAAAGCATTAAAAATTTAAAAAAAAAAAAAGAGAGAGAGAGGCAGAAGACAGTGGGAGGACATTCCTAGAAAATATAAATGCCTTTGGCAAAAGACATGATGAGAATGACCGAAAAAAGCATGTTGGGGAAAATGCAAATGAAATGGTTTGACTACAATGGAAGGTTTTGTTAGGATTCTTATGGAAAATGTGGCATAAAAGATGGGTTAGAAACAGGAGGGTTTTAAATGACAAAGTGAATAATTTTAACTTGATCTTTCAAGTAATAAAAGAGCCAGTGTTGGTTTTTAATCATGGAAATGACCTGGCAAAACTGGTGTTTAAGAAGATGAACTGGTGTCTGTGAATTGAGAATAGGAAATAAAACAAAGAATATTAAACAACATACTTAACAAAAGTTATAAGCAATATGTGGTTTAGTATATATTTAGTATATATACATACACACATACATATATATATATGCACACACATACATATAAGTCGTTTTTATATAATATATACATAATTCTAAATCACAAGGAAATGAACAATAAAATATGTTAAAGTTTTTCTATTTCAATGCCTAACATAGTGCCTGGACCATAGTAGATGCTCAATAAATGTATGAATAATTAATTCACAATGTCAAGGTATATTAATGTCCAAACCAAAGATTATTGCAGACGCTCTCAGGCCAGAGATATTAAAGCATCGTTATAAATCCTCCAAGTATATATAATGCATTTTTCTTCCCAGATAAAAATGTTAGTTTTAAGGATCACTAAGAACTGGTGAGTTACCTAGGTAACCCAATAAATAAAATACATGAGAATTGAGTTCTGATTAAAAGTATTTCCTCTACTGCCTGCCTTCTGCAAAGAAGTAACAGATACAGCTTCAAAGCTTCCACTTTGATGACTCAATTCTGATATATCTAAGTATTTACCTATGATTTCAGTCACCTTTCTTTTGAATCTTTGGTTATTTTTAGAATCACCTTCCAACAAGGGCCAAATGAGTTCACAGAATTAAGAACTCAGGTGAGAGCCATACAACTGCAGCCATTTGCGTATTTTAGCCTAAGAAGGAATTTCAAGATTTTCTGAATGACCTAGAAAATTAGATTTAAAAATGAGTACTAACCTGCACTATCTACCAAAACATACCTGCCGTAATGTTTACATAATGGCCAACATTTGCCACTCTCTGTATATTTGATGCTCAGAGTAACTACTTAAAGAAGAGACTTCTTTGAAGATGGCCTCACTACCCAATCCCCAAAACATCAGGATGATCATTGGAAAATGTCAATTCATCGTCTGGATGTGTTGCTTGATTTACAATAAATGTGGCTGATTCTATTGCTTTCACTTGGCATCTTGTGGATAAGTGTGATTATAGGGTGAGATACCAAAAAAGACAATGTTTTCTGGCTGCCAAAGCTTCTAACTAGAAGGAGGAGAATATGTCTCCCTAGATCGTGAGAAATAAGGTTGACTTACCCAAGTTCCTCTTAATCAGAATGCTTTGTGTTGATAAAGACAAGTGTGTTGCCATTTTTGATTTTCAAAAACCACAGCTATTCATTTAAGAGACTATTTTATCAAATAGCCCTATACGTATGTATGGTTCATTCTACAGAAATTAGCACATGGTAATGACAGATGCAATGTTCTCATGGGCTACATTTGGTTCCTCCTGTGAGACTGAACCCATTGAAGGTTTGGGGGTTGCAGATGGTTTTGCAACTAATTGAGAGACAAAGCAACAACAGTCAGGCAGACAGAGACTGAAAGTATGAATTATTACCTTTAACAGAGCTCAAGTTGATATTGAAAAATATCAGGGCATATAGAGGTTGTATTGGCTTGCTAATAGTATGAGGTAAACCTACTCACCCTTCACAAGCAGGACTGAAAACCGAACCCCGTTCACAGCAGCAGGGCTCTTAAGCCTAAAATTACCAGATGAGTGAGACTAGATGAGGAAGGGTACATCCCTTCTGCCAGCATGCAGTTCCCAAAACAGAAGAGGGCTAAATTGGGCTCCATCTTTTCTTCCCCCTAAATCACTAGTCAAGAAGGCCCCTCCTCTGCCTTGGAGAAGAACAGTGAGGGTCTCAGGGTCAGGGCAGGAGGTGAAGAGTGTTACCCTAATAGGATCCCTTCAAATGGGACCAGGACTCAAAGGGGGAAAGTTCCAATCTTTTCCAACAGAGAGCAGCATTCATGTTGTAGCCCTTTTCATATCCTGTATCAAAAGCAGTGCCCTGATCAATAAGTATTTGTTAATACAAGTTGATTGTGAGTGTGATGACCTCCAAAGAGAGAGTCCAGTTTTTGGAATAAGGTTTGAGTCCTGCTTCTGAACCTCTCTTACTGTATGCAAGCAATTGGACCTCTTTGATTTCATTAACTGGAAAAATGCCGATGGTAAATATCTAGCTCACACGAGTCTCCTGAAGATTAAATATCCAGTAGCTTATCCCAATGTTGTCAGGGCAGAGAGAAACTCAAAATTATGAGCTCCCTAGTCCCTCTTCTTTCTCCCTAATAAAATCTGCTTTCAGGGAAAAAAAATGTTACAAGGCATCATTTATGCTCCCATCAATGAGTTTTCCTTTCCCAGAACAACTTTTCTGTTTAAGCTTTTTCCCTCAGTGTAATAAGGGGCTAATTCAGTCAATCGTGGTTGAAGAGCTGAGAAGAGGCATTTAGGAAGAGAACACCATTCTAGAAATCAGAGCCTCTCTGGATTATTCTGTCATTATTTTCGGTGCCACCTCCACCCTTAATACATTTGTATCATCCTAATCCCTTTGAATGGCAAGGGGGCTATGAAAGGTAATGAGGAACAGAAAAAGAAATAAGAAAGATCCATGCCCTGATTGTCTTGCCACTAAAAACAAATGAAATGGGAATAAAGATCTGCGACTTGGCACTGCAATGTTTAGAGAATTGAAACCTACTGTGCTTGCTTTTAATTGTTCCTTAATGGCACATGGAATTACAAGACATTAAATCACTTTAAAGGAGTGCCAATGGAATTACTTTATCTGAGTAAAGTCACCTTTAGTTTTTTAAGTTGGCCATTAGGGAGCCTAAATGCTAGATGCTATAATTATTTGTTTGGTCAGAAGCACTCTGAAAAATATCTCCAAGGTGTGAAACCCCACTCATGGCCTGATGTCATCAGAAAAATGAATGACTAAATACAGGTGCCATTTTGCCTGGCATACATAGTCTGTATCAACTTCAGTGTAAAGAGATCATTCCAAGAGAAATTGGAGAGGCACAAGGGACAGCGTGGCCTAGTAGAAGCAGTTTGTATCATGGAAATAACACAGGCTTTGGAACAGGCAGGGCTGAGTATAAATTCCAATTCTGTTTCCTTGCTGAGGGACCTTGGGCAAATACTCTTTCCATTAAGTGGAACTAATAGCACTGACATAATTCATGGCTTCTGTGGGAATTGAATGAACTACTTCCTGAGAGGTCATGAAGCAGAGGAGGAAAGTGACAAGGTTTCTGAGCTAGAGACCCTGGTTTTGGATTTTGTTTGCAGGACAACACATGGAGTAGATTATTTAGGGATGGGGTAATCAGAAACTCACAGTGTCCCTTAGATTTTTGTTCACAAATAAGACTATTTACACTACCTACTCTATGAAGTTGTTATGAGAATTAATTTAGCTAATACACACGTTAAGTGTGTGGCCCTTAAGAAAGATTCTATTGTCATTAAGTGTTATATAACGTGCCTGCCACAAGAAGGCTGGATTCCTTCTTCCATTTCCTATAATCGTACTTCCCTGGGTAAAGGTTTCTCAGGGTTTACATGAATAGAACTACATTATGAACTTTTCCTCCAAAACCATTTTCCTAAATTTAAAACAGCCATCATTAATAGTGAGTTTGGTCGAAGGCTTTGGCTCTCCCCTATTACAAAGCACTAACATCACATTAGGGGCACCTGGGTGGCTCAGTCAGTTAAGCTTCCAACTCTTATTTTGGCTTAGGTCATGATCCCAAGGTTGTAGGATTGAGTCCTATGTTGGGTTCAGTGTTGAGCATGGATCCTCCTTAAGATTCTCTCTCTCTCTCTCTCTCTCTCTCTCTCTCAGTCTCTCTCTCTTTCTCTCCCTCTGCCCCTCCCCCCCACTCATGCTTTTTCTAAAATAAAAATAAAATAACATCATCTAGATGTTACATTATCATGCTATTTTTACATTATGGTTAGACATTATCAACTTCTTGTACATTAATTCCATCAAAAGTGTTCCAACTGTTCAAAAAGTCCAGGAATTGAAACAAGATCTTGGTAAGTTTTGAGGAGACAATAAAAAAGAACAGATGCAGGGACTAGTTTAGGAAAAAACTGGGCTGAATATGACAAGAAAGTAGAGGAACCCATGCACTGTCATGGGCAACTGGGGAGGTGACAGATATATGTATGGGGGGGGAACAGAAACTAAAACTCATACTTTTCTCCAGTTTTCCTAGTCTGTCATGCCAACCCCATGTCTAATGGAGCTTAGGTTGTATTGGAAAGATTTAAATTCTAGTTATTTAAAAACTATCTGACACATTTCATCTGTAACATTCATTTACAATTTTCTATGAAATGTCTTGCAAGAGATTATAACCCAAAATAAAATGAGATAAAGAGAATTAAAAAAATTCTCAAAGGACAGGAATAAACTAATGAATGAAGCAAGGTTTTCAGAATGATAATGTCATGCTAACATTTGGATAATGAAGCTTAGGGTAGCTGTTTTAGATGGAGTCTCAGGGAATGAGGAATCACATTGTTCCAGAATAACGGCTAATCCTTAATTGACCATATTTAAACTAAAATTAGAGAATGCCTCCACCACTAACTCCTGGATTTTTCTTTAGGAAGGTCATGCACCTGTGTCCCTCATCTTTCTAGAGGGTGTGAGCTCTTTGTGGCATTTCTGCAGAGAGCAGAGTGGACCAATAGTTACTTTTATTAGTAATGAATATGTACATACATGTACATGTGTGTGTGTGTGTGTGTGTGTTTTCCTATATACTTACATACACCTTTCTCACTTTCAGAGAGAACCTTAGGTATACTTTACTTCTATCCCCATCTTACATGGGAGAAAATAGAGATTTAGAAATAACCAGGCCAAGATCACATGGCTAATAAAGATAACTAAAGATTAATGAAAGCTTACTAGGTCCAGATACTATTCTAAGCACTAATTCTTTTAGTTCTGTGAGGTACTACTCCTATTTTATGGTAAAGAAAATTAAGGCAAGTTGAAATTAAGCTTACTGAAGTTCCCTTAGGTAAAAAAATGGATGACCAGGAGGTGCAATCCAGGCATTCTGGCCTGGAAACTCCTCCCCTTTTACCACATTGTGCTACCCTGTCTCTTTGCTAATGCAAATAAAGCACTTGACAATCTATTTTCTCCTAATTTAACTAAACTGCCTCCCTTTCTTATGCTCTGAGATAATGTTAGGTCTAATCTTGTATAAGAACATCAGTTCAGTCAACACTCTCTTCCAAGGTCATGGCATTGAATGTATTAACCAAGAGCAGTGTGCACAGGACTTTGACACACCAAGCACTTTAAGTACTTTTGTCTAATTGCTAATTATCTGCTTCATTTTTTTCTTACTGAGTTGACTGTTTACCATAACTTTTCAAGTGGTTGTGTTGGTGCTGAATTACCTCAGCTTGAGACCACGTGCACAACTGATGCTTGTACCATAGTTTCTCTGACCCAGTCAACATGAGTTTCTGATTATCCCATCCCTAAATAATCTACTCCATGTGTGTCACTGAAAGTGACATTACAATGAATCTGTCAGTTCAAGCAATACCAGTAGAAAAAATAATTATTAATTAATTTAAAACACAACCCTTGTCTACCTGGAGGGTTTTATGTTTCTCAAGTAATCTCTTTACTTAATTAATCTTAAGTGCTATTTGGTGTTAATTAAATTTTCATAGAAGAATATATAGATAGCATAGTACTGATTAGATGTTTGGAGCCACACAATGAAAACCAAGCCAAATAAAGCTAATAGAAGTAGTATTAGCTAATATTTATTGAGTACTTATCATGTCAGGAATTGAACAGGTAAGAACTTTATTGACATTATCTTATCTCCTCAACCCTAAGAAGTAGGTACTATTTAGATATTCACTTTATAGTTGTGTGAAACTGAGGCTCAGAGGAATGAAATTACTTTCTTGAGATGAGGTAAGTTAGTACCTGGTGGAACCAGAATCTAAACCATGTGTGCTTTGCATCAGGCCAAAAGCTCTTAGATTTGTTTTTTGCTGTATTTTTAATTATTGGTAGCATGATCACGGGGATATTTCATATCCCACATTCTGCCTCAAGATGACTCAGTGTAATTCTCTGATTGAGAATTAATTATGATAATTATAAATCTGTTACTTTCTGCAAGAAGCCAAGGAGCAGAATCATAAAGCAATGTGTGATGCTAAAGTAAGTGTTGCCAAGGGAGGGCAACATGGTATTTATTCTACGTATTACTCATGTTCTTTCATCACCCCCCGTCCACATATTAACTATCTATTTACTTTTCAAGATTAAGGCCAAAATAATCAACAACCTCTTTGATGTTTGTCCTAACCCCTCATTTTTTCCTTTTAGCACAAATGGTTCTATTTCTATTGTAAACCCATGTGTCCATATTTTGTGAGCCTCATGTAGACTGGCCATTTTGGCACTGATAGCTGTTTATTACACTTCTTCATGTTCTTATCCACTCCCGTGTCCAGACAACAAATTCCCAGACGAAATAAATGTCTCATCCTTCTTTGCACCTCCAGAACCTAGAACAATAATAATCATATATTAGCAACTTCTTACTATTTGTTGAGTCAATCTACCAATAAATTTCTAGAGGCAAAATAAACTACAATAACGATATGTGGGTTGTGTGGCTCTGAAGGAGTGAACTCAGTGTGTTGTTGTAAATACCTGCTAATATAACAGTTAGGGGGCTTGCAAAATAAAAAAAATCACTTTACTTTTCGTTTTATCATTAAGTTTTTAAATCAATTTTTCTTATGTCATAAGGAAAACATTTATTATTGAGAATTTAGAGATATAAATAGGCAAAAGAAATATGTTTGACACCATTACAACCAGAGATAATGGAAATGATCGTTTTTATGTGTGCCTTATAGAGCTTTTCTATGAAAATATATTTGCACCTTATTCAGCATGTAACTTTCTGATACCTAGAAACTGGCTTCTGCATGTGAGTTTGTTTTTATATGAAATTTTAGAGATGAAAGAAAACAAAGTGAGGTACTGTTAACAGATGGAGAGACTAGGTTTTCTTTCAAATATAATGGCAAGAAGTACTTGATTCTTTTGGGCCAGCAATACTGGAGGTTCTAGTGTCTAGCCTATGACAGTACCGGTATAGAGTGAAAGTCAATAGCAGCAGTGAGGTTCCTGCCAAGACAGTCTGTTGTACAATGGATGTTTCCTTGATGTGTTTTTTTTTCTGGTTATGAGTCATCTGCATTTTGTTTCCTATGTTTTCCAGTGCCACCTCTACAGAAGAACAATTCAAAAGCAACCTATTTGTAATAACATCACTAGTTTTTTAAAAAATTCTATCTACTTAAACTATTAAGCATGAAATATAATATTTCTAAGTGAATATCCTAACAAATAGGATAACTATTGACAGAAGTGGTTGCAGGTAACAGACACTCAAAGAAGTGGAGATCTCAACTGGTATTGAGCTGAGTTTGAAGACAGCGACTATTCATTGTCATTAGATAATGCAACACGAGTCACTCATTGCAAGGAGTGGCAAAACAGTGAGTTGGAATCGTCTGTGGTTTCCTCGACAGCAGTGTCTATTGAGGATAAAGCTTTGGCAGAAGGGATGTTGAGAAACATCATCATGAAGCCATAGGAATAGGCTGGTTACTTCTAACTGCACGAGACATCTTTAAAAATTAAATCACAAACTCATGGTCTTTCATTTTGATTTAAGACACAGGCAGGGAGCCAAGGACTTTTTAGAACTATTATAACATATACTATCTCTTACCACTCCTGGGATGATAAAGCCTATAATCAGACCAAAAATTTGATCATGCAGATTATTGAAAATGCCATGCAGGTTAAGTTCTTAGCATTGCCTAGGTCTCTTACACAAGACTGGGGGTACTGACTGGGAGAGAATGAGACTCTGAAAAGGGACAGGGACATCTGCAATGATTTGGATATCTTAAACCTCCAAATTCTTCTAAACCTCCTTTGCCATCAGAAGCATCTCCTCTGCCCCCAGCAGAGCTAATTCTTGTAGTTAATTCCTGTCTCAAATCTACCAACTCTCATTGCCTTGTAGTCTAAAACTAGTTTCCAGCATTCCCAGGAGTGGGGAGTGGAAGATTAAGATCAGGCTTGAGAGGAGAAGACTTGCATACCAAAAAATTGCAAGGTTTTGCTAATATATGGCACAAAAATGCCTGGAGGATTATGTACAGCTAGATTCTAAGGAAGGTAGAGTTAGGAGTTTAGATTGGGCCGAATTTACTTATGTCGGTATTTTTGTCCCAAATTCTGCATTCTTTGTGCTGAGTGGAATAGTTGATGGTGGTTCTGATTGTTTGTTGATTGGCTAACATCTGTATTCAACTATAGACTCCACTAAATGAAATCGAGACATCAGGACTTGTGATAATGTAAAAAAGAAATTATAGACTTAATGACAGTGAATGTGTATAGTGACTCTATCATGAGTAAGCCACTTACCCATTCCCTATATTCCCCAAGAGTCCTAAGAGAACATTCTCTTCACTGGAACATTGAGAAATAAATTTGTGAGCAGAGTACCATCATCCTGGAAAACTGAATATTCTTGGGTTAAAAGTAGGAAGATAAGGGATAAAGGTAGGAGACGCTGCCACTGAATGGACACTATTACAGTGAAAATGATGCGATCCCATGGTGGCACCTAACCACTAGAGACAAAATGGCAGAGTTTGCAATAATTTTTAGCAGGACTAGGATGGAAAAGATGATAGCTTGGTCCAAAGAGATCTTTGGCTGATACAGTGCATTTAATCAGTATCCCTTAAAGTTATACAAAAGATGATCTCATCCTTAGGAATAATAGCTATGGTAACCCACTAAGATTCTAGTTCATTTGTATGACCCAAACATAGAAACAAATAAAAACAAATAAAAATACCCAAAATTCTAGTATGCTAAAGAGATGATTAAGATGTACTTCTAATTCCCAATCCTAATTCATAAACAATGGTCTACATTATGACAGTCTTAAAAAAAATCCTCTCCAAATTGAAAGAAAAGTTGTTACAGTTCACCCTTTCTAACCACTAAAAAATGCAATATTTAGTAGCCTTTCAATTTGGAAACATAACACATCTCAGGTGGATGTACTTTTCCTACTTACTGAATTACCAATACGGCTACCAGGTTCAAGAGGGACTTGAGAACTCCAATTCAAGCCACTCTTCCATCTTACTCCTATTGCCTAGTAGATCCAATAGTGCCTAAAATGTCCGTGGCTGACAATGATGCTCTAGGTAATAAGCCTATTACCAGGCTTAGAACGAGAATCACAGTAAGTTTGAGAGCAGATCCACTTCACTTTAGGCAAGTTACTATTCTTTTAAAAATAGTTCTTGGCTTGCTACTGGATCTCTGTAGAGACTAAACACCTAACCATGTGCACCCTGACTATCATCAGATATTCCCAGTAGCATCCATGATCTAGTGAAGATACATATATAAGATTAAATACAAGCAGATCTTTGAAGTCACAAGTAATTTGCAGAGTTGGTTCTCACTACCAATGTGCTCACCTCCAACATGCTATTGTATATTGGTCAATCTATATTTCTGTCCTCATGAAAAATTTCCAGTGACTGACTAAGGGTAAAAATGACTTACAGAAGATTCAGCATAATACGATGAGGTGGGAGTGGAATGATATCATTGCCTCATTCAGTTGAAGCCACATGCTCCTAGTTGGTGAAACTATAAGAGGTATATCACTTACTTCCTTGTGAAGGAAGTAAGGACTGAGATGAGTCTCTACGTCAATTCCTGGATAATGGCTAAATGAATTGGCTGACAGCAGTGTATTAGAAAAAAAAAAAAAAGCTTTAACATTTGGTAATAAGACCTGTGAAAGAAATATGTGGATAAAATACTCTTATCAAGCTCAGGGTATGAGTACCCATGGCCATATAAATGTTTATCACAGAGCCCCACTAGTTGGGAAGGAGAATGAGAACCCAGGAGACTTACTGATAAGTCTTTTAAAAAAATGGTCACTTCCATGGGTGTCATAAAGGTATGGCAACTTTGAGTAGTTGCTCAAAGTATTCATAAACAAAATGACCAAGGTGGCAAGAACATGAAATATTCATGTGTAAAACATGAACTTCCCCTCACTACATCTAGCCTGGCCATTAAAAGGGCAAAGTTTCACTCTTGTCAACAGCAATGTCAATTTTTAAACTTGACATACTGTCACATCTCAGGATGATAAGCCTGCTACCCCATAGTAGACTGAGAGAGAGCATGGGGAATGTAGATAGGCTTTTCCTTAAACTTCTTTAAGCAATACCTTTGGATTTATAAGAAAGAGTAAAGAGTGATGCAGTGGCCGATGGAAGATTTAGAGAAAAACCATCTTGGAAATGTCACCTTGAGAATCTAAGGACACAAATGTGCTCTGAACAAACAATCAACAGATCATGCTGTTTCACTCATAGTCAATACCTGGGGGTGAGAGTATGCATAGCAACTTGCACTGTTTTACTTATTGACCTACTTACAAAAAAAAATTTTTTAATGGTCTCTAGGACTCCAAATTCTGCTAATTATAGGTCTGAATGCCCAAAAGAGTAATTCTTCCACTGCGCTTAAAGTTAAAACTGCCATATGGCCATTTTGGGATCCTTAGGCTACTGGATAGAAAGGGTTATTAACCATAATTACCAAAGGAAAATTGCTCATCTGTAGTAAGGGCAAAGAGGAACATTCTAGATCACTGGGGATCATTCTGAGTACCTTCTAGTGTTTCCAAGTCCATTATAAAATGTTAATGTGAGACCAAAGCAGTCCATATAGGAAAGTCCATCAAAGACTCAAATACTGCAGAGTAGTAAGCTTTGTTTATTCCTCTAGGTGAAAAACCCAATGAGCCAAGGTGATTTTTGAAGAAAAATGAAACATGAAATATACAGTCGAGGAAGAGAATTATAAATATAAATGGGCTCATGATGAACTGCAAAACTGAGTTTCTTGTTGGCTGTATATTTTGAGAGTATGCTACTGGTGGGTTAAATATATTACTTAGTCCATAGGTCATAAAATACTAAGACAGGACTGTGATTCAGCTAAGGTAAGGAAAAAACCACCCAGTGTTTTGGTTGTCATAACAGACAAGACTTTGTATCTCCCCTTTGGATAACATAGTGAATCCAATTTTGTTTTTGTAAACAAATGTTTTTACATATGTTATATGTGAACTCGTGTTATTCCTGTTGTTTAAATTTTGCACAGAAAGAAAGAATGTGTACAAAGCATTTGAACTCAATTAGTTCAACCATCACCTGTTCCCATTCGCATTGGGACTGAACCATAACTTCCTGTTCAGAAACCAGATAAGACATTTCCCAGGTCTTTTGCCACAAGAGTTTCACTCAGCCCATTGCACTGCATACATCTTGCAAGAGGGAAGTGAGCAATGTGAGATGGCAGCTTCACACAGGGAGATCAAATCTCCTGGAACCTAGGGTGGTGGAGACATCTGGTTACCTACGGTGGCGTTAGTGCAGGTTCTATTCTGCCCTCAGATGTGCCAAGCAGCAGATGGTCCTGGCAGTGGAATTTCACCTAGAACAGTCCTGCGTGTGGCTCAGAGCTTCTCTTTCTGTTTCGTTCTTGACTGTGTGGCATGCAAGCCCCAGTCTCTGACCTTCCCCAAGAGTCAGCATGAGACTAAATATTTTTAAATAAATTGTTTGCTGTTGTAATCATATATGCTGACCAATAAAATACTTGTTTACATAAAGGGATTATTTTGCATTTATAAATTTTACAAGTTTTGCTTAGTAATCACTAAGGGAACTATATGATTACATTCTTTTTTTTTTAAGTTGAAATGTAATTTCTATTTAGTAAAATGCAAAAACATTGGCTGAATGGTTTTGTGAGTTTTGACAAACTGCAACCATGTAACTCACATTGCTATTCAGATATAGCATGTTTCTTACTTAGGGCAAAGTCTCTAGTCCCCCTTCAGAGCAAATCCTCCCCCTTTAGAGGATACCTTGATTCTTAAGAGGATACCTTGATTCTGATTCTTGCAATACACCAGCTGTGCCTGTTCTAAAACTACTCATGAATGGCATTATACAGCAAGTGCACACTTGTGTCTGGCTCCTATCACTCAACATACTGTTTTTGAGATTCCACCATGTTACTGTGCATCTTGGTAGATTATTCAGTTTCACTGCTGAACTGTGTGAATACTCCACAACTTGGTGATCCATTCTTCTGTTGATGGATACTTGAGCTGTTTCCACTTCTTCACTATTATGATGAAAGCTGCTATAAATATTTTTGTACAATCTTTCCATTGACAAAAGCTTTGGTTTCTCTTGGCTAAATTGCTGGGACAATAGAGTAGGTAAATGTTTAACTTGGAAGAAACTTACAAACCATTTTCTAAGATGGTTGCATTCTTTTACAATTTTACTAACAATGTAAGTTCCAATTACTCCATATACTCATGAACATTTGATATTCTCAGCCAAATTATAGCCATTTTAGTGGAAGTATGGTTGTATGTCACTATAGTTTTAATTTGCATTACCTTGATAAATACAATGTTGATCACATTTTCATAGTTTATTGGCCATTTGTATATCTTTCTTTATGAACAATTTGTTCAAGTATGTTCTGTATTTTTTAATTGGGTTGTTCTTAAGAACTTTTTAGTCCATATGTAAGTCCTTTGTCTGATATATGTATTGCAAACATTTTTCTCTCAGTGACTTGCATATTCATTTTCTTAAGAGTGCATTTTGATAAACAGAAGTTTTTAATTCAATTTGTCATTTAGCAGAAACTTACTAATTTCCGTGTTCCTGTCTAAGAATTATTTGGGTACTCCAAGGTCATAAAGATATTCCCCTGTTTTTCCCTAGCATCTTAATGGTTCTAGCTTTTAAGTTTATGTATATGATTCAAATTGAGTTCATTTTTGCATAAGATGTGTGGTAGCAGTCCACGTTCATTTTCTTTCAATTGTCGCAGACCTGTTTGGTAGACAGACTTTCTTTTCCCATTGAACTCCTTTGGCACCTTCATAGTAAATCAAGTGATGGTGTATGCATGAGTCTATTTCTGTCCTCTATTATTTATTGATCTTTTTTGTCTACACTTATGCCAGAACTACACTTTGTAGATTACTGTAGCTTTGTAGTAAGTCTGGAGATTAGGTAGTGTAAGTCAGTCATCCAATTTCATTCTGTTTCAAAATTGTCTTGGTAATTCTAGGTCCTTTGTACTTCCATATAATTTCTTAGAATCACTTTGTCAATTTCTATCAAAAAACTTGCAAGGATTTTGATTGAGGTTGCACTGAATTTTATAGAACATTTTAGGGATAATGATATCTTACCGCTGAATCTTCCAATCCAGTAGCATGATGTGTCTCTCCCGTTTTTTAGGTTTTCATTGTCTACTCAGAATTATCTTATAGTTTTCAGTTTATAAGTCTTTCATATCTGTCATTACATTTGTTTATAAGTACTTTATTTTCATATTATTAAAAATGGTATTTTAAATTTTATTTTCCAGTTATTCACTGGCCATAAATAGAAATACAATTAATTTCTATATGCTGTCACATTACTGCATCCACTTACGTGTGTGTGTGTGTGTGTGTGTGTGTGTGTGTGTGTGTGTGTGTGTGGTTTATGTGTAGATTCCTTGGGATTTTCTACTTAGAAAAGGGATGTCAGTTGAAGATAAAGACAATTTCATTTTTCCCTTTCTAATCTGAATGCATTTGTGGTCATTTTCTTCCTTTCATTGGCCAGGATTTGAAGTGCAATATTCAATAGAACTAGTGAGATGTCTTTGCCTCATTGTAAAATATAGGTCCAAAAGATTTACCAGTTTTGCTGTTAAGTATCATGTCAGCTGAGATTTTTTTTAAGACATCCTTTATCAGATTGAGGAACTTCTCCCTAATTCCTAGTTCACGGACAGTTTGCTATTATCAATGTGTGTTCAACTTTTTCAAAAGTTTTCCTACATCTACTAAAATGATTATATGATTTTTAGCCTCTATCCTGTTATTCAATTAAATTACTTTAATTAATTTTTGGATGTTGAAACAATCTTACATTCTTGGAATAAATTCCAGTGGTCATGATATACTATGCTTTTTACATATTGCTGAAATCATTTGCAAATATCTGTCTATATACATTCATGAGGAATGTTGGTATGTCATGGACATAAACATCCTTTTGTTAAGATTATTTATTTATTTTCTTATTTTGGGAGAGAATGACAGAGACAGACAGACAGACAGACAGACAGACCAGGGGAGGGTCAGAAAGAGCAGGAAAAAGAGAATCCCAAGTAGGCTCCATGTTATCAAATCTGAGCCCAGCCCCGGGCTTGATCTCACAAACCGAGAGATCACGACCTGAGCTGAAATCAAGAATCGGTCGCTTAACCAACTGAGCCACCAATCATAAACATTATGAAGTATAGTCAGGCTGGTATTACTTTATTATTTTCTGAAGGTGTCTATGGAAGACCAATATTTTTTCCTCCTTATATGTTTGATTAAGTTCACCAATATAGCTATCTGGATACGGTATTTTCCTTCTCAGAAGGCTTTTAATTATGAATTCCATTTATTTAACAAATATAGGTCTATTCATATTTTCTCTTTTTTTCTCCTTGTATCTATTAAAATATGTTTATTCAAGAATTAGTTAATTTAACTTAAATAACCAAATTTAGGGGCACCTGGGTGACTCAGTCAGTTAAGCCTGACTTCAGCTCAGGTCATGATCCCGTGGTTTGTGAGTTTGAGCCCCATGTCAGGCTCAGAGCCTGGACCCTGCTTCAGATCCTGTGTCTCTGCCTCTCTCTGCCCCTCCCATGATCATGCTCTGTCTCCCTCTCAATAATAAATAAATGTTAAAAAAAAAATTTACCATTAGAGTGTTATTTATGTTATTCATCTTATTCCTCTATTATCCCAAAGGATAATAAAGATTTTTAAATCCCTATAAGGATTTATAGTGATGCCCATAATTATTGATATTGATAACTATTTCTTTTATATCTTTATCAGTTCACCTAACGATTTTTTAATTATTCTTTTCAAAGAAATGACTGAATTTTATTAGTTAACTCCATTTGCATTCATTTCATTGATTTCTAGTCAAAGGTTTTCCTTCTTTCAACTTATTTTGGGTTTAATTTGCTCATTTTTCCTTATTACTCAAAGTGGATTAATTTATAACTTTTTTCTTTCTTATACATGTACTTAAAATTTTAGAAGTGTGATAGCTGTATTCACAAATTTTTATATCCTTTCCCTTCCCATTCAGTTTGAAATGTTTTCTACATATTCCTGTGATTTCTTCTGATACATGGTTTTATATGTTGCTTAAGTTCCAAGTAGTTGAGAATTTTCTAGATATCTACTTAATTTCTAATTTCTAATTTTTATCAGATAATATAAGTGCTTTGAAATTTTCTTAGACTTTTTTATAGCCAGCATATGACCTACCTTTATAAATTTTCCAAAGCACTTGAAAATAATTTGTTTTCTGCAATTTGGGGGAGCAGTGTTCCACATATATAAATAAGTTTAAAATTAGTTAATGGAATTGCTTAATTCTTTTTTATTCTTACAAATTTTTTGTCTGGTTGTTTTATCAATTAGTTAGAGAAATGTTAATAATCATAAATTATAACTCTGGATATGTCTATTTGAAGCTCTTTTAGGTCCATACATACTTTTTTTATTGCTTAAAAACATAACCTGATGTACTGTGGTGTTTATATTCTCTGCTTGTTCAGTCTGAAAACATTGAAAGTATATAATTAGCAACAGTCTAATGAAGCTATAGCATTTACAGGATGCTCAAATGGGTATAGTATCAGTGGTTATAAAAATTAGTTATTAAAGATACAAGGTAGAACACATTTAATACTGGTATAATGGCAGGGAACCTGGGTAGCTTGGTCAATTAAGCATCTGACTCCTGATTTCAGATCAAGTCATGATCTCACTGTTCGTAAGATTGAACCCTACATCAGGCTCTGCACTGACAGCATGGAGCCTGCTTGGGATTTTCTCTCTCTCTCCCTCTCTCTCTCTCTCTCTCTCTCTCTCTCTGTCCCTCCCCCACTAGTATGCTCACTCATTCTCTCTGCCTCAAAATAAATAAACATTTAAAAAATTCTGGTATAATGGCAATGTCAGCTTTACAAATGTTTATAGGATTTCTATAGCATTTTTATAAATGCATATTCCATAAGAATGATCAAATAATCATTTAAATTAAAAGGTACACACTTTAAGAACTGTTATATCCTAATGATGAATTGACTCTTTAATCATTTTAAAATATATCTCTGTATCTATTGTCATACTCAATATCCTGAAATCAATTTTGTCTGATATTGTTATAATCATTCTGAGTATCTTTTGTGTAGTATTTTCATGGCATTACCTTTTCTTATTCTTTTACTGTTAGCCAATCTGTTCTTCATGTTTAAAATGCATGTCTTGTAATAGCATGTAATTAGATTTTGCTTCTAATTCCCTATTGTCAATCTGTGCCAATTAATTGGAGTGTTTACTACATTTACCCCTAATGTAATTATTGATATGCTTCAATATTGTAAGCTGCCATTTTGCTGTTACTTTCCTGTTTCTCCCATCTGCTCTTTGCTCATTCTCTTTTCCTGTGCTCTCTTTATTTGGGTAAACCAGTCCTTTTACCTAAGGTTTTCTTTTTATCACCACTGTTAGCTGTTCAATCGTGTCCCTTATTTTTTTATTAGTAGTAGAGTTTATTATTTCTTTAGGTATTATAATACACATCCTTAATTTATGGGATCCATCATAGAGTAATGTCTTGAAAGTAATGTTTTGCTACTTTATGTGTAAGATTCTTACAAAGTATACTTTTTTTTAATTCACCTCAATTTCTTGGTCCATTGTCATAGGTTTTATTTCTACATATCCTATAATTTCCATAATCTATCATTATTAATTTGCTCTGAATAATACAGTGGCTCTTCTATAAATTAAGAGAAGAAAAAAGATAGTCTCATATATCCACATATTTACTATTGCTGTTGGCATGTTTTATGTGTTTGTGTTTCTATCTGCTCTATCATTGCTCTTCAGTGCAAAAAACTTCCTTTGATATTTATTATGAGCTAGTTTTTATTGATAAAATTGCTCCACTTGTGTTCATTTGAAAATGTTTTAACATCACCCTAGTTTTTGAATAATATTAGGAAAGAGACCAGGAATTTAGTATATAGTAAGATAATAATCAATATGGAGGAGGAATTAGAAAGAGTTGTGGGAATGCATGGAAGAGGCACTTCACCCAGGCTTGAAAAAGTTTTCAGGATAAATAATATTGCAACTATCTGAAAGATAAAAAGGAAAGAGTTAGGCAGATTGTTGAGTGAGAAGATCAGAGAGATCAGTCAAATTCTTTTCAAGCAAAGGAAAACATAATTTATTCAATCAAAATCCTATAATGCATTTAGATTGTTTCCTTTATCTCCTCTTCCTTGCTTTTCTTTTAATTGGTTATTTCCTATTATAAACACCAGTGAGTATTTTTGAACACTTCATCCGTATGTACTTGCATGATTTACTCATAACAAAACTCCTAGAATTAAACATTTGAGGTGGAAGGTAGGTACATTTTTTATCTTTTAAAACAAACTAATCAGTGAAATCCCCCATAGAATGATTATATCAATTTGCATTCCTACCAGCAGCCAAGGGAAGTAACAGGCTTTATATTCCTGGAGCTTATAGCATAATAGTTCCTCATTAATCCTTCCTTCTCTATCATTGTTGAGACAACCTGCAGATCCATCTTTCCCAATTCCCAGGCCCTAGGTAGAGACTGCCAGGACTCCTTCCGAGCACCATTCCTGACCTCCAAGACACATAACTTTTCATGCCAGGCCAACTCCATTGCACACCTTATATATGCCTGAGCTCTGACACTGTATGCACTCTTGGTCCTGGCTCTAATAGATTGCTTGGGATCTCAATTTCCTATAAAATGAGACTCCTGACTTACTATTAAATTTTCCCTCCTAGGAGCTGAAGACTTTCATTCCTATATCTAGATATACTCTGAAAACTGTGGACAAAACCTTCTGATGCCAATTGTTTCTCTGTACGTCTTAAGGTCACCCACCCTGAAATGAATGTCTCTGTGCTTCATTTACTTATAATAAGACTCCCAACCGGCCACCTTGAAGTACGTTGATTATATTCACACCTTTAAAAAAAAGTACCTTTATATCATAAGAATCTTCAAAGCAATATCCAAAATTCATTTTTACAGCCTCAGTCACATCAGAGACACTCATGCATATTGAACACAGAATAAATAATTTGCAAGACAGAATAACCTTAATCTGAACACAGTATGAAATTCTTTGTTGTTGCAAGGAAGAATATCTTTGCTTGCTACAGGTGAGCTATCAGAAAAAGAAAGCCTCTTTTACTGAAATTTTTGAACTTATATTTTATAAAAACCTAAACTACCTACTCCAGGTAAGAAAAAATCCTTTAACAGGAAAAGATTCAAAAGAGGTTATATTTTAATTGGTTGTGCATATTTTGTGAATTAATGCATATGTTGCATTTTATTTTCTTATTTTAATGGTATAATGTTTATAATATTGCATCACAAATTAATAAAGATGTATGTCTTTATTGGGTCTGCCCAGTAATAGAGTTTTGTGTGGAATATAGCTACAATATGCATGGTATATATCTCACTAATATGTACTGAGATATTCAGGAAGAAGATAAGCCATACGTGCCTATGTCAATATTAGCTAACTCTATGCAGCATTCTTATATTAGAATTTGATTATCTTCTTGTGATGTTCAGGTACTAATCCCAGTTTCCTCTTATTCCCATACCTTGCCCCAGAGCTATATCGAAGATCTAGAAAAGTCAGTAAGGAAATAATGGGAAAACACAACATATTTTATATTTTAGTACCATCATCACCTCACTTACACAGAAAAACACCTATAAGGAGGCTCATAGGCAACAGGCATAGAGGGTGCATTCACAGAATGACAGCATGCCAGTACTCTCTCCCTCCTGGTCAACTGACCTTCCTTACCAGACAAGAGCATATGGAACAGAATCTCAAGTTAGGAGTTAGTTGGTTTTCTTCCTTGCTTGCCATGAATGGCAACCTGAAATGTGAAGTGGACACCTACATTGACTTGTCTGTCCAGGGAGCGTGAAAACCAACATTGTTCATTTTATTCCCTTGACTGTGGCCTCATATCCTAGTCATTCTTCCAAGTCTCATCTCCAATGTTACCTCCTTCATGGAAGTATTTCCTGATCTCGGAACAAATGGGAGGACTCTTCTTTCAATATTCCTACCACCATTTGGTATCTGAGGGTGTTTTCATAAATTTTAATGTAAAATCAGCCTATGTGGGGGAGTTAGAAAAATTTATGGGGTAAGATAAAAAAGACACATCACCCAGAAGGGGAAGGTTTATGAGTTAAGAGGTATCTAAAGTAACATTTCAATGGCAAAAACAGGCAGACTGGCAAGTTATTTCCAAACATCATTTACCTTAATTTCTTAATTGAATACCTACTGTGCACCAAACAATAGGCTAAGTATTTTCAATGCTTTCACATGCTTTTTCTGCTTTATAAATTTCATTTACTCAAGATAAAGCTATAGGATTGTCCTTGACTTGTGTCTTCTCTCATAACTCACCTATTAGTCATCAGAAAATTTTGTTGACTCTTCTGTTAAAATAAATCCATAATCTAACCCTTTCCCACTACCTCCTTTCCCTTGACTGAAAGACTGCAATAGCTTTCCAATCCTTCTCCCCTTTTCACCATTGCCCACACTCTTGCTCCTTCCCTACTTTTACAATTGTACTTTAAACTTAAGTCAGATTATGTCTTTCCTTAATAAAACACTGTAATTCCCCACCTGCTTATCCTCACAAAAAATACCAAATCCCTACAATGGCCAAAAGGTCCTACACAAACTAATCTTTCCCTCTCATTGCTTATCTAACCTTATTTCCTAACACTTCCCATGAAGTGACTTAGTCTGCTCCAGTCACACTGGACTTCTTCCTCTTCCTTCAACATGTCAGGCTTGCTCCTGCCTCAGAGTACTGTACTGGCTGTGCTCTGTCCCTGAATTGCTCCTAAGCTATGTACTGGCAATCTTTTTCACCTCATTTCCTCAAACCTCTATGAAGCCTATCATATTTAAAAATGTAGCCTCCTCCCCAGGGAGGCTGTTCTACCTTCCTTTTCCCCCAATACCATTTATCAACTTATCAAATATTATACAACCTACCTCCTCATTACATTTCTCATTTTGTTTCAGTCTCCTCCTCTGGAAACTGAACCAAATGAGGACAGATATCTTTGTCTTTTTTGTTCAACCAAAATATATCAAACTCTAGTACAGCCTTTGATGTAGAGTAGGAAATCAATAAAACTTGGTCCATTAAATCAATTAAATTATTTATTTCAATAAGTCTATGAAGGAGAAACTTTCTTACAGTTTTCTATGAAGATAATTGACTGCATTATCTATTCATAGCTAGTTCATTGCAGAGTAGATTTAAATATACTTCAGAGGTCAAACCTTTAGTCCTGACTCCCAGACTCTTATGCATCTGTAGTACTATTATTCTATGATCTCCTTGAGGACAGAGTTGGTATGTATTTAATATATCTTGATATTGCATCAGTGATACAGCACTCTGCACAGTAGATGTTCAATAAACATTCATGTAATTATGTTTGGCCAATTTTTCCCAAGCAACAGAACCTTGTTTGCTATGGCAGTCTTTCTGTGTTGGCTCTTAAAACACTTCCTTAAGGTCATGTGCTAACCGAGAAGTCATAGAAATTATCTGAGTAAACCAAGGTTCAGAGCCCCAGTGGCTTAATCAATGCTACATGGCTGCTTAGAGAAAAAGTCAACACTAGGTCCTAAATCTTCAGACTCTGAAGTCATTTTTCCTTTCGTGGTTTTAATTTTTAAATGGAGGCATGTCTATACCATTAGAGTTCAAGTATATGAAGGCAAGGATTGTGTCTGTCACTTCTTTGTGCAATGCAAAGGGTGTATGCCAGTGGTAGGTCCCCAGGGGGTATCCAATAAATACTTGTTTATTTCCAACATGGCCCAAGTGGACTGTACAAACAGTAAAACCAATGTAATTCACTTGGCTGTTCAAGCAGGGATAATGAAGGGAAATAAGAAATGAAATAGCCCCATAAAAACCATCTAATAAGCAATCAATTTTACGTTTAAAAGTGATCACAGTTTCTGAGATGGGGGGTTGGGAATTAAATAGAATCTGGAAGATTTTCAATCAATATTCTTCATGGTTTTCATTTTAATTTAAGGGGGAAAAACAGCAAGGCCTTGAGCAAGACTGATAGATTGCTTTTTGATCAATTCTTTCCTTGTACCAGTTGTAAAAACAAAGCCATAAATTATACTAATTCTTATTTTGGCTAAATAGCTTATTTCGGCAGCATGGGTGGATGGTGACAGCCCAAGTCATCATGGATTCATCATTACACAAAGCCAAAAATTAAAGTGTTGAAGCTGTTCTCCCTTCTGGGGCATTGTCAAAAATTGTGGTCCTCTCAGAGTCAAACCAAAAGCCTGTTAAATAATTTACAATTTTCATTTGTATTCAAATAACTTTTTCTCCCTTTCTGTAGCAGTTTGAGAATAATAGCATTAATTCTCATGATTGATAAGCTCTGACCCAATACTATGTCACTTTTTAGCTTAATTTTTCTTACTAATGGATGATTTTTGACTTATGCAAAACTGGTAAATTTGCTTTGGGCATATGTTAATCTCAAAGGCCTTCGTGACAGTGCCTGTAACCATAGGCAGATGTTCCTTGTCTAATAGGAAAATGTTACACAATTCTGTAGCATGAGCAAGAAAATTAAATGAAATCTAAAAAAAATTAAAGAAGGAACATAGAAAAAACATTAAAAGAGAAATTGATACCACCTGAATCCCATCTCAGCCCTGCCATTCCTTTGAGCCAGCATGCCTGGTGAGAGGGAACCATTTTCCATGAATTAAATCCACAAATGACCTTCAAATGCCAAGGACTTCTGTGTATGATTGAAACTAATATGAAAATTTTGGTTTGCATCATACAAAGTCATCCTAAGCATCTTCTTGGCCTGACTTAAATCCATGTATCACTCCATCGTTGTCTTAGAGAGAAATTGGTAAGGAATTGGCTCACATGATTTCTGGAGGCAGACACAACCTAAATCTGTAGGGCAGGTTGGCAGTTTAGAAACTCTTAGGCAGGAGCAGGGTGATTTCTGTCTCCATTCACAATCTATTTACCTACTACAATCTTGAGGTAAAATTTCTTCTTTTTCATAGAAATCTCAGTTTTGCTATTAAAGCCTATCAACTGATTACATGAGGCCCACTCACATTGAGAGCCATGCCCTTTACTTAAAACTGATTGTAGATGTTAGTCCCTTCAGGACAATATCCATATCCACTTAGTCCCTTCAGGACAATACCTTGATTAGTCCTCAATAACTGACGACTATTTGTCTAGCCACATTGACCCATCAAACCAGACATCATAGGGAGCTTACAGTTTAGTGAGAGAGAGAGAGACATTGAACAGATAATTACACATAATAAGAATCACAATTGTCTAATGGGGAGCACAGAGGAATCAGGCTAGTCTAAGGATCACCAAAGGTTTCCCTGCAAACATTCAAGCAGAGACCAAATAAATCAACAGGAGTTGGCCAGCGAGAAAGAAAGAATGCCATTCAGGCATTCTGTATGGGCTTATACAAAAGCTGAGTCAAGAATGAACCTGGAACATTTGACAAATGAAAAAGGGACCAGGGTAGCTGGAGCCTAGTAAGTCTTGCACTCAATGTCCTTAGTGGAAAAAGCAGAGTTACTGGACAAAACCAAAAGCTTTAGCTTCCAATGGATCCAAGAACCAAGACTAGATGTACTTAAGATATCTTTGGGAGAAATGGAATTTTTCTTAATCCATTGATCTATGACTAAAATCTTCTCATGTATAGAATAAATACTTTGTCCTGTGAAAGTTTTTTAGAATTGGGTCCTGCCTTCTTACCTTGCTAGTAACTGCTCCCACTTAGCTTCCTAACTACTGTGTACCTCTTATGGCTTCAATCTCAAACTTGCCATTACTGATCTCATCTCAAGGCCTTTAAGCTTGCTTTTTATTCTGCTCTCATCCCTAAGATTTTACAGATCAGGACCCTTCTCAGCTTAAAGATCTTAGCTCTAAATACCAACCCTCTCCTTCCCATTTTCACCAACACCATTCACTAGCATAGAAAATCCATAAGGGCAGAGACATTGATAGTAAGCATCTCATATATATTTTTTGAAAATATGGATTTAAATACTTTGGTAAATAACCTTTGAGCTTAATTTTATTCATCTCTAGAATGAGATAACTATTACATATTTTGTCTGTCAACAGGACCATAAGGCTATGCAATGGAATGTGTATTTAACACAATTGTAAAATTGGAAATGGCTGCAAAGGTGATTCTCTTATGTACAACCAGAGACTAAACTTTTCCTGTCTGACATTGAAATCCTTTTGTATTTTTGGGTTTTGCTTGGCTTCTTTGTCAACAAATCCGTGCCTCTCAAATAATAAAAGAGCTAGAAGGGGTCATGATTTAAACAATGTACCCAGCAAGCCTTCCCAAGGTAATGAAAGATGAAGAAAAACAGCTATTAGAATGTCTGATTGCAAAATAGCAGAAACTTTCTAGACGTATGCCCATTTTTTAGTTGAAAATAAATGTCACAAGCCTAGAGTATTCTGGATGAGTAAGAGGAACACAAATTATAGAGTAAGATAAATGATGGTCTAAATCTTAGCTACTTGCTCAATTTTTATAAAATGATAAAAATGCTTAGCAAAAAAAGGTTGTCATGAGGACAAACTGAAGCATATATAAAAGCATATATCACTAAGCCTGAGACATCGTAGGTGCTAAAAAATTATTATTATTGCTGCCAAAATAATATTCAGAGGGTGAGCATAGCATCATGTCATCCATATTAATGGACTGTGGGTGATCAGTTCAGATTATGCTAGAAGAAGTCTGGGAAGGAGCCACTGAGTTGTAGGCACCAACATAACGAGGGTTCTCTAATGACTTTTAGTCACCAAGTCAGCATTTCAGATGTCCCCAGCCTCAGTAGCTTTGGGCAGTAGCTCTAGAATTCAGAATTCCTCCATACCTCCTGATGTTTTCATCTTGGTAGAAAAGACACTGGCAGAGACAAACATGGAGCCTGACCTGAGAGTATCCTGGCCAAGAATGATAAGACCTACTAGCTTAAAAAAGCAGCCAGTTCCCGTTTCTTGTGGAAGGTTGCTGTCTCACATGGCATAGCACTTTCATGGCATTTTCCTTCACTTGATGAAAATCTGATTTCTTGGTTCCCTCCTCCTGATTGATTTACTTTATGTACTCCTCTTGAGGTCTGCCTCTTAAAAACAGTCTAGTCTATATACAAGACCATAGAACAAGGACGCCTGGAGAAAGGGGAATATGGACCTGGCTCCCTTACTTTCCCTCAAGGAGGTCAGCTCAATCCCTCTTCCATCCACCCTTAGAATAGATTGCTGTCCAATCAAAAATGTAGAAAGTGCTGCCTTGTGATCATGCAGCAACTATTTTATTGGTTTATGTGGTTGGTTGACTCTTCATAGACCATAATTTTAAAGTGTTTATGTAAAAAAAAAAATAAGGCAATGCTCCTTTTAGTAGAAAGCTATGGCATCTTGCTACATGTCTAAAATGTTTGGGAAGGAAGATTTACTATAACTAGAACTGTTCTAGAAGCTGGGGATATAATACAACATAAGACATAGCTCCTGCTTTTAGAAAATCCTGCCTTTTAGGGATGACAGGCCACAAAGCAGGCCATTTCTTTACAGTGCAAGTCACGAGAACATTGATTGATGGAAGCAAAAAGGCACATAACCCAGATGACAGACTGAGGAGGGAGGCATACAGATGGCTTCCTAGAGGAATGAAGAAATAGAACCCAGGATAGAGAAACCCCTCTGCACATACAGTGTCTGAGGACACCTGAAAATAAGATCAAGGACCAGGCAAGATTAAGGACAAGAATGTATAACTGAGGACACTATCTGAGTCATGGGGTCACATGGAGAAAAGTATGAGCTTGAATGAGGTTTCTAGAGAAGAGGTAAATTCTCATTGTTCTTCCATCTCTGTTTTGATTTTGAGGAAAGCGTGATCAAAAGAGGAGACTGATAGAAAGACCATGCAAGTAGTCATATTATCTGAGACGGCAAAGTCGTCATTTAAAGAAATCCAGTGCCTGCGGGAACAGAGGGTGCTACTTTGCAGCAGTTGTCAGAATTGCTGAGCCTTTGTTCCCAAGACTCAAAGAGCCAGAGTAAGTGCTCAAGGCCATGTGCCACCAAAGCTTCAAGCACCAGCTCTTTAAGTCATGTTGCATGTCTGACTCCAAAGATATAAAAACAGAGGAAGAGTTATATAAGACGAGTGAGAAAGAAATGGAATAGCAGAAAGAAGTCTTAGGGTCTATTACTATATCGAACATTCCTTCTTGCTTTATATTAACATTTCATCATAGATTATATTATTTCCTTTTCTAGAATATACTTAATAGTGTCTACCAACTGGTTTCAATGAAAAATGTTTTATTTAGAGAACATTAGTTTTAAAGGTGGTCATAGCAAGATCACTGGATCTGTGCCTGGAGAGACCTGTGCTCTCAATTAGGCTCCAGAAGCTCCTGGTCAGCCCTGGGACCATCTCATAATTCATTCTGATCTGCAGAGGTGAGGCCACCTGGATGCTTTCAAGATGATAAACCAGTTTTATCATGGCAATGCTGGTAGAAATCTTTGGCCTAGAGAAAGAAGAGCAGCATAAAATGCAGTGAAGGTGGGTCACCTGGGTGGCTCAGTTGGGTAAGCGACTGACTTATGCTCAGGTCATGATCTCATGGTTCACGAGTTCGAACCCCGCATCAGGCTCTGTGCTGACGGCTCAGAGCATGGAGCCTGCTTCAGATTCTGTGTCTCATTCTCTCTTTGCCCCTCCCCAGCTCATACTCTGTCTCTCTCTCTTTCAAAAATAAATTTAAAACATTAAAAAAAAATTAAACCATAGTGAAGGAAATTACATATATAGATATATATTTACACACACATATACACATGTAAGTATACACATGCATGTATATGTAGACAAATACACACACATTTGTATGTGTATAGCATACAATTTTCTATCTCAGCTTCATTATTTTCTAAAACGTTTCTCTCTAAACCTTAGCAAAATGGGCAAAGGTCATGCTTCTGTGTAGGCCTCCCTTTAAAAAAAAATGAAGACACTTTTGATCTATGGGAATAGTAATCAATTAGTCCATAATTATTATTTTATT
Organism: Suricata suricatta; assembly: GCF_006229205.1. Taxonomy (NCBI): domain Eukaryota; kingdom Metazoa; phylum Chordata; class Mammalia; order Carnivora; family Herpestidae; genus Suricata; species Suricata suricatta. The sequence continues at coordinate 177,566,329 of NC_043700.1, read as the reverse complement.
TTAATATTTATTGTGAGAAAATAAGTCATATATTGTAGAAAAAATTTTATAATAGTTTATTGGCAAATTGGCTTCCATATAACACCCAGTGCTTCTCCCCACGAGTGCCCCCCCCCGTGACCATCACCCCCTTCCTCCTTCCCCCTCCCCCTTCAGCCCTCAGTTCATTTTCAGTATTCAATAGTCTCTCATGATTTGTGTCCCTCTCTCTCCCCAACTCTCTTTCCCCCTTCCCCTCCCTATGGACCTCTGTTAAGTTTCTCCTGTTAGACCTATAAGTGCAAACATATGGTATCTGTCCTTCTCTGCCTGACTTATTTCGCTTAGCATGATGCCCTCGAGGTCCATCCACTTTGCCACAAATGGCCAGATTTCATTCTTTCTCATTGCCATATAGTACTCCATTGTGTATATATACCACATCTTCTATAGTCCATAATTAAAATTCTCAAAATGTTCCAACACTTTTTTTAACCTCTGAGAATCTTGGCTTATTCTTAAGAGACTGGATTTGTTTCCAGTCAAGGTAATTCCTTGGAAGTATAAAAGTCAATCAACTTGGAATTTTCTCCTTAAGTTTTCTGTTATGGTTGTTGTTTTCCTTTGTTTCAGCATTATTCCATGATGGTGTTTGGGGGCAGGAAAGGGGCTCTGGAATTAGAACAATGTACTGGCAAGCAGTTAGAGAGCTGTAGTTACCAGGCCTGCGATCTGATAAAAGAGTAATCATGCCACCCTTTCTTTCTTCTAGACCTTTCGAAAAATAGAGAGTATTAGACACATTATATAATTGCCTATAAATTTTTAAGGAATTAAAAATAAAAAGATTTAACTACAGGGTCTTAATTTCTTTTTAGTCTCTCCTGGTTGATAAGTTTCTCTTCCATCTTACTTCTCCCATATTCCCCACATGTAATCTTCTGAGCCTCTTAATAATGCAATTTGATGTTCAACAATTGAATAAAACATAATTTGAGTGGGAATTCCTATTAACATCCAATATTCATTTACAGAGTCTGTTTTCCATTATCTTGCTATTCCCCTCATGTGCAGAGCTGATAATATAGTACAAAATCTGCAATTATGAGTGTCCTTGGTGAATACTACATTTGATGCTCAATAGAATATTCCTGGGGAAATCTGCACATGGCAGTCTGACCAACCGAGGTTTCCATTTGCCTTCAAAGCATATAAAAAATGTAGTCTTAAAAATCCGATTTTATATTTTTTTAAGACATATCCCCATTCCTTCACCTTTCACTCTTTTCAAGAAACTGTTTTGGAGTAAAGACAAGAGGGCAATTGCATCCTAGGGGAAGAAACTCATTACAAAGTCTTGCATTCTCAAGCATCACGGATTCACCCATTTAGAGGTGAGAACAGGTCTTTGAGTTTCATCCCACTTGAGTAAAATATCCCTAGTTAAAGTTAAATTGCTTGAAATTTTATAAATAAAGCACCAAATCTAGTTATACTGATAGAAGATAACTTTTTAATGGTATTCAAACTTGGGTTTTAAGTGCTTCTTTCCACTAAAAGGATGAATTAGAATGAAGATCAGCTTAAAATCAAGGAAGAAAAAGAATCCTCCTAGGAAAAAGGTGGCCTTGTCCACTCTCTCTGTCATCGAGAGCTGCCCACTGGCTAAGCCACTGTGTCAAGCATTACTCTCTGGGGAAAGATATTGGAGAGAAAGCCAAGTGAATAAGTTTCTCTGACAGAATTTAGAGTGATCTAGAAATGTCAGCCTGGCTACCAGGCTCATATTATCATGATGGATAAGCAAAGTTCTATGGGGATTTCCCTGAGGAAAAAAAAGAAACAATGACCTCATAATTCCTGAGAACTCTGGCCCTTTAAGTCAGCAGATATTTATTGAGCACTTACTCTGTGCTAGACCCAGAGGGAAACAAAAGAATGAAACATGCATCTATAGCTCCCATGACTACAGAGCCTAATACGTTAAATATTCTTTTCTTTTAGAATACAACTTCAAAAACTTGATATCCAACACACACACACACACACACACACACACACACACACACACACTATACATATAAATCCCATCTCTATCATGATTCCCTAATCTCAACCAGAGACAAGTACTCCACATAAAATATTTTCTCAGCTTCTTTCTAAGATCTAGACACAGGCTTCAGATACAGATTTAAGTACTTGAATGCTCTCAGCATGAAGCAGTGACCAAAAGAAGCTGAGGATGTGTTAAATAGATCATAAGACAATTTGCTTGCAGGGTTAGAGAGAATTAAGGAGTTACTTAACAACCATATATCCAAGTAAGATAAAGGGTATGCCTCAGCCAAAATTAATCAGATCACCAGGACATTTAGAACCTCTACTTCTAGGCAACTATAACAAAATATATTCATTCATCAGCTACTAGTTAATTAAACGGAAATCAAATGAAAATAATACTTTGCTGTCAGAAAGCTGGAATGCTTGGCAGTGGTTATCTGTATTGAACGTGGTCCTTTTCATTAGATCTTCCTGGGAAGAGACGATTGCAAGTAGTTGATGGAGACAAAATGCACGAACATGGGTGGATGCTTGTAGTCAGCAGAAAAACACATACCAGCACCTCCTCCCAACTCCGAGGCCAGGCTGTCCTAAATCTCCCAAGATCAAGAATAGATGTAGGTTCCTTTGCATTCAGATCACTCATATTTCTTGTTCCAGTGGTTTCTGAATATCTGCCTGTACCACGTCCTCTGAACCTCATCTTTTTATTTTCACCATTATCCTACCACCTTGCCCCACACTGAAAACACTAAAGTTCCTTCATACTCCCAAAATAAACACTATCCCAAAACTCCTGAGTGTAGAGCCTTTTGATTAATGTTGGGGATGACAGAAAGAAGTGAAAGCAAGGCATAAAAATGATCGCTCCAAGTTTAAATACTAGGCTTCACCCCCTTAAAATTTCAAATCCATTCCCACCATGGAGAATCCTATTCCTGTCAGTTTCTCAAGCTTTCCTCCAAATTCTTGATATTTCTTCTCTTTTTCACCCTTTTGAAGCCTTCATTCAGTGCTCTCTCCACTTCAATAGAGCTGTTGCGTGTAATAAATTTCCTGAGACTGGTTATGCAGAGCATAACCTTCAAAACACACCCAAAAGGAAGGACAACTCTTTCCATTATCAAAAATCACCATTATGGTATTTTTCTAATGAAAGAAAAGCCATTCTTTTTTTTTAAGATCCTTTTTATTTGTAAGTAATCTCTATACCCAACTTGGGGGATCAAACTTAACCCCAAGTTCAAGAGGCATCCCATGACAAGTTCTTAACAGGATTTTGACTTCCTTTGACATCAAAAGACTCATAATGTGGCATTCTTTTCAAAATAATATACTTTCTCTTTTTTTCATCTAGTCACTCTTTCAGTAAAGAGTTTTATAGTACCTACCATGTAAGCCACTATGTTAAGGAAAAATGAAATTGTTTCAAATAAATAACTCAAGTATTATCAGATCAAATACTTTATTTTTCTTCACCTCGACAATGGTTATGAACATCCCAATGAATGGCTCAAGTAATTTAGAGTCTTATTATTTTGGACAATGACTAGTTGGAAGCTGATTATTTGAATGTAACGACTTCATTTTCAAAATAATGAATCCTATGCTTTCAATGAGCTGTTCTTAAATTTCTCGAAATGCCAGGCATTGCTTTAACAAGTCTGAAAAACACTATCCCATCATGACATATGTTCAGTCTATAAGACAACACAAAACTATTTCCTAAATTTAACTGTCAACACAATAAAGCTTTCTGACCATGTTCTTCTGTTTTACACAGAACTTTATTAGTCTCAATTCAAATAATTTTATTTTCAAGTGTTTTGATGCCAGTTCCAAACACCCTTTAGAGAGTAGGTACATGGTAAGAAATGTGAAGAACCAATTTAATATATTATTACCTGATTATGTATGTAATACTTAAGTATTCCTACTTGAAGATGTAACAGGGGGCTTTTGTTTGTTTGTTTTGGTAAACGTATCATGTCAAATGTACCCGTTAGGATGAGAACAGTCTTGGGTGCTTGTTTAAAGGAATAGCAAAATAACTGTCTCAATTCATTGTGTGTGTTAGTCATGACCCAAGTGAAGGTAATGTGGTAGGTTTGTGTCAGCTGAGTCAGAGTGAATACCACAGCCTGGGAAAATTATCCTTTGTCATAATGATATCTGAACTAAACTTTCCAGGTGTCCATGCTAAATGGAGTGAGTCACTGCTTGGGCAGTGCATTCACAACGTCCTAAATACGCATTTCTGACTACAATATAAAACCTACCTCATTTTCAGTAATGGTCAGGTTTTATGTCATTGTGTTATCTTCCATTTCTTTCTATCACATGTCAGATTAATCTCCTCACAGAAGGTGTTCTCCCTCCCAGAATGATTTCATATATTGTTGTTCCAAGGAGAGCAGGAAAAAGAAAAGCATTTGAATGTAAAACTGTGTTGGAAATGATTGCAAGGGGGGAAACGGTTTGTAATAGCAAAAAGGAAGCCTTGGCTCAGGCCTCTGAGAACAGTAGCTCTTTCTGACTCATTTTTCTTGATTGGCCTTTTCTCAAAATGAAATCAAGGGTAGTGCATATCTTGGCTTAGTAGTGTTCCAAGTTCCAATGTGCTTTACTATGGGATTTTTGGAGCAGAGTTGGTCTTAGTAAATTGTGATATTGGTTTGTTATGGATTCACCTCCTTGCTCCAAGTTTCCTCACCATCCTTTCCTCCTAAAATACCATTTCCTAAAAGCCTTCAAGAGCCAAAAGAAATCTAATGGTGGATTTATCAGACATCCTGACATTATAGATTATGGGCCTTCCAAGCAGAAGATAAATAATATTCAATAGAATATAGTTGTAACTATACAATGGATGGCCACATTTGGAAGAGCCATGCATTTTCACATTGCTTTTTCAACTCCTTCCCTCCATATTTCTTTTTTCAATTTTTATTTCCTTTATTAATGAACATTTAAGTTGAACATGGTGATTTAACTTTCTTAGTGATTGTTTACCATGAGCCAGGTACAATGTTTTCTACATACACAACCCATTTAATCTTCCCAACAATCTCGCAAGATAGGCATTATCATGTCCGCATTACAAATCAGGAAATTGAAGTCCAGAGAGATTAAGTAAATGACACAAGGAGCCGGCAGTGCTGGTCTTGAGTCAAAATCAAGCCTTTCTGGGGCGCCTGGGTGGCTCAGTTGGTTAAGCAGCTGGCCCCCACATCGGGCTCTGTGCTGACAGCTCAGAGCCTGGAGCCTGTTTCCGACTCTGTGTCTCCCTCTTTCTCTGACCCTCCCCTGCTTATGCTGTCTCTCTCTGTCTCTCAAAAATAAATTTAAAAAAAATCAAGCCTTTCTGTCTCCAAAGCTATATGTTTCTCAAGACATCACTTCACCTCTTGTGTACCTCTTGAGATTACTCAGGACAGACTAGACAGAGCTTGTGTTACTCTGAGCTCCACAGAATTCAGATCACTTTCTCTTCATATTTACTTAAGGGACTTACGTACAGATTCAGTATTTCTTATACCACACAACTCATTTTAATCTCATCAATGTCTTTTTTTGTCCACAAATTCTGTCATTCTTTCTTTCTTTAAGACTCCCTCCTTATGGTCTTGTCTCCTCAAATCTTACTTGATTGTAGAGAAGGAATGTTAAGAGCAGAAATCAAAACAAAGATCTTGATAGCTCATTCTGTGGGAAACCTCCACTAAAGTACTCGCTATAGACCATGATAATGAATACACACTCCATTACTACAAAAACAAACCCAAAGAAAGAGAACTGTTGCCTGTTGGAGGGGAAAGAAAGCAGGGATAAAGATTGGGCTTTATGAAATACAGATCTGAGTCTGTAACCACATTTGCCACTTTCTGACTAGAGACCTTGAGCCAATTACTCAGGCTTCCTAAACGATGGCAGTACTCAGTCCTTTTTTTGTCTGCAAAATAAGCTTAGAACCCCTTTCATTTATAAGCAAGATTAAATGAAATAATGTATGTACAGTATCTAAGCTAGCTAGATAGGCCTACAATATGTCCCTTCCTCTTCTACTTTTCTGCCAACCTCTCCTCCCCCAAAACTTGCATTCAGCCTGCCTGCAAAATTCCATCTTCTAAGTAACAAAAATTTTGATGGATTGAAATGCTTCTTGTGTCTTCTCTCAGTGAAGAGGTAAAATAGCAGCCATGATGTATAGGTTGAATTATTTGGAACTATTTTGCTCCTGGGAGAGGCCATCTCATATGGACAAGTACAATATTCAAGCTGAATTTCACCATAAGCCAGAAACTATTAATCTAACATGATTCCTCTTCCCTCTACCCTGCTCCTGTTTTACTTACTGATAAAAAGGGGGGAAAGAGTCTGTCGTACTTATACAACAATATAGAATCAGGATAAACGCTGCTCAGTTAACAAGTTCCCAGTGGTATCACATCAAGCTGGGCATGAAAAATAAGAAAATAGGAGACTGGTACCAGTTAAGATCTTGAAATCAACTTCATCTAAGGCACTTCATTGTTTCTGGTCACCCCGCTGTGTTTTTTAGAAGGTCTGCAGCATGATAATAAATTTGACAGCCCTACCAAATTTACTAAACCCTAGCAAAAGACTAGAATATAAAATCTATCTATGCTGGTGGGTATGATATTGTTTAGCAAACTATTTCAGTGAAGTAAGATGTGTCTGGGCTTTTTTTTTAATGCTTATTTATTTATTTGGAGAGTGGGAGGATGGTGACGAGAGAGGAGAGAGAGAATCCTCTGCAGGCTCCATGCTCAGTGCAGAGTCTGCTGCAGGGCTCAATCCCACAGCCATAAGTTCACAACCTGATATGAAATCAAAAGTCAGATGCTTAACTGACTGAGCTACCCAGGCACCCCAATGAGTCTGGGCTTGAATTATGATAAAGATAAAGACATTTAATTCCTATGGGACCTTGCTATTTTATTAACTCTTGAGTTTTGGGGTCTAAAACCTTGACAACATGGAAGACTTTGGTTTGGGAGCACACAGGAGCTAAGAAATTATCTTGATTATTCCATGGGTTTGACTCACCTGACAGCATTGCCATTTCAATTTTTTTTGAGATAACATTTGCCATCATTGCATCAGAAACTCCAACGTCAACCACTCTGACCTTTACTACCCCACTCTTATCCCCATCTGGGGTACAATCTGGCAAATTCCATATTTATATTTTATATATGTATGTATATATATGTGTATGTATACCCAGAGTTAATTCTCTCATCTCCACATGATGAGATGACCCTGAAATTTCTTAGATTAAAGTTTGCTTAGAGGCCTGCCCTGCTCAATAATTCTCCAGCGAAGAAAACTGGCTGATATGATGGGCCCACTGGATGAACCCCATTTCCTATGTGTTGGGGGGTTGGCTACTTAGAAACTGCACTTCCTAGTGCCATCCCTTCCAACGGTGGTGCTGGCATCTGCCAGTGGTAACTTAAGGTTTACTAGAGGAGCAAGAAAGATACTTCCACCCAGTGTTAAGCTCAGTCAGGGCCATTTCATGCTACCTGGAACCAGAGCATGTGATGTTTTATCTCTTTAACCCCTGCTGTTGCTGAATTCAGTCCTTTAGAGCCATATAGCCTCCTAGGATTTCCTGATTGAAGGCAATCTCATTCCTTCAGCACACTTTATGCTCAACCAAGGGTGTTCACTCTTGGACTTCCCTAGGTCAGGAGTTGAATTTACATTCACACATTCCATTATTTTCACTGAGCACTGTCTTAGCTCCAGCTGCTACAACAAAATGACATAGCCTGGGTGGCTGATGAACATCAGAAATCTGTTTCTCACACTCCTGGAGGATGGAAGCTGCAAGTCAGGGAACCAAGCAGGGCTGGGTTCTGGGAGGGCTCTCTCCCAGGCTGTTGAGAACTACCCTCTCCTTATACTCTCATGTGACTGAGAGAGGCCAAGAGAGCTCTCTGGACACTAATCTGATTCATGAGGGCTCCACCTAAAAGGCCTAATTTCTTTCCTAATACATCACATTGGGAGCTAGGATTTCAATGTGTGACTCCAGGGCTTGGAGGGCCATGAAAACACTGAGTCAACAGCAAGCATCAATCATAAGAAAACTTAGTTTCAGCTGTTGAGAAACCACTCATGAACTAGGTACAACCAATCTGCCCTCTTCAAGTTTACTTTGTTTCTGCTAAAGCAAGACATTCATCCCAGAGTGCCTTGATTTGGGAAGGGCATTAATGTTGGTCCATTTGCCGAGCCAGAACCAGTGCCCAACCTCCAACTCTCAAGGACCTAAGCCCAGGCATTGATTTCAGGCAAATTTCCTCAAGTTCCCCTGAGGACCTGATGTCTTTTTCTGACAGTAAAATGCCATTAGTGAACAGATGGCCTTAATTCAGATTCTTAAATTCTGTCTCTGTTTCCTTATCTATAAAATGGAGATCATATCAGCACCAACCTTACAGAGTTCTTATGGAAGTGCCTGTTCATACAAAGTGTTATACAAATGTTGATTAAACAACTACAATAACAGGTAAAGCTTTACGTGCTAATCACTATGTTCTCATTACTCTTTTAAATAGTTCACATGTATTAACTTATTTAATTACACAACACTTTATGAGGCAAATTTTTATATTAGAGATGAGGAAACAGGCCAAGAAAGTTCAAATAACTTGCAAGGGTCATACAGTTATTAGGCTTACAGTTGTTTGGTTGTGACTCTAGGATTCAAATGCAGATATTCTGGATCTAAAACCAGAATTTCTCAAAACAGGGATTTTTTAGAGCAACATGTTCAGGAACTTGACATACTATTTTTTGTAAGTTGAGCAGGCTCTTATATAAATTCTCAGGGCACCAACACAATCTCTTCCAACCCACTGATGACTTCCAATGGTAGTCTCTTTTACTGAACAAGATTTTAGTTTCCCTCTACCCACACTCTTTGGAAGGAAGAACTCTAAGATGGTCTCTAAGTATAAATTTGTACTCTGATGTACACACCTGTATAATACCTCCATGTGGTTATAAGCAGTACTTGTGAATACAATGATATACATAATGATATTATACAGCAAAAAGGATTCTACAGATGTAAAATCCCTAAACACTTGACTTGGAGATAACCAAAAAAGAGATTTTTATTTGATGGGCTTCACTCAATCAGGTGAGCCCTTAAAAGATGTCAAAGTTTGGGGTGCCTGACTGATTCCCTTGGTAGAGTATGTCACTCTTGTTCTCAGGGGTTGTGAGTTCAAGTCCCACATGGGGCATAGCGATTACTCTAAAAAATAAAGTTGAAACATATCAATAAATGTTTTTTAAAAGATGTCAGAGTTATGCAAAGTTAGCAACTCTACTAGCCCCAGTTGAGAGCCAGCCAGAAAATGGGAACCTCACTCCTACAACCAAAAGACATTAAATTGTGTCAATAGAAGGGAGCTTAAAAGAAGACTCTTAACCCCAGAGGAGAACCCAGTCTGCCTTCTTCATAAGAGAACCCAACAGATCCCTGCTCAGACTTATGTCCTAAGAAATGGACATTGTTTTGGACAGTGATTTTCTGAATATGATACATAAAGTACAAATAACAAAAGCAAAAATCAATAAATGGGATTACATAAAACCTAAAATCTTCTGCACTGCAAAAGAAATACCCAAATCCAAAGGCAACCTACAGAATGGGAGACATTTTTGCAATCCATATATCAGATAAGGGGTATATCTAAAATATATAAAGAACACATGCAATTCATAACAGTAAAGCACCCAACTGAAAAATGAGCAGAATTGAACAGACATGTTTCCAAAGAAAACAGTCAAATGGTCAACAGGTACATGAAAAGATGGTCAACATCCAATCTAATTATCAGGAAAATGCAATTCAAAATCACAATAAGGTATCACCACACCCTGTTAGAATGACTATCATCAAGAAGACAAGAGATGACAAATGTTGCATGTAAATAAAAGGAAGTCTTATACACTTTTGGTGGGAATGTAAATTGGTTCAACCACTATTAAAAAACAATACAGAGGTTCCACAAAAAATTACTCTATGACTCAGCAATACTATTTCTGGTTATGTACTCAAAGGATTGAAAGTAGGATAACAGAGCGATAACTACACTTTCATGTTTATTGCAGCCTTATTCATTATAGCCAAGGTATGGACGCAGCCTAAATGCACATCAATAGATAAATGGATAAAGATGTGATAAATACATATGCAATGGAATATTATTCACCCATGAGACATAAGGGCATTCTGTCATTTGCAACAACATGGATGGAGAGCATATCATGATAAGTGATATAACTCAAAGGCAAGTACTACATGATATTACTTATATGTGGAATATAAAAAAGCCAAACTCATAAAATTAGAAAATCAAATCGTGGTTATCAGGGGATGAGAGTGTAGGGACAGGGCAGATGTTGTTTAAGGGTGCAAACTGACAATGAATAGTAATAAGCCTTGGAGATCTAGTGCGTAGCATAGTGAATATGGACAACAATATTTTATTACAATCATCACGCTTGCAGAGAGAATAGAACTTAATGATTTAAGAAAGTACCATTATGTAGCATGATAGAGCTGCTAATTGTCACTACAATGGCAATCCTATTACAATATATAAATGTATCAAATCAGTACATTGTATAGCTAAATTTGCACAATGCTATATATCAGACATTTTAACTAACAAAAGGAAAAGAAGTGTACATTGTTACTATCCGCTACTTTTGTGCTAATTCATTATGCAGCAATAGAAAATGAAGACACAGGGGCACCTGGGTGGCTTAGTCAGTGAAGCATCTGACTTTAGCTCAGGTCATAATCTTGTGGTTTGTGGGTTGTTCAGGGCCCGCATCTGGCTCTGTGCTGACAGCTCAGAGCCTGGAGCCTGATTCAGATTCTGTGCCTCCCCTTCTCTCTATGCCTTCCTCTCCCTCTCTCTCAAAAATAAACATCAACATTCTTCAAAAAAAAAAAAAAAGGATTGAAGACATACTTCATTGCTTTGTATACTGACATAGAGAAGAGTGACTCAGGGTCATAATTCAGTTGCATAAGAGGATTTTCCAAACTAGACAGAAGCATGTGGTCCAGTCTCTTTACTATTCAAGGGAAGAAACAAAGCTAGAAGGGAAAAAGCTCTTCACAAAGTTAACACTAAAATCTATGTTACTCAAATCTGGCTTCATGCCTAATGTAGAACATGCTAAAGGTAGAACTGACACTTGGAGCCAGGAACTTGTTTGCCTCCATCCAGTGTGCTCTTCCATGGACATGACCCCTTCCTGCTGAATTGCTACCAATGAGAGACCTATAAGTGTGGCCAGAGGAAGATGTGGAAGAACCCTTCCTTATAGTTACACGATGGGGCTGGCTGAGTGACTGACTTTCTGTGTAGAAAGGTTCCATGAACTCAAAGATAAATAGGAAATAATTAACTCTTATATGTAAGTTGGATTTCAGTTTTGCCCTGGAACATATGCAGCTAACATCCCAAGGCCATTTGTAGGCTCAATAGAGTGAGAAATGAAAGGTTAGAGTAAATGATATAAGCTTTCTAATCGTTTAGTTTTCAATTAGAGACCAATTATACCCAAGCCCCATTTTATATTAAGAGGCTTATGCTGTGGTTGGTTACAGGCAGGGGCTCTTAAGCTGGGGACCTGACTGAATCCTGGCTTTGAATTTGAATCTAACTTTGAACCACCTTCTGAGTGTATAACCTAAGTAATATGTTTCAGTTTTCTCATCTCCAAAATTGAGAAAATAAATATAAGTATCTCATAGGGTCTTGTGTGTATTAAACAAGTTAATTTAAGTCCAGAAACAATGCCTGAGATTATGGTCAGCACTCATAAATGTGAGCCAGGATTTCTTATGTTTCAGTCCCTAAATACTTGGTTTGAAAAACAAATACCCAGACACATCAATTTGCCAGGTGCTCCTGTTATTGCAATTTTAACTCATAAATTCAATGATGGTATGTTTTCCTTCAGTTACACACCATTTTAAATTTCAAAAGAGGTGTGGTGTTTCCCAAGTGCCTGTTTTGCTTAATTTAGAAAAAGAACCATGTTTGGGTAAAGCAAGTCAATGAGTTCAGACACCACGCAACGTGGATTAATAGAAAATTTCATACCAACATTTATAACCAGCATTTTCCTGTTAAAGAACATTAGTGCATTACCCTATGTTTGATTTAGTGTTGAGGGAAGGTGATTCTGTGATGATCAACACAAGAATCACTAACCATTTCCCTCCAAAACCGTGTGTTCTAAAAGTTCTCTAAAATTGGACTGAGATTCTTAACTTTTTAGAAACACAAAATTTACCTATATGGACTAAATTAACTTGTAATCATTTGTAGGAAGCCAATAGTAAATTCACAGAGCTACAAGATTACCTATTGAAAATATTTAACCCTCAAGATAGTACAAGCTTTTCTGTAAAAATCTACCATTGCTTACTGGTAAAATAACATTCCTATCTGCTAAAGCAAAGTGCTCTACTCCAATTTGAATTCAACTCTTGTGGCTGGGGTTTAATGGAGACTTGGGGTTGGATTTATTCTAAATCATGGAAAATCTGCTTATCAAGAGGTGCATTGGGATGCAGGATGAGGGATCAGTATGCATTTCCCAGAAGAAGGGATTTTGACAAGAAATATCACAAGTGGCCATTATAAGGGAGTTAACTAAATTCCAAATTTGAAGTCTGAGATGTTTTGAATGTTTCTAAATCCTTCCACATTTTGGGGAAGGCCTATGTGTTCACTTCCAAATAAACATGAGCATTCTGCACCATGAAATAAGCAAAGTAGATGAAATTCAGGAAGTCTCTCCCAGAGAATCACTGGCTCTCTGCTATTACAGTGCATAATTTCTTGCTCTGTGTGTGACAGGTGACACCAAGAAAGTGGCAGTATGCTGTTGCCAAAGTAACAATGTCTATTTGGGACTCTGCTTCTCAATTATCCAGCTGCTTTCTTCTGAAATTGAGATGTGTCTGGTCTACACAGAATGAGCTCATCAGTGACTTAGGTTTTGATAATCACAAATTATTTGCAAGTTTATGTTAATTGTTGTATGTGTGCTAATAGGCAGAACACAAAGACAACGCTTCAATCTTAAATCAAATGTTGCTAAATTTCTGCCTGCAATTCAAGGGAATAATGTCCTTAGGTTAGGGGAAGCACAGAGGCTAAAAGTAGATTGCAGTTCTTATAAAAATACTATAGAAAAAACAAGGAAGACACTAAAATCTGGATTTTCAAAATACAAGATATTATCTCCTTTCATATTCCTTTGTCAAGAAGGAGTGGCTTTGCCAATAATGGACCCTCAGTTATATTTAGCATATGCAAATTTTATGAGAAAAAGACTATATACCCCTAACTTAAGCAGGTACCTCATTTACACGTGTTAAAACTGAACCCCAAACCAGAGTTTTCTAATCTTTGGCCTTGTAGCAAACATATTCTTTTATTTGATCTCCATAAAATGATTCTTACAAAGAAGTTGCTTATTGTGAAGTCACAAGTTTTCGTTTGTGAGAAGTCATTCCTGAGGGAAAACATTAAAGCCTTACCCACAGGCTGAAGGAAATAACATCAGGGTTCAGAATGATCTGGCAAAACCCAGAGGAACACTGAAGATGTTTGCTGCTCCATGCAGACCAGGCAGCATAAAAGCAGGTCCTTATATTACATCTCAGTGTTTCAGAATCCTAGCATTAATTATTTGTTCTCACTAGAACTTAAGGTCCTCAGACATAAGAGACTTTGTCTTGGTCACTGGTAATATCTCAGTGCTTAAAACAGGATCTGGCATATGATACTCGATTAACCATAAAACTTACTTCCTAACAGGTACTTTTAAAGGCAACTTAAATGTAACAACTCATTTAATCCTTTCAACTGCCCATTAAGTAGATGCTGGTCTTATTTTCATTTTATGAACAGGGAAACTAAGGCACAGACCATTTTCATACTATCTCCAACATAAAGCAAGTAGAAAGTAAAGAGTTAGGTGTAGAAATAATGTAAGGAGAAAGTACCAGAGGGTTGTTGGGTGGAGTGATGGGTGAAAGAGGGGATGGGGATTAAAGAGTACATTTACCATGATGAAATATAAATAAAATTTAAAAATAAAATAAAATAATAAAATAGAACAAAATAGGATAGGATAAAATAAAATAAAATAAAAACAATAATAAAGAAAGCCAGGTTTCCAAGGTAGCCATACTGACCCCAGAGCTTCTACCCTAATCAGTTCGTGCTGATTGAATTAATCGGAGAGAAAGGATTCACTGGAAAACATGGGTATTTACAAGAATTCTATCTAGGATCTGAACTCATAAATTACCCCAGCTATTTCAAACTTCTCGCACAGAGCACCAAAGTTCATCACCACCACCACCACAGGGGCCCTAAGCAGCACTACAGTCCTAACAGCGAACTAAATACTTAGTTCCTGACCACCTTGTATCACTTCTAACAGATTCTTTAAAATTCTTTTAATGTATATTTATATTTGAGAGAGCAAGAGAGAGAGAGAGAGCATGAGAGGGGGAGGAACTGAGGGAGACAGAGACAGAATCCGAAGCATGCTGGCTCTGAAACTGTCATCACAGAACCAAGTGCTGGGCTCAAACTCAAGAGCCATGTGATCAGGACTAGAGCTGAAGTCGGACGCTTAACCAACCAAGCCACCTAAGTGTCCCACTTCTAAGAGATTCTTGTTCACATGTTGCAGAGTAGACAAGACACTGAACCCAGGAACTAGGATATGACAATAACTATCATTGATTAAACATGAACTTCAAGCCAGCCGTAGGCTAGACACTGTTTTAAACTATTTTATTTAATCTTCATACAACTCTATGGGATATATGTTTTTAACCCATTCAAAGGTAATGAGGTTAAAGAATTTCATCACATGGCAGAAAAAGGATTTGGCCCTGTCATAAGTCATGGTCCTTTCACGGGTCATCGTCTCTCAGTGGTAGTTGAGCTCAAGCCCCACTTCCGCATTTGACCTGCCGTCTAGCAGTGTGATTTTGAAGAAGTCGTTTAAGCAACTTTCTGACTTATGCATGGTCAGCTATGAACATGGCGAGAATAAACAACAATAACAACAATAATATTTTATTATTCAGTCTATCCAGCTATTCTCAAGGTTGCTATAAGAAAAAATACGAAAAAAAAAAGGAAAGAAAAATATATGTAAAGTGATCAGATTAGTCACTTTAAAATTTATAGTGTCAGGGCGCCTGGTTGGCTCAGTTAATTAAGCATCTGACTCTTGATTTCAGTTCAGGTCATGATGTCATGGTTCATGAGTTCACGCCCCACATCAGGCTTGGCATTGATGGTGCGGAACCTGCTCTGGATTCTCTCTGCCCCCACCTCTATCTCTGTCCCTGCCCTGCCTGTGTGCACTCTCTCTCTCTCTCTCTCTCAAAATTAATTAATTAATAAAAATGTTTAAAAAATTTATTGTGTCTCTCCCACTCAGCTACCTCCATCCTACATATTCTACAAAATAAAATCAATACAAACTATGAAGCCCAAAACTAAAATAAAATCTGCAATTAAGGGACACCTAGGGGGGTCAGTCAGTGATGTGGGGGACTCCTGATTTTGGCTCAGGCCATGATTTCAGGGTCATGATTGACTGAGCCCTATGATAGCTCCCCGATAAGGATGGAGCCAACTTAAGAGTCTCTCTCCCTCTTCCTCTGCCCCTCCCCGCAAAAAATCTGCAATTAAATCATGTTGATTTTCTTGTTGCCACATTGTGGGTAAATTTGCTAAGTAGACTATGCCCACTTCCTCAGACCCCACATTTGCTGTTGCCCCAAGCGCAAGCTGTTAGCCTCTATGATAATCCTGCATTTGAAGGCAGGTTTATAAAATGTGAAATACTCTGTAAAGGTAAGAATTCACCTTTGGTGTGATTGTTAGTATTATTTTACAACTAGTTGTCTTCCCGTCTAGCTCAAGAGCTCACTACTGTACACCTTTCTAACTCCACACAGAGTCCATGCTCAGACATCCTCACCCAGGGAAGCTTTCCCTGATGCACCAAGGCTGAATTCAGTGTGTCTTCTCCGCCTTCCTCATCCCTGTCACAGCCCATTCGAAGACCTTGAGCATATGAAATAGACAGCAATAAAGGGAAAGAATATCCTCCTGCTAATCCACACCAGAGTTGAAGTTTGAAGAATTGGATCAGATTCAGTATTCCAGAACCTAGCAAAGGAATGTCTGGCCAACAGCCCCTGCCTGTACCCACTTGTGCTGCCTCTAACCCAGCAGCCAGTAGAACTGCGGTGATAATGACCTCCACAGCGGTTTCCGGACTTGCCTCCGGGGAGTGCATTCAAAAGAGGAACTCGGTGAGCAGTGTTTGCTTAACAGCCTGGCTCTCCAGAAATCAGGTAGAAATCAATGACAGGCAAGCGCGCCTTAGCACATCCCTTATGGGATGAAGCCTTGCTAAAAAGGCCAAACGAGCAAAAGGACAATTCAATTTCCTGGGCAGAGACCAGGCTGAGATGGAACACAGGCGAGAAAACCTCCCAAGGTGCACTAAGACCAAGGCTCACTAGACAGAAGGTCTATAGCTTTCAAACCGTTACACACTGGAGAAGAGGAAAAATCATTAGTGAGACCTGCCGGTGACCCCACTCTGAGTGCTGAGCATCTGCCAGCGGCTGGCTGGGAAATTCTAGGGAGGGAAAGGGAAGAGGTAAAAAGCCATGTTGATGTAAACCCCTTTCCCGAGGAGCTCTCCTGATACACGGTGGAAAGGGGATGAGGCACCTGGAGAAAAGGAGCAATAACCCCAAGTTGATGGTGGGAATGTGTGGGTCTCCCTCGACACCAGCTGTGAGAAGGTGAACGCTTGAGGGTCTCCAGGGTGCGAAGGGGAGGGACGCACAAGAAGGAGGAAGAACGGGGTGAGGCTCTGTAACATTTATAAAACATGAGTTCTGGGAACTGACACTTATTTTTCATTAGAGCATAATTCTAAGAGTCAAAGGGTATGACTATGGTTTCAAAAAAAAAAAAAAAAAAGGACAGTCCCCTTCTCCTGTTCCTCCCTACCCTCACTTCCTAACCTCCAGAGTCACCACCTTCAACTCTTCATCTGTTTCTTCTGATATTTGTCACCTCATTTCAACATGAGAAACCTGTTTTGTACTCCCTTGATTTAGTAGTTACAGAACTGCCCTTCACTTCTTCCTCCTAAGGGAGAAGACCAGGGTTTTTGCTCAATCTCTGTTGATCATTTCTACATTCTCAAACCCTGTCAGAGCTGCAAAATACTTCTCAGTAGGGTCAACATGTTGATACCTGATCCCCTTCTTCTCTTGGGGACATGTCTTGTGGAGATGGTCACCCACAGCGAACAGGGTCCCCCTTGGCAGCTGCATTGCAGACATAATGGGCCTCCTCTTTTTTACACCTCTCTCTCTTCTCAGGGACCCTCTGTCTCCCGGATGTCACGCCTTTTGGTTTATTCTCTTATCTGCCTCAATGCACTGAGTGAGAGGCCATGGCAATGAACCCACTGACATCTTTTTGCATGTCTGAAAACGTTATTCCACTCTCAGGCTTGATTTATGGTTTAGTCGAGAGTGTAATTCCAGTTAGAATTCATTCTCCCCAGGACTCTGAAGCATTTCTCTATTGTCTTCTAACTGCCAGTGTCGGTACTGAGAAGCTTGATGCCATTCTAATTTCTGATCATATGTGACTGGCAATTTGTATTCCTGTCTGGAAGCTTTTAGAATTCTCTCTCTAGTGCTAACGTTCTGCATTTTCTTGATGATAGGCCTAGGTGTGGGTCTTTTTTCTTCATTCTGCTGAGCACAAAATGGGGCTTATTAATCTGGAAATTTATGACCTTCAATTAAGGGAAAGTATTTGTTCCATAGGATATTAAAGGGAAAATGTTAAAAACTCTAGATTCCAATTAAAATCTTTTGGGACCTAATCTCAGGAGTGACATCCCATCAATTGGCCATGTTCTTTTTGTTAGAGGCCGGTCAGCAAGTTCACCAGGAGGGGATCACACAAGTCCGTAACTTCCAGGAAGAGAATCCTTAGGAGCCATCTTGAAGGCTGCCTAGGACACCTTGCTTAGAAACAGACAAGAATCACAATCTCTTCACTTTATCTGCTTCTCCTGAGAATGAAAGTATGTTTCCTGGTGGCAATATGGGGCCTCAGGTCTGAGGTAGAGGGTTTTCCTGAGATCTCTTACAGGGAGGAAAATTTTGTTGGGGAAAATATTTGATTTTCTTTTCCACAGATAAAAGTTTACAACACTGTTGGTCAGGAAATGGAGAGTCGAATACTGCATGAATAAAAGTATGGTGAAAACTCATAGTTTGTCTTGCCATGGAAGACTATTTTTCCCCCAGAATAGCAACTACAATAAATCTATGAGATGACCTTATCCTACTAAGAGTATTAACAAGAAAAATTACTAATAGGAAAATTAAGGTGAAGATTAGGATAATTAATCATTCAATTAATTTGAACAAAATATTCATTTGTCTTAATAATTAAGGTGTATAAGGATAAAAGATTACTTCTCTAAAACTATGCAAATCAATGTATCAAAATTTATTTTCACTTCACCAACAGAGACAGTCATTACAAAAGCATTTACTCAAACTCAAATACAGTTACCTCATTTCTCAAAGAGAACCCCAAAAACCCAGAGAATTAAAATTGGACTTTTTGATGCTGTTTCCATAACTCCACCACTTCCAGTGGGGAGAAAAACCAGGCATTGAGCACAATCTTGTTGGTTAATTAAGTTTTTCTCACTTCTTGAATTGATTGTTGGAACTACAGCACAGCTACCTTTCTTCTCCATTTGCTCTAAGATAGACTAATTATTAACATTTCCCAAACTCTGGGGAAAATGGATTTGGGAGCTTTGAATTCAAATATATAATTGAACATCTGTTCTCCCCTATAATTCTGTGTGTGTGCATGCATGTGTGTGTGTGTGCATGGATGTGGTGTGTCATAAACAGGCTGAACTTTATACTATTCCTCTCTCACACACAAAAATATCGTAAGTTAGCATTGATTGTCAGTTAGGTACAATATATGAGCTATTTGGAGTGCAGTCAAAGGTGAGCAAACATGACATTTTATTTAAGTGAGTTAGAAATTGGACGGGCACTGTGTGACACCTTCTCTCTCTGTGCCAATAGCTTTCTTCTTATTATCAAATTCCACTCAAACTTAAGTCTGCAGAAACTGACCAGCCCTGGAAGCAGTCCAATGATACAAGAAATGTTGACCATGCTATTAAACTAAACTTTACTCTTGCAATGACAGAGTAGCTTATAATTTATTTGTGTACTTTCAAACCAATGTTGAAATATTATTCCAAAATACATTTTAGATAAAAATAATAAAATTTGTGGCAAACCATAAGAGACTCTTAAATACAGAACAAACTGAGGGTTGATGGGGAGGGCAGGGAAAGGGGAGATTGGGTGATGGGCAATGAGGAGGGCACTTGTTGGGATGAGCACTGGATGTTGTATGTAAGTGATGAATCATGGGAATTTATTCCTGAAGCCAAGAGCACACTGTATCCACTGTATGTTAGCTAATTTGACAATAAATTATATAATAATAATAATAATAATAATAATAATAATAATAATATTTTCATGTTTAAAAAAACAGGCATTTTTTAAAGCTCCTATTATGTGTCTACTACCAAACTATGCATAATGGGACAGAAGGAATAATAGAGGTTATAATCCAACAATTCGCTGGTAAGACATAGCACGTACAAGAGAATTTCACAACAGAAGTTATTCAATGTCTATTTCCCATACACATATCCCTTTGGACTATGTGCTTCCAAGATTTAGGAAGCACAATTGCTATTCTATTCAGTATATCACCAGTGTCTAACACAGTGACTGGAACAAAAAAAGATGCTTAAAAGATGGCTAATGGATGATGAATGAATCAATAAGTAAATCAATAATTAAATCTGTAAATGAATCAGTTGCATGATACGGAGTCCTATGGGAGTCACAGGAATATATTCCTGTAGGCTAGTGAGCTAAGGAAATTATATATGTAAAAGATGGGGTGCTAGAGATTGAATGTATCACCCTAAAATTC
Source organism: Suricata suricatta (assembly GCF_006229205.1). Classification (NCBI taxonomy): domain Eukaryota; kingdom Metazoa; phylum Chordata; class Mammalia; order Carnivora; family Herpestidae; genus Suricata; species Suricata suricatta. The sequence continues at coordinate 177,546,083 of NC_043700.1, read as the reverse complement.
ATATGTTGAAACCTAACCTCCAATATGATGGTATTGAGAGTAGGGCCTCTGAGAATTAGTTAGGTCATAAGAGCACAGTCATCATGAATATGATCAGTGTCAAAAAAGACCCCAGAGAACTCTCTTCTCACTTCCTCCATGAAAGGACACAGGGGAAGGATAGATGTCTACATGCTTGAAGCAGGCACTCACCAGACACCATGTTAGCCAGCACCTTGATCTTAGACTCCAGAGCCTTCAGAACCGTGAGAAAGAAGCATGTGTTTCTTATAAGCCACCCAGTCTATGGCATCTTTATTGTATCCGCCTGAATGGTCTAAAACATGGATTTACTCAACTATTGGAAAATTAGGAATATTTTGGTAGGATAGAAAGAAGGCATGACGGATGTTGAAGTTGCTTTCCTGAGAAAATACCTTTCACCACCTTTTCCAAACACTCAAACACCAACAGGTGGTCTCATAAAGGTTACCTTGGCTGGATTGAAATCCCACTTTCTCATTTCCTAGCTGTGGGAGTGTAATCAACTGATTTAATTTCTCTACTTCTATTTGTCATCGATGTTCTAGGAAAACTAACCAAACTGAATGAGCTGCAATGATGAAGTGCCATACGAAACTGAAGGGCTTAGAGCAGTACTCAGCACACCGTGAGTATTAAATTGGTGGTAGCTATTTTGGCATCGACCAGCCAGCTCTCCACCAAAGTCTGTCACCTCTTTCCAATTCTATAGTGTTGTGAGTGGAAAAAGGCTGTGCAGTCAAAGACATTCCCTGCCTTCCTGCACACAGATATGACTAAGTGCCTAGTTCTCAACCACAGAATCTGAGAAGTGAGATGGTCCCTTCCAGAACCTTCTTCAGGAAGCACATGTGTCTTCTCTGGGTTCCCTTTTATTCTGTCTTCTCTCAAATGATTGGGCCCTATGACAATTCATTAAACCTTTCATTATGTAATGAGGCCTAGAATAATTTATTAGTGATAAAATTACTGAAAACATACTTTGCCATTATAATTAGGGACTCTTTGTGAGTTTTCATCAGGATTGCCTTTACCTTCCATCGGAAATAGCCAGTAGGATAGGGCTTAGTTATCTTTTGACTCTGCTTTCTTCCTGAGCAAGATGGGACACAAAAGTCACAAGGTCCATTTGTGTGGATATGTACACCTTGAAATCAATATAATTATGGAAATACATTTAGTGAGCATCATGTCAAAATGGCAGGAATTATAGATATTTTCAATGAGAAGAAGCCCTGCTTTGAAAAGAAAAACTTTACTAAAACTTGGCTTTACTAAAACATCTGATTTTGAAGCATCTTCCAAGAATGCTTATCACATTGCCAATCAAAAAAAAAAAAAGCATCACATGATAGGTAAGATCTTAGAGAATTCATGTGAATTAGTTTGCTGGGGCTGCCATCATAAAGTGCCAGACTAGGTAGCTTAAACCATCGAAATTTATTTTGTAACAAGTCTAAGGACTAGAAATTCAAGATTAAGGTATCAGCAGGGGTTGGTTTCATACCAAATCCTCTCTCCTTGGCTTACGGATAGCCATCTTCTCCTTGTGCTTTCACATTGTGCTCCCTCTATAAATGTTTGTGTCCTCATGTTCTTATAAGGACACCAGTCATATTATATTAAGACTCACCCTAATGACCCCACTTTACCTTAACTAGACCATTAAAGACCCTATCTCCAAATACAGCCACATTCTGAAGCACTTGGGGTTAGAACTTCAACATACAAATTTTGGTGGCACACACTTCAGTCCATAAAACCATGTGACCCAGAATGGCCAAATTAAAAACATTGCAGTGCTGCCTCTATCAAAATATCCTCCCCCAAATTGCCCGTACTCCTTCTAATACATTTCGGGTAGTAATGCACCTTGTTTTTCTCCTTTAGCATTAACTGGATGGCACTACCACAGTTTCTCAGAGGCTCCAGTATCTAAACTTATTTTATACCTAACACATTTATGAAAAATGTCTTTTTAAGTCCCTTTTGGAAATCGTGGATGCAACTGACAACCTCAAACGAGTGAAGAGTTTATTTGCCAGGCACAACCTTGGCACACAAAGTTTTGGTGCCTTCCACGGATGTTTCACATGTCACAAAGGATGTTATTTTTCTGCTTTCATAAAGGAGCGAGCTCTATACGTCATGGGGTGCCTTTACTTTGTCTTGGAGTCATAGACCACCTACACTCCTGGGCAACACTGTCTGCTGCCTTGAAACTGGGCTTTTGGATGGGAGCTTGGTTTTGAATCATGGCCTCTTCATGTGATTTTGGCTAGGAGGAGACAAAATACAAAGACATCTTCTACGCAGATGTTCCCTGGCATAAAGGAGGATGGGTCTTGAAGGACTTGATTGAAATTTGGACAGAAGTCACAAGTTTTATGATAAAAGTAAATCATCTTCCCAGAACAGTTGGAAGGGGTGGAGTTCATTTAGGTCTTGGCTCAGCTGGCAGCTCTCTGGGCACTTAAGAATGAAGTAAATCATTTAATTGGAAACTCTGCAGTCACCTTTATGAATGCTGCTGCTGGACAACTGTGGATTCCATTGGCCAACTTGCCACGTTGGAAGAAGAGATTAGAATCACAAATTTATGAAAATGTTCCAATGCTGGAGGAAGCGTTTCAACAAACTAAAGTTGAAAATGGTAAAATCTAGTCAATTTGTCAGAACTCTGCAGACACTCAAAAATACTACAAACGTCTGCTGAAAATTACTTCTGTTGAGATGGAGAAAGGATTCATAAGTCTTTTTCTTGCAAACATACATAGCATCAATGATGAAACTTCTGGAAAGATGCCCTTTGATTTGAGGACAAAGGAAATGAAATAATAAATTCAAGCCCAAAAGAAAGAGTCTTGGAAATACCTAGTGTTTCACAAGACAAACCACCCTCACATAACAAAGTGCAAATGAAGCATAATGAAAATGAGTGCTCCGTTTGTCTCCTATTCCTTTATAATTCAGGGTTTTCAGTGCTATTGCTATGAAAATAAAAGTCAAAATCAAATGGATATCAAAGATACCTGTACATTGGTACTTCAATGTGCTCTCTACAATCTTACCACCTCATTATAACCAAACCAAACTGATATTAGTATAACTTAGATCTTTCAGTATTTTTTTCAGAAATTAGGGATAACTTTTACATGAAAAAATGAGTGAAAATTATGCCTCAAAAAATATTATTTCTGGATTGCTTGAGTGGCTCAGTCGGTTAAGCATCCGACTTCAGCTCAGGTCATGATCTCACGATTTGTGTGTTTGAGCCCCATGTCAGGCTCTGTACTGACAGCTCAGAGCCTGGAGCCTGTCTTCAGATTCTGTGTCTCCCTCTCTCTCTGACCCTCCCCTGCTCACACTGTCTCTCTCTCTCTGTCTCTCAAAACTAAAGTAAAATATTAAAAATTTTAAAAATATATATTATTTCTATTCTTTATTATGAAATAAATTCCTAATCAATTGCTTTCATTGAAGTCATATAAGTTTTATTCCAGGAAGCAGAACCAGGCCCTAACCAAATTGGAGGTTCACATCCATCTGGTTTTTAGAGCTAATTCATGACTCCTATATGTCTCTCACCTCCCTCTTTTTGGAACTAGAATATTTATTACAGCTGTCCTATCTTTATACCAGCATTGTATTTTGAGTGTGCCAGGAGCAGAGAGCTTGCCCTTAGTTCCAAGATTTTTAGCTTAATAGAAACGGTAACCAAAAAACCAAGTCCATGGAGCTGCATCCACACCTGAACCTGATTTAAATGATAAGCTCCTGGACTTGGAGCCTGAGCCTCAGGCCCTAGCGTAAAGACTTAGGGGGAAGTTTGGGAAGGAGAAAGCATATTTTACAAGTGGAGCAATAAAAATAATTTGTGGCTGAAGGGAAGAATGGGGTGGTTTCAAAACATATTAACATTTGTGGACCTTATTCCAATAAGGAGGATCCATGCCTGGTTCTCTGGGGACACTCACTCTGGGAGAATTCAGCGACCATGTAAGAATTCCAGTTTCCCTGGGACTGACTGTGAAGACCAAAGGTAGTAATTCTGGAGGACAGCCTTTCTGAACTCTGTCAACAGCCAGCAACAATGACCAGTCATGTAAGTGAGTCATCTTGGAAATCTACCCTGTCAGGCATTCCAGTGTCTAGTGGACAACTGCAACTACAGGAAAGGCTCCAAGTAAAATGACCCAGCTGAGTCACCCTCAAATTCCTGACCCCCCAAAATCATGAATTAAATTATTATTTCAGCCGCTTAATTTTTGCATAATTTAAAACAAAACAGTAGAAGCAGAACAGCAAATAAAAATGACACGGGCTAATTTCAAAGAAAATAACTTTATTGGATCATTAAACGTGGCTCACAGAATCAAATGGGCAGAAGCCAAGACATATTCTTGGATGCAGGTATCAGAAACTTAACAATCTTATCTGAGTCCTTAAACCAGAATGAATGTGTTGCGCTCAGGCTGCTATAACAGAATACTGTAGACCCAATACCATAGACTGGGTGGCTCAACAAATAAATATTCATTTCTGACTATTCTGGAGGCTGGAAGTTCAAGGTCAGCATGCCAACATGGCCAGGTTCTGGTGAGGGTCTGCATCATATCTTATAGACAAGCATCTTTTCATCGTATCCACACATGAAGGAGAACAAAGAGAGAAACAAACACTCTAGTGTTTCTTCTTCTAAGGGTACTACCCTCATCACGAGGACTCTACCCTCATGATTTAATTCCCTCTCACAGGTCCCATTTCCAAATACCATCACTTTGGGGATTAGAATTTCAACAGATGAATTAGAGGAAGGGACAAAAACATACATTCTGTAAGAGAATGATTACAAAAATAAATTTTTTTTCTAATTTTTCCTCATCCAGACTCAAGTCCATGATTGGGCTAGCTTTTGGCCATTGTCAACAATTTGGACAGAACAAAGGCATTGTATTTACATTTATAATTCTATTGTTTCAGTTAACTATTGCCATTATAATGCTCTATCATCATGATAATAAACAATCCCGAGTCTCAGTGGTATACACCAAGAAGTGTTTATTACACAAGCATCTAGGGTTAGCTCAGGGTCAGCTAGAAAGCTCTTCTTGTCAGCTGAAATTGCCCACATATCTACTATTAGCCTATTGTCCGGTGAACTCCAATGGCCTCAGCTCACATGCCTCTTTTCTACATGTCTCTCACTTTCCACCAAGCTAGCCCATTTTCTCATGTTTACAGACACACAAGAGAACAGGAAGAAATGCTCAAGGGCTCTTTATGTCAAGGCCAGAACTGGCATACCTTCAGTCCCACCACATTTCAGAGGGCAAACTTTTGTTTAAGGGATAGGGAAGATATTTTCTCTTTTTTCTGTGACAGAAATTGGTAACTCACATGTCACATGGCAAAGACCATGGATACAGAGAGGGGTAAAATACTGGAACCATCAAAGCAACCCTTACCAAGGCTACACATAGTTGGCGGGAAAGGAAGGAATCCACACTGCCAAAAGAGGTTTAGGTTAAATCTGAGAAGCCAATTATACCCATAAAGTAAACTATATAAAAGATTGCATGCATGTGTGAGTGTGTTTAGATTTCTTATTCTAAGTTGTCTAAAGTTCTCATCAGATTCTCACATCAGTCTTAGAGTCAAAACAACAACATACACGTCATCAGAATACATAGTGGCAGTTCAGTCCCAATACTTTAGCTGTAAAAGCTGTGACACATCTCTGCACTACCTGAAACTCAAACTCTCTCTGTAAGCTGATGGTGTTGCTTAGCTATTTAGCATTTATTGACTAGAGTCCCCATTATTCTTCAATGTTTTTGAAAACCCCTGTGGATATACAATTATTGAGATATTAGTTCAGTTCTCATATAGTCACCTTGGAGTAGCAAGGTTAAAAGGGAGACATTGAAACCAGGCAATGAACGCCTGTCTCAACTGTTTACTAGCCATGTGAATTGGGGAATTTACTGAACCTACTTGTGCTACCATTTCCCCTATCTATAAGGTGGGAACAATCACAGTAGTATCCCCCCCTCAGGTTGTTGAAAGGCAGAAACCATAGGTGCTGCTGGAGCTTTTTGTTCTAGCAACGTACTGTGACTCCAATCCAGAGATAAGTTGCCAGCACTGAAACACTAAGATCTTGCCATGCCTCAACCGTGCCTCTCATCACGCCTCCAATGCTGTTGGCTCTGTATGAGAACACTGCTGTGTGAAAACCAGTACCATGGTTATGCTTGACCACAGAAAATAGCAGCCATGGAAAGATGACCTCTGCCTCACTGCATCTTTCAAATCTCAGGTGAGTGCATCATATTGGTAGAACTAAATTATATTCACAATTGCAGCTGCAAAGAAGCTTATGAAAAGGAGGTTCTTTTCTGTCCCTCCATCTCCTGCAGTAGACCAAGGCAGGAAGCTCCGGAAGACACAGTGCTCATTTTATTAGATCGTCCAAGGGAAGGGGAGGTAGGAAGAACCTTATTTTCCTTAGGATGGAGATTGTGGAAGCCATGAAGGCAAGGGGAGGGCGAAATTTACCAGGAGGAAAGAATGACTTTCTGTGGCTTCCACAAAGAAACAACAGAACCACCACCAATGCCTCGAAAACTAGAGTCAGGGCACACACTTGGGTAGACCTCACCTCATCTCTGAGAGACATTAAGCATATTTAACCTCAGTACTAGCCTACTACTAAAATCCTAGTACCATCCTCAAAGAAACTGGTGAGAAATTAATGAGATGATTGAATAGAAAAGTAGTTATTGCAATAATGACAAAGATACTGAGTTCTACTAAGGGCAGGGAATGTGTCCTGTTTTCCATTATTCCCATGCATGGTGCCTGACCCAGAATTAGACGTCAATATATATTTATAGGCCCTTCCAACCAGAACGTACAGTTCTGCTGCTAATGACGATGCATATAAATCTAGGAATTAAGGAAGGGAAGGAAGAGAAAGAAATTCCCTTACAAAAATCATAGCAGAGAGGACATCTACTTTGCCGCTATGGAAAACAGGACTTTATCTTAACGAGAGGAATTTAGCAGTCATTCCAATGAACAGTAAGATCTAAAGAACCAAGATATTACTGCCTTTTCAGATTAAATCACCATTCAAAGCACTTAGACTTCTTATTTTATGTCTCCTTTTGCACTCACTTCATAAATTTCTAAACCTCATCTTCATAAATGACAACCTTCAGAATTAACAGGACAGGTAAATTGGGTTCATTTGCTGCTTTGAAAGCTATTATTTTATCTACTTCTGAAATATACTAAAGAATCTTATGAGAATCAAGGCAATTCCCCTATTTTCATGTATTATTTTTTCTAGAGTCAGACAATGTGCCAAGTACAGGACAATAAGTGGAGTCTAGCCAACAATTCCTGAACCTCTACTCTGCCACTTATTCTGCTGGGCTATAGACATAAGAAAGACATCTTTAAAGAGACAGAGGCTCTACATCGACTGACCTGTGTTTGTGCCACACTATCACAATGACCTCTGTCACTATCCCCTGAGCTGCAATGTTCTCAATTCTAAAAGGATAAAGCCCCTAAACCATTCCATAGGGCTGTAGATGATTTCTACAAAAGCAAAATGTGAAAAATGTAAAGCACTTACTACATTGAGGCTATTAATACCAAGTAATTTGTAGAGTTTTAATTATTGAACTAGTCAGTTGATGTACTAAGACACAAATATTCCTAAAATACAAATTTGAACACCTGAAAATAATCTGAAGTTTGGTGAATTTTCAAAAATTTAGCATGGGCAATATCACTGACAGTTCACAAAATTAATATAATAAAAAGTAAAATTAAAAATTAGAAACCTTTCTGGAATTTATACTTTTAATCTAATAGTCATGCTACAAATATCTTTTAAAATTAGCAAGTTTCTAACAGTCTTTAAAAGTAAAGGATTCTTCACAATAACTTTTATGGAAATTTTTGCTTTGCTTAAGCTGATAAAGACTCATATCAGATAGATAAAATATCTCTAGAGAAAGAAAATCAAATTACATGCATTATAAACTTCATACTTGCAGACAGCAAATCAAATCTGGCTTGTCTATAACAATTACAAATCATGGAGTTGAATTTTGAATTACCAAAGTTTTGACTTTAGTGTCTCCTTAAGGTCTTGCTTTAAAAAGAAAGAAAGAAAGAAAGAAAAATCAAACAGTTGTTCACAACAAATGATTTTGCAAAACATAACCTGTCAATCTCTGAATGTCAGACTCCATATTGATTTTATCCAGCAAATCTGTATGATGCTTGCAGAGGAATAAATATCATTTACATTGCCCAGGTAGGTGTTCTTTTAGATGCAAAAACAAATATTTTAATATGAAAGAGAAACAGACATAGAGGTTGGCTTTTCCTATCTCTGACAATAACTGGTGATGGAGAAACAAATGACTATTTTAGTAAGAACTTCTAACCATGGTCTAGAATATTAGAAAGCAAAGCTAAACTTAAGAATTAGTACTGTACTGTTGGTGGGAATGCAAACTGGTGCAGCCACTCTAGAAAACAGTGTGGAGGTTCTTCAAAAAACCAAAAACAGAATTACCTTAGGACTCAGCTGTAGCACTACTAAGAATTTATCCAAAGGATACAGGAGTGCTGATTCATAGGGGCACATGTACCCCAATACTTACAGCATTGCTATCAACAATAGCCAAATTATGGAAAGAGCCCAGACATCCAGCAACTGATGAAGAAGATGTGGTTTACATATACAATGATTACTAGTTGGCAATGAGGAAGAATGAAATCCTGCCATTTGCAGCAATATGGATGGAACTGGAGGGTATTATGCTAAGTGAAATAAGTCAGTCAGAGAAAGACAGAAATCATATGCTCTCACTTATATGTGGAATTTGAGAAACTTAACAAAAGGCCATGGGGAAAGGGAAGGAAAAAAAATAGTTACAAACTGCAAGGGAGTCAAACCATAAGAGACTCTTAAATACAGAGAACAAACTGAGGGTTGATGAAGGTGGGGGGTAGGAGGAGAGGGAACAATGGGTGATGGGCATTGAAGGGGACACCTGTTGGCATGAGCACTGGGTGTTGTATATAGGTGATGATTCATAGGAATCTACTCCCAAGACCCAGAGCACACTGTATGTTCTCTATGTTAGCTAACTTGACAATAAATTATATTTTTAAAATGTATATTCACTGAGTAAATGGAAAGAATATTAGAGCTAATCTTGCTATTTGCAAGTAAAATTATAGTGAATCAAGAAAACAAATAAAAACAATTAAAAAATAATTCATGCTGTAGAAGGTTGCTGCTTCACCACTATTTTATTTTGTCATAATTAATTACTCATGATTACCTAGTCTCTCTCCTCTTAAAGCCTTCCTTTGCCAATTCCAGCAGGTAGAATTTTTTTTCCCCTAAAAGCATTGGTGAAATAGAACTTGATCTTCCTAGGTCTCCCTCTCTTGCGGTCTCTTTGTTTAAAGCATCTACCACAATAAAGGAAATTAAAATCCACGTGGGGCTATGACAAAGCTTTGAAGTCTGTGGTCCCAGTTGCCATTGAGCAGATATGCATGGTTCCTACCTCCTCTACTGGCTTAGCTCCTCTCTTCATCCCTCCAACCCTGGGCTTGGTAACAGCTCCCCACAAGTGCAATTCTTGAGATTCCGTTGTCTTCTGGGTACACTTCCTGATGCCTTCATAAACACATGTAAGAGATTCCTTTTATTATGTCAGTTAGTATGACTTCTGCTGACGGCCAAATCCTCTCTGATAAAGGAGGTTATGCTGGTGATTCTTTCTTCATCAAAGGCCTCAAACAAAGTCACTGAACTATGTGGTAGCAACATTTTCCCTGTTTCCAGTTCTGGTGAAAGAGCCATGGCAAATTTCAGAAAAACTCTAAGAAAGTCAGTGAGGAAGTTACTTGTAGGAAGATCAAAAGACCCACAACTGGAACTTCAAACTTCCCACTGGGCTGTGATGCTATCAAAGAACTGCTTAGATAGCCAAACTCTCCAGGAGCATCTTACTCTACAATTTGTACAGGTTTTTGTTTTGTTGTTGCTGTGTTGTTTATTTACTTATTTTGAGATAGGGAAAGGGAAGGGGCAGAGAGAGATGCAGAAAGAGAAAATCCCAAGCAGGCTCTGCACTGTCAGAGTGGAGCCTGACATGGAGCTCAGCCTTGCAAACCATGAGATCATGATGTGAGCCAAAATCAAGAGGTGGACACTTAACCAGCTGAGCCACCCACGTGCCCCTGTACAGTTGTCTTCTCTTAATTTCATATAAGGTAATAAGAAAACTAGTTCCAAGGCTATGTCTGTAAGGACGCAGATCTGAACCAAACTGACTCCATGACAGGCTTTTAGTTTCCCCTCTGAACTAGAAGGCCTAAGTTTCAGTTTCCCAGAAACTATCAGGCAGTTAGTTACGCACTGCCCAAGGCAGGAGAGACCACCCTTGTAACACCCAATCAGAAAAGGCCAGCTAACATTCCTAAGGACAGGCCTGTAGATGGAAACCATAGATAGTTACCTGTTGTTTAATACTAGATTAACCAGTTACTTACCCCACCTGGTGGTCCTTGGCCCACCCTGTAATTGGTTATTTTCAAAGAAACACTAAATATTGTGATTGGGTCCTGCCAAAAGTAACGAACGCTCTAAACAAAATGTATGGTTAAAGTTGTTGCCAATACTGTTATACACTAATGATTGGATCACTGTACCTATGTCACAATTTCTTATAACTCCCCCTTCCCAAACCCCATAAAAACCCTGCTCAGCCCTTGTTCGGGGCTCTCAGCACGGATCCACTGCGCTGGTTAAGTCTGTGAGCCTGAGCTTAAGCCTGGCGAACTTAAGCCCATAGTAATAAATGCCCTTTGCTTTTGCATGCATGACTCGATCTCCCTGGTGGTCTTTGGTTTTGGGGGACAATATTGTGATCTGGGCATAACACGTCCATCTCTAGAATGGGTGAGCATGGTCTCTGAATTCTTCCTACACACCAATTCTGGAGAACCCTCCACATTTGGATGGTGAGTGAGATAACTATGTCACTGTTTCAGGAGCATTCAACTTATCCTTTCCCCCAAACCTATTTCTTCTGGACCTTTTCTACTGAAGTCTATGGCAACTCAATTCTATTTGTTCCTCAGTTACAAATCCCTAGTATCATCTGTAACGCTCTTTCTGTCATACCCTAAATCTAACTCAACAGCAAGTCCTCTTGACAAGACTTCTCACATCCCTTCTGTTCCAGCATATTCTAAGCCACGATTGTCTTCTGCCAGGACAGTTGAAATGGACTCCAAAGTGATCTCTACTTTTGTTCATGCACTCCTATAATCTCTTCTCAACACAGCAGCTAGAAAAACCCTTCAAAAACCCTTCAAAAATGTCAACCTCGGGGCACCTGGATGGCTCAGTCGCCTCCAACTTTGGCTCAGGTCAGATCTCACATTAGTGGGTTTGAGCCCCGTGTCAGGCTCTATGCTGACAGTTAGCTCAGAGCCTGGAGCCTGCTTCTGGTTCTGTGTCTCCTTCTCTCTCTGCCCCTCCCCCTCTCATGCTCTGTCTCTCTCTGTATCAAAAATAAATAAAACATTTTTTTAAAAATTCAAAAATGTCAACCTCATTATATTATTCCTCTACCAAAAACCCTCATATGGCCCTCCAACATGCTCAGAGAAAACCCCAAGTCATTATTATAAGATCTAGAATATCTTACAATATCTCAAATAATACATAATCTGGACTTCCCTTCTCCTTTATATCCTTATCCCCTACCCACTCTTCCTCTTTCTAATTCCATTACAGTAGTATGGGTACCTTCATTGACCCTCAAACATGCAGGTAAGCTCCATGCTCCCATAATTATTACAAGAGCACTTCCCAAATAAAAATTTTAAAAAAGAATCAAGACATAAAGGAATGTAATTACTCATTAGAACACACAAGTTACATGGGAAGAAAATTTCCAGATGTCCTTGATAGCTTTCTATCCCTAGCTTTGGAAAAGCTCGAATGCCTATAAAAAGTGGTCTCTGTTCAGCACAAGTGGGGTTTTTTTTTTTATGTTTTATTTTGTTTCTGAGAGAGAGAGCAAGCAAATGCATGAGCAGGGAAGGGTCAGAGAGAGAGGAAGACACAGAATTTGAAGACAGGCTCCAGGCTCTGAGCTAGCTGTCAGCACAGAGCTTGATTCGGGGCTCGAACCCACGAACCGTAATATCATAACCTGAGCTGAAGTCAGATGCTTAATGGATTGAACCACCCAGGTGTTTTAAGTGTTCTGTCCAAGCTTTACCTCCTGTCCTCTGGTCAGGATCCTGGTGCTCTATCTGAATCTAAGTTTTATCTTCTCAGTTTTCATCACTCACTCCAGCTAGTGTTTGTCTGAATCTCACCTTGGCCTCTAGATGCCACCTTTTATATCTCCCTTTGCTCCACCATAATTTGCTTCCTGAGGGAAGATCACACTTCCCACTCCTTGCCCAATTCCAGGCCTGTAAGTAACAGACTTTAAATTTTAGTTTAAGCTCTCACTTTTTGAACAGAGATGACTCTCCCATCAAATAGCCAAATAAAGATTACAAAGAAAAATACCAATACAGACCCATATTGGAAGTCATTATAGGATTATGTTTCTGAATATCTTTGACTTGAATTAAGCTCCATGGAGATACGGCATTATATGCTTCTAATCCATGTTTTAAAAATTGTTTCATGAAGTCACTGGAATAATGGTAACATCTGAGACCTCTTGGCTGAAACAAAATGAAGAAAAGTCAGGGAAATCAGAATTAAACAGAAGTATTTATTTTTGCCTATAAGAAACAAGAACTTAATATAAACATAGATTGCATGGGGGAAAATGAATAAGATGTGTATTTGTGACATTTGGACTTCTAGAAAAGAGGGGCATGAAAGATGAGAAGTTCTTTTCACATTCTACTGGCCTAGACTGTTAAGAAGGAAGCCAAAATGTGAGCAGGCAGTATTCCCATCCCTATGGCTCTTGCTCTTTCCCTGATAGAGGTTGTAGTAATCTTAGTCAAGTCGGGACAATGGTATAAAGTCTGGATACCTCCCTCTTATTCAAGCAGTAAATACTCCTGAATATAAGGCATGATGTGGTACATTTAACAAAATCTCAGAAGAGAAAGAAGAAATGGGTTTAGTCTCAAAGGTGGTTCATAGACAGTTGGGTTCTCCAGTCTTTCCAAATGCTTCAGATTCAAGTAAGTAAGCCACAAAAGAGGCTGTATCTCAAAGGAGAAGATTAAGATGGTAAAAGAAGGGGAAATGGATTCAAGAAGACTTACTTCATCATGTATCAGTATGGAAGCCTGGATAGAATTTCCATGTTCAGCATAAGCAGCCATAGGAGGTATAAAAATTAAAAAAAAAAAAAAAAAGGAAAATGGAGAGAAAAGAGAAGGTGAAGGAAAGGAAAAATAATAATGGAGGGAGAGACTAAGGATGAGACACATAGCAAAGAATTGGAAGAACTTTCTATGCCATAGACTCATTGTAGAATAGATTCTTGGAATAATGTTTTTAAATGCACGAAATGACATACATAAGGTTGTAAAGGGATCTAGTTATATTGGAAATACAGTTACCAAGTATTAAAGCAACAAATTTGTGATATGAAATATATATATGCTTCTTTATTATTCCATTAGATAATAATATACAATGGTACCTATGGTAACTACCATAGTTTCAAAGTGGTTAGAGACAAAGTATTACAGGACCTCCATAGCTATATATAATGTAAAAGTGGCTGGGATTTCTATTAATCACAAGGTCATAGTACATCTAATGTTACTGCAGGATGTGACCAAAATTCATAATGAAAGACCTGTTTGATTTTAGAGATCAATGAAACTAAAAATGTAATATTTCCCCCCATCCAAGTTCATAGTACCTCAGCATTCTATTCCAAAACCCTTTGGGAGCCCACAAACCCCAAACTCAGAGCCCCTGTAAAAATATATATAAACCAAGAAACAAAAGAAAATTTCTTCAGAATGCCTCACACTGAAACTAACGGGGAAAATATGCTGAAGAAGACTTGCTTCAAGAGGGTTGTTTTTTTTTTTAATGTGACTATACACAATGTTCAAAAACTTCACTTCTACCTATTTCTTTTCTAAAAAGAAAAGAAATACAATTTTGCTACTCGATGGACAATTCAGTTTACTTGGAGGATTGCTGCTGCAAGGCAAAGTTATGGATTTCATTACACAGCATGTGTTGCTGTTTTGAGTGGTGTGGATTTGGTTTTTATTTGTTTGCTATAATCAATAGAATCGGAACAAGACACCTGCTTCACAAGGGGGTTACTGCTCCAGATACACATTAAATGAATCTTCAGGAGACGGTCTCTTCCCTTTTCGTTCCTTGGACAGCAGTGAGATTTGGACGCCAGTGAGGTCTCTGCACCAGCCAGAGACCCTAGTCAGAGGATGTAAATGTGAGAACTGATTAAAAAAGATCCATCTTCAGCACTTAAAATAAATTAAAGCATAAGGCTTTATCAGCATTGGACATTTAATTCCTAAATGCTGACATCTTATCTTTTTGGAAAAGTGAGTTTTTATAAAAGGGTTCATTTTTTTTCTGAATAGAAAATTATGTTTGGATTTTTAATAAGAATTACTTATATCCAAAGAGATCTTTAAAAATGCTGACAAGAGCTTCTAGAAACACTTAAATTCCAAGGCTGAACCAGTTCCAGCATGCATTAAAATAATGGTGCAAGGAGATGAACTGAGAGGGCTACTCTCTTCTGTCTGGACTTGTGTACAATCCTTTTAAAGTCATGAGTGAAGGGATAAGCTCAGGGGCTTAAGGATAATTCTCAATTTGGCAAGGGAATTTCCCTGAGGCAGGAAACACTAGCCCAAAGTGTATTAATGTACTTATGAAAGCAGTTACGTCATTGCGGTTTGGGGAGTGATTTTTAAAACTTAGCAAAATGTGAAATTAAATTTTTATTTCTTTGTTCCAGATTCCTCTTCAAATCCCTACTGTGCTAATTAAAAAAATATATATCTGCACTTTTGCTGGAAGCATATTCTCTTCTCCAATTTCATTGTTTGTTCAAATTTAAATTCATTCTTCCAAGTATTTATCAAGTCTCTCTTGTGTGTCAGACACTGTGCTAGGAACGAGGAATACAAAGCAGAGTGAGAGATGGTCATTCCCATCAATGGACTTAATAAGGCAGATGGCCCACATCCAAATGAACTGCAACAGGTCTCTGGATGTATCAAAGAGATCACTGCACTCTCATGTTTATTGCAGCATTATTCCTAATAGCCAAGACCTGGAAACACCCTGAGTGCCCATCAACAAACAAATGGATAAAGATGTGGTTTAGACACATGCACGTAAGTAAAGTGGAATGTTGGTCATGAGAAAGAAGAAAATCCTGTCATTTGCAACATCATAGATGGACCTTGAGGGCAGAGATGTCAGAAAAAACACAGACACTGTATTATACCACTTAAATGTGAAATCTAAAAAAGCCAAATTTATACGATCCGAGAGTAGAATGGTGGTGCCAGAGATTGTGGATTAGGGGAATTGGAGAGCCATTGCAAATCTGCAAGGGTACCAACTTCCAGCTGGTAGGTATGTGGGTCCTAGGGATCTCGTTCATAGAGCAGTGATTTTAGTTAAAAATGCTGCATTATAAACTTCAAAACTGCTGAGAGACTACTAGATCTCTTTTTAATGTTTTATTTATTTTTGAGAGAGACAGACAGACAGACAAAGCATGATAGGGGAAGGGCAGAGAGAAAGGGAGACAGAATTTGAAGCAAGCTCCAGGCTCTGAGCTGTCAGCACAGAGCCCAAGGTGGGGCTCAAACTCACAAACTGTGAGATCATGTCCTGAGGCAAAATCAGACACTTAACTGACGAAGCCACCCAGGTCCCCAACACTATTAGATCTTAAGGGTTCTCATCACAAAAAAAGAAAAAATAATTATGTGACAGGATTGTTAGCCAATGTTACAGTGGTAACATACTGTGACATAGGAATGTATCAAACCAACTGGCTATACTCCTTAAACTTACATGTTACACACATACACTTAAATGTATGTCAATTCTATCTCAATAAATAAAAGTCAATTATTAACAAAAGCATTTACCTAAAAAAAGTAAATCCATGGACTGGTGAATGGCTATAGAAAATGTAATGTATACATAACTATGAAATGTTATTCAGCCTTAAAAATAAGAAAACCCTGTCGCATGTTACAATATGGATGACCCTTGAGAACACTGTGTAAGTGAAATAAACCAGTCACAAAAAGACAAATACTCAAATATCATATGTTTCCACTTATATGAAGTATCCAAACTAGTCAAACTCCTAGAAATAGAAAAGAGAAAGGTGGATGCCCAGGGCTGGGGGAAGGGGAAGTAGGGAGTGGCTGTTCAATAGGTGTAGAGTTTCATTTATGCAGAATGGAAGGTTTCTGAGGATCTGTTGTCCAACAATGTGGATGGGATTTATATACTACACTGCACACATGGAAATGGTTTGAGTGATTTTATGTGGGTGGGGTTGCAATAGAGAAGGTAGAACTGTTAGAGAAGTACTGGAGATGTAGACTGGAATGCCAGCCCAGGGGAAGAAGCATGAGGTGCTACCTGGGAAATCCATCAGGGATGGCTTCCCAGAGGATGAGAGCTTAGGATGAGCCGTGGCTGAGGAGTAGAAGTTTATCAGGCATGAAGATGGGAGGGGAAAGGGGCCAGGCAAAGTCAAAGAAGCATGAGGCAGTGAGGACCTTGGGACCCTACACAGAGCTCCAAAGGGCTGGTGCAGAATACCAGGGGCTGCTAAAGAGGGGTCTGCTGAGTTGGAGAGGAGGCAGGTGTGGGGCCAGGTGCACTGAGCTGAGACATTCCAATTGGAAAGGTTACACATGAGAGAGAGCTCAAATCTTGGTGGTTTTTTTTTTTACATTTATTTATTTTTGAGAGACAGAGTGTGAGTGGAGGAGGGGCAGAGAGAGAAGGAGACACAGAATTTGAAGCAGGCTCCAGGCTCTGAGCAAATGTTCAGCACAGAGCCTGGTGCAGGGCTCGAACTCACGAACCATGAGATCATGACCTGAGCTGAAGTCGAAGTTAACCGACTGAGCCACCCAGGTGCCACTCAAATCTTGGTGTCTTAGCTCAGGCTACTATAACAGAATACCACAGACCAGGCGGCTTCACAATAGACATTTGTTTTCCATAGTTGTGGAGGTCAAGAAGTCTAAGATCAAGGTGTCAGCAATTTACGTTCCTGCCAAGGGCCCTCTTCCTGGCTTGCAGATGGCTGCCTTCTCCCTGTGTGCTCACATAGCAGAGATAACAGGGTTCTGTTTCTCTCTTCCTCTTCTTCTAAGGACACTAATCCCATCCTGGGAGCCTCACCCTCCTGACCTTATGTTAACCTAACTACCTCCCAAAGCCCTACCTCCAAAGGCATCACACTGAGGGTTAGGGCTTCAACATATGAATTGTGGGGCAGCAGGACACACACATTCATTCTGTAATCTTTGGCTTCACGGAGAGTAGGCAGCTGATGTAGTAAATCTAGAAGAAGGACCACTAACTACAAACTTGAGAAAAGCAGCAGAGAATTAATCCCAGATTTGTAGACAAATAATGCAGATTTAAAAAGGTACCTGAAGTACTAGTTAGGACCTTGGGCTCTAGATTCTGACTGACATGGGGACAAATTCTTGCCCTCTGGTTCCTGGCAGTTGTGTGGCCTTAAGAAACTCATGTAGGGGCACCTGAGTGGCTCAGTCAGCTCAGGTCATGATCTCATGGTTTGTGAGTTCAAGCCCTGCATCAGGCTCCATGCTGACACTGCGGTGCCCATTTGGGATTCTCTCTCCCCCCTCTGCCCCTTCCCTCTCGTGTGCTCGCTCTCTCTCTCTCTCTCTCAAAAATTAACTTAATTTTAAAAACATGCATTAAAAATTTCATGTAATGCCTCTGACCTCAGGTTCCTCGTCTGTGAAATGCATATGAAAATAATAACTCCTCCATAAATAGTCTTGGAATACCTAAATGATGTTTAGTGTGCTGCCTGGTGGAAAATAAACATTCAATAATAATCAGTGTGGTTGTTTTTATTATTTGACCCAGAAACTACAAGTCACTCAAGAAAAAACAGAACTAAGGAAGTTTAGGTCACAAACTGACCTTTTAAGTGTGCTACTTGGTACCAATCATGTTTTTTTTTTAATGTTTATTTATTTTTGAGAAAGAGAGAGAGAGAGCACAAACAACCAGGGTAGGGGCAGAAAGAGAAGGAGACAGAGGATTTAATGTTGGCTCTGTGCTAATAGCAGTGAGCCCAACATGGGGCTCATTATCAAGAACCTTGAGATCATAACCTGAGCTGAAGTTGGCCATTCAACTGACTGAGCCACCCACGTACCCCCCACCAATGTTTTTGAAATTATCAATGAAGAAAACTCAGACACAGCATTTGAACACATGCATACACCCTGAAACAAACCTCTGAGTAGAAAAATGCAGTAAATTCACTCTAGCATGAACTGCACTTAATAACATGCTTATTTGCATAAATTCCCACACATTAATGTTAACAGATCTATTGAAGAAGATATCCAGCAAAATACTAAGACAAAACAAAAAATATGTGTCATTTTCAGATCTTTTAAATATTTAGTAGTTCAAGTTCATGTTAGCTTGTTTTTTAACTGGCACAATTTTATTTTCCTCTCCTTACATAAAACATAGAAATGCATTATCCAAGTATAATTTCATTACTGGAAGAATATTCATTAAAATGTTCGTGAAGTCACATAGTTTTATATAATTTAAATTTTGTTCAAAATATTTTAGCACTAAAGCGTCTCAAATTTTGGAGTAATAAACACCCTAAAACCTGGTTCCCACCTGTACTTCTTTTGGGTGAATTCTTTCCAATGGGCAAGAAGTCTATGATCCTAACCCAATTTTAGACCCAGACAAGCTGGAATCACCCAAAATTGTTGTCCAAAACCAATCTCTGGACTTGGGAGACAAAATATAACACAGAGACAGTTTGGGACAAGGAAAAACAATAGCTTCATTGCGTTGTTGGGCAAAGGAGGCTATAGAAGCTATGACCTTCAAAACACTGCAAGCCCCCTCCCATCCCCCCCTTCCTCCAGGAAGGAGCTGAGTGGTTTTATAGGGAAATATAGGATCTAGTTGTTTTTGACAGGATTGTGTACTTGCTGCCAGCCTCCTTTTTGTTGTTTTTAGGGTGGTTCTGGGTGCCTGAAACAAAAGAGGGGAGGAGAGGAGGTTTGCAGAAGAGAGGGGAAAAGTTACTTTAAAATAGAGCTTCACTGAAGCATTAGTGCAGTCATTTTGATTTTTGTTCAACTTTATGTTTTTAAGTGGTTTAAGTTTCCCCACTGTTATTGTATGTGGGGCGTCCTCTGCTCATCTGTCTGCTTCCTGCTGGTCAGGTCATGTCGGGGATTTTTACTACAGGAGGCTTGTAGTAGTTGTTTTTCCCAATCACTTTTTCTGCCTCTTAACATAGATAGGGTGTGTTTACAGACGTAAAGAGACCACAAAAGATGACCTTTAGCAGTGCATATAGTCCTGAGACCAGAAATAAGAGAGTTAGAAGAAAACAAAACAAAACAAAATGTCTGAGAGGATAGGTTTAAATCCATCTGGGATCTATGAGAAAAGAGCTGAGAACAAGCTAGTTAGTAGGACCTACACCCATTCCCTTCAAAACAGAAGGGTGATGAGCTAGAGATTATTGTAACCAGGTCACAATTTGGCCTGTTGCCAAATTTTTTCCACACTAATCTCAACTTGGGAAGAAGTATTTATCTATGCACATCAGGATGTATTTGCTATGGCATAGACACTCCCTTGCTTGGCCAACTTATAATCTAAGGCCATGTGATTCCAAATGACTTTCATGTAGATAATGCATTATTATGGCCCTATACATCATCACCTATATATGGGATTGCAAAACCTTATCAATAGTCCAGTGTCCGTTAGGGACTCAGATACTGTTCTTTACTGGATGTATGAATGAGTTGCAGTGATCCAGTGTAGATTCTGCTCTTGAAAGGCCAATCCACTCAGCCTGTGCAGATAAGACCAATGTCTGAGCAATATGAGCTAGGGAATTATTTTCTACCCTGCCGAGAAGGCGAACAGAAGGCAAAGTGTAAATAACATCGCACACCTATTTTTAATGTTTTTTTTTAACTTATTTTTGATACAGAGAGAGACAGAGCATGAGAGTGGGAGGATCAGAGAGAAGGAGACACAGAACCAGAAGCAGGCTGTCAGCACAGAGCCTGACGTGGGGCTTGAACCCACGAATGTGAGATCTGACCTGAGCCGAAGTCAGAGGCTTAACTGACTGAGCCACCCAGGCACCCCAACACCTATTTTTTTCTTAAATAAGTATCTCAAATCTCCCAAGTGTTGACTTTCCCATTGGGATTGGTTGTCTGACTTGATATATGGTATAGAGCACTGTTTAATTCAAGTATGGTGCAGCCAAGGTTTGATTCCTGCCAGTTTGAGGAATGTGTGGGTCATCAAAGGAACATTGTAGGGTCCTTTCTACTTCTCTTCCAACTAATGATTTGGGCCCCATTCTTTCCAACTTTTGAGTAGCACCTGGTCACCAGCCTTAAAAGGGTGCAATGGTGCTTCCAGTTGTGCATAGTTAATAACTGATTCACCTATTGAACATACTGTCTTAGTTTTGTTTCCTGAATGTAATGCATCCCTCCTTACTATATTGGGGAGCTAGGAATGGTCTAGCCCACTTCTTGGAGGCCACCTGGATTCAGAGAACAATTGGTAGGACCCGATCCCACTTCAGGTGTGTTTCTTGGCACAGCTTTCCAGTTGTCCTTTATAAAGTATGATTCATTTTTTTCTGTTTTTCCCATAGACTGGGGCTTCCATGATGCATGTAATTTCCACTTAATGCCCAAGACCTTACTTATGGAATTGCTGCTGCAATGGAAGATGGTCCATTATCACTTTGGATTGCAGTAGGGAATCCACATCTTGGTATTACTTCCTTGAGGGCTAATAATTTGGGCTTTCATGATGATGTGACTAAGAGAAGTGCTCTTGCTCCCATAACACACCAGCCACTCATCACATCATGTCCTGCTCAGCATTGCCCATGATCAAGAAAATTACTGCCATCAGTGAACAAGTCCCAATCAGCCTGTGTCAATGGCTGGTCAGATAATTCAAGCCTGCTGGAGTACACAATTTCAGGAACTTCCAAAAAAAATTACAGGAGAGAGAGACTAGTTCAAAAGAGAAGGCAGCGGAGTGGCTGGATTTCAAGAGCTCTTGGTATTGAAAGTGACATTTGGGTTATCCAAAAGAAGTGGTTGCTATTTTCCTTTTCAGCCTGCAGTCAACCAATAGCACCCCCTCCCCTTCTGTTCTTATACTGCTAACACTTGGTGGGGCACATATATAACAATGGGCTGAACTAACTTGAATTTCTGAAGTCCTAGGGAAGCACAGCCCAACAATGGCGGATACTTACCTGCACCTCTGGGTCTTGCCATTCAAAAGCCAATGCAATTGAGACTCACCTTCCAAAGGAATATTAAGGAAGGCATACACCATAAAGTCCAACACCATAAACCATCCATAGTTTCTTGGCAGTACACTCAATACAGTGCACAGATTGGGTACTGTAGGATGGATATCCTGAACTATCTCATTGATATACCCTTAAATCTTAAACAAAGTGATATTCCTCTGAATGGGGCTTTCTCACTCGTAGAACAGAAGTGTTACAGGGAGACTGACAACGGCTAATCAGTTCATTGGTAAAAAAAACAATGGAGACTCAGTTGTATGGCTCTTAATATTTCCTCCTTTAAAGGATCTTATTTAATACCAGGACATTTTGCTACTTTTAATGATACTACTGTCGGAGTGACTGACTTAGCTCACCTGGATATTCCCATGTGCCCAAACAGTGGCACTCACTTGTTCTTGTTCACAGATCTCAGAGGGTCCTGGCCTTCTTTCTTGTCTTCTTGGTTCAGCAGCAGCAGCAGCTAGAGACTTAAGGCATTTTCAGGTGGAACTTATAACCACAAAAGGCATTTCCCAGGTGAGAAAGTTATTTGAGAATCTAATTTGCATAAAAGGTCTTGCCCCAAAAGAGGAATTGGACAGTCAGGCATATATAAAAAGCTACATCTCAACTTCTGTTCACCTGATTTAGATTCCAGTGGTTGTAACAGAGACTGCTGTTGTGCCTGTCCAGTGATGTCCATCATGGACATAGAAGGGCTCAATGAAGCCAGTTTACTATTTACTATTACTCCAGGACCCACCAAGATGTCTATCAACCGGGACCCACTGTGAATTGCAGCCAGGGCTCCTATACGGCTCTTCCAATAGGGGCCAGAGGCTGGGTTTCTTCATTCACTATCCCTGTCCAATCCTTTACTGCACGTGACCATCTGTTTCAGTCTGACCTTTCAGTCTGCCCTTACTTTCCCAGACTATAAAACCAGGCAATGTCACTTCCAATACCTTTCTTCTTTACAATATGCACATTTGCCTTTGCTTAACCTGAGATGTCCTGACTTGCCCTTTTTGTTTGTGTCCCTTTTACTGGGTGCTGAAAGCAAAACTTGAATCAGCCTCACCTTTTGTTCTTCCCTAGCATGATAAGTCTGGTAAGCAATCACCACCAAATGGGCTGGCCCCAGAGCCATGGCTCCCTCAACTTTATTTAGCTTTTGCCTGATGTCAGCCTGATTAACCAGCTGTGTATCCTCAGGGGCCTTGGGATTGAAATTAGCATATTAGGCTATAAGTTTTTTTAGTATCATCTTGATATGAAGGGTTTTGTGATTTCCAATTTAACAAATCCGAGGTATAGATGGACTATAAGTCCAGTAATAAGCAGCCAGTTGGCCTTGCCCATTCACTCCAACAGGTAGTTGGTGCAGCAGAAATTGTCCCGCTCCCACATCAGGTGGGCCCAAATTGAATGCCCTGTTGGGTGTTTAAGGGAAAGACCATATCCATACCCAGGTCATAATGTGGGGGTCCCTCTTGTCATTTGCACCCTCTTTATGCCCCTCCACCTGGTAGTGAAGGGCAGAGGTGTGCTAGATCAACAGTCTCAACTCTAGTGTTTTCTCCCTGTGACCGAAAAAGAGGCTGTTGGGGTGGCGGTGCAGGGGGATTAAATTTGGATTAAAAGGATTCATTATGCTTGAAATTGAAAAGTCCTCATTTATTTTGTCTTCTGGGGTTCAAGAATTGTCAAACACTGGAGGTTACAATTTGCTTTGCACCATCAACTTTCTGCTAGCTGTACACCATCCCTGTTTTGCAATTGCAAGAAACGTCTGTACGTATGGAGTCTCTTTCCCATCCCTTTGACAAAAGAACTCCAACTATAATAATAGTATAATAATTCCAGGTTCCATTCAGTGCCCACTTTCCTCACTTTCTATAACATACATAGGCCAGGCACTATTACAGTAAAACACCATTTTCTTTTTTGACCTAGAATTACAGGTATCAGCCCACCCATCAGCTAAAATTCACCCCAGGGGGTCGTTTAGGTGAAACAGAAGCAGCACCTCCCACATTATGTCACATACGAAAGCCATGCATGCTGTTCATATAAATCAAGCCCCAAACCTCAGCCATCTAACGCAAGCTGGTATTCTGGTGCTTTCCTCAAAAGCCAACCAAAGGGCCACCTAGACAAGCTGAGAGTGCCAAACCAAAATCTCCTATTTGGAGGCAATCAAATGGGAGGAAGAAATCTCCAGCTTCTCTGTCCCGCTAAGCCTGTGACCAACACCTGCATGGCACCTGCAACCTGAGAACCTCCTATTTTAGAGCTTCTCCCAAACTATAGGGAAGGTGCAAGTGGCCTCCGTGTACACACCAGGAGACTTACTCCCAATTACAGCCAAGGAGTTGCAACATTTTCCTTTCACTATGTGCCTTCTTTTCCCCAAAGAAATTCCCCACTACTGGCAGTTTGGGCACCCATGAGTAGGGCTGGCACAGGAAGGTCCCCAAAGTGAAACGGATTTGGGGGCTGCTGAGGCAATCCCAGAATCTGCCTCCGAGGGGCTCCTCAAAATCCTCCTTTGGGTATTGGGTAACAATCCACCTGACAGAAAACCAAGTCAGTGGTCTGGCCTCCACAGGGTGTTTCCAACCTTTCACTGATTCCAAGAGCAAGCTGGCACAGAAATGGCCCTTAGAGCCTCTGACCAAACCACACAGGATCCCTTCATGGTCACCAAATTTGTCATCGAAAACTGACCTCTGTGCTTCAGAGCCAAAATATAAGGTTTGGGATAAAGAAGAACAATAGCTTTCTTGCCTTGCTGGACAAAGGAGGGTCCAGAGGCTATGGCCTTCAAAACTGCAAGTCGTCCCCCACCCCCACCCCTGCAGGAAGGGGCTGAGGGGTTTCATAGAGAAATACAGGATCTAGCTGGTTTTGACAGGATTGTATACTTGCTGCCAGCCTCCTTTGTCCTGCCTTTAGGGTGGTCCTGGGTGCCTGAAACAAAAGGCTGAGAAGGGAGGAGAGGAAGTTTGCAGATTGGAGGTGCGCTTCAGGGAGCCTGGTGCCTCGGTCAGTTAAGTGGCCAGCTCTTGGT
Source organism: Suricata suricatta (assembly GCF_006229205.1). NCBI lineage: Eukaryota > Metazoa > Chordata > Mammalia > Carnivora > Herpestidae > Suricata > Suricata suricatta. The sequence goes on along the minus strand of NC_043700.1, from coordinate 177,521,315 downwards.
TTCAGCTCAGGTCGTGATCTCACAGTTTTGTGAGTTTGAGCCCCTCTATACAGGCAGAGCAGAGCCTGCTTGGGATTGTCTCTCTCCACTCCACCCCCACTCATGCTGTCTCTGTCTCTCTCAAAATAAATAAATAAAAATTTTAAAAAATTTTTTAAATTGAGCTTCACTGAAGCATTAAAGCAGCCATTTTGATTTTTGTTCAAATCTAGGTTTTCAAGCGGTTTCGAAACCACATACACTGTGGAGCTGCTCCTGACATAGGTGACTTGAGGAAGGCTGCATCTCTCCCACCTCCCTACCATCTGCTTAATTCTGGCTAGGAGATACCAGAGTTGAAAGAGGCTTTACAAACCTCTCTAACCAAAGAGTAGGGAAATGAGAGTGCAGCCACAGGAAATGACTGTTCAAAGGCACACAACTTCTGCAGTGGCCAGGACGAGTCCCAGACACCTGCCCCCTCTATTCTATAACTGTATCACCAACACCCTTTCCCCAACAATAAAGCAAAAACACCTCTTCACATTGCTTCTTTATAGACAAACACTACAGGAAGTACTGTTTCCCCCAAGATCACATAGCACCTTACACAGATTTGGGAATAAACCAGGGTGGGGGAGGGGCTAACCTTGACCTGCTATGACAGCCAGCATTAGGGGCAGGATTCGAGGGTGGTTGACAGCCCAGTCTTCACAACCTATTGTCCAATTCCAAATTCTCAACGTCTGACCTCATCTTCTCATTCTGGAAGAGTAGGATACTAGTTTCTTGACAGAAGTGCTGGAAGGTTATTATTGCATGTAACACACTTTTCGCATGGGCTGACCTGAGTGTCACCAACTATACCCAGTGAATGGCTGCTGGTGGCAGTAGTAGTAGGTACCGTAGTAGAGGTTGTGCTGATGGTAATAACCCCAATGGTAGAGAAAACAGTGGTCACTTATAGAAGAAATGGTGACCATAGTCATAATGATAGCAATAGCAGCTGTCAGCGCTGGAGTAAAAGTGCTGTTCTTATCAGTACTGATGGTGTTATTGATGCAATGATCAAGAACCCCCGCTTGGGGCACCTGGGTGGCTCAGTCAGTCAGGCATCCAACCTCTGCTCAGGTCATGATCTCAAGATCTGTGAGTTTAAGCCCCATGTCCGGCTCTGTGCTGACAGCTCGGAGCCTGGAGCCTGGAGCCTGCTTCAGATTCTGTGTGTGTGTGTCTCTCTCTCTCTGCCTCTCCCCCACTCATGCTCGCTCACTCTCTCAAAAATAAATGAGGAGGAAGTGGAGGAGATGGAGGAGGAGACGGAGGAGGAGAAGACAATGACGACGAAGAAGAAGAAGAACAAGAACCACCGCCACCGCCACCGCCACCGCCACCACCACCGCGGCTTTGGGAGAGGCATCTGGTTAGCTTAGTTGGTTAAGCAGCCGACCCTTGATCTCGGCTCAGGTCATGATCGAGTCCAAGCCCCGCTGATGGCACAGAGCCTGCTTGGGATTCTGTCTTTCCTTCTCTCTGCCTCGCCCCTGCTTCCCCATTTGTGCTTTCTCCTTTTCTCACTTTCGTGATTTCTTGTGCTCTCTCTCACTCTCAATAAACAGAAACAAAGAAAAATGATCCCTGGCTTTGGAGCTCAAGGAGCTCCATCCAAAGGAGAAGCATTAAGTAAGGAGAGCTCTGTATTATGCTCATACAAAGCACACATACCTGCCCACAAACTCAGGGGTGGTAAAGGCAACAAGGTAGCAACAGGGTAGAAAGGCACCCACAACAATGGCCGCCCTGTACAGGAAAGTTGAAGAAACCTCATCCTTACAGGCCTCGTGCTGTGGCACTCTGAAATTATACATTTTTCCTATTTGCAAACTTCCTTTGCAGCGTGTGGTCTGAGAAATTGCTCAGGGCTTCAAAGCACACCTGTCTCTCCAGAGGAATGCTATTGGCACTCTGCCAGAGGTAAGTGAGGCCCATCCGGTGGACCTTCCTGAAGATAATGTTAGCTGGACCCCAATGTGTAGTCACTGGGATAAGAGAGCTACACGCTATCAGTAGAAGAGAATAGGGGTGAGGAACTAAAGCAGAGAAAGAATGACTGTTTCCCAGAAGAAGGAGGAGTTCCTGCCAAGGAGCCATAGGGCTCAGTGGTCCCCTGAAACCCCCTTTGGGCAAGCCAGTTTGAGCTAGACTGCGACTAAAACCCTGTGAAGAAGGGCTTCCCTGTCCCCTGGCCTCTGGGGAAGACCATGCTGACTCATTCGTTCCTCCTTGAAGGTCTTTGTGCCAGCACTATACCTGAAGGACATTTGGTGGAATTTGGGAAGATTATCTTTCAGAGAATCAGAGAAAAATCTGTAGAGAAGTGCGATAGTAACCTCAAGGACTTCTAAGATTGGAATGGTCACATTCCAGCATTTCCTCAAACATTATCCTTTACCTAAAGTACCCACTGTTCCTCCTTTGAGCAGTATAATTCCTCTTCAGACTTCTATCTCCTCCCCCTCTTTTTCTCCTTCACCCAAATTCAGTCCAGCCCACCCTACTCTGGGGGTGTCACTTAATCTCATTTCTTCCATCAAAGCAAACTGTCAACACAACCAAAATCAAAATGCCTGGTTTGCCTTTTTGTCTAGTGGGCTTATCCAGAGGAGGTGCAAGTCTGTTGAAGGCCAGATGGCCTCCACTCATATGAAAGCATTTCTGAGAAGTGCCCAACACAGTCAAGGAAAAAAGGGAGCACCAGCTCCCGGACAGAGGAGAGCAGGAGTCCCCTCAGGCCAGTTGCTGGGAAGCATTTTTGCTCAGCTTTGTCAGGTGTTATTTGTACATGAAGGTAAGGAAAGGAAATGATCTCTGTTGCATTTGATGACATGGATGATTCCATCCTTGAAACTCCACTTCTTGTCTTCCATGGCCTTCTTTTCCTGTTCTTCCCTGGCCCCACACTCTTGGTTCTCCCCCTACCCACCCTCAAACTCTTGAGGCTTCGAGAGCTTTACTCTCACCCTTGCTCTTCATCTCACATATGCCCTCTGGGTGATACCATTTATTCCGTGGTTTTAAATTCCTTTTACAGAAGACCCCCAAATGTCTGTACCATGTCTATATCTGGCATAAATGACCTGTGGGAGATGGTCTGTTATCATAAGCTACCTCTATCTCTGTATTTACACAATGGCATGCATACCCATAGAAAACAATCTTTAAATAATATAAGACATATAAGATAAAGACACTTATAAAGCATACTGTTAAGAACACAAACTCTAGACCCAGAGTGTTGGTCTCTGTTCAGCTCTTCCAGGAACTTTGAGACCAAGAGTTCATATGGGAAATTCTTTGCATCTCAGTTTTCTCATAAACTGGTGATGCTGATCAGTTTTCTCATGGAACTTTTGTGAATATTAAGTGAGAGACTATATACAAAGTTCTGAGAAGAGTCTCTAGCTTCTCGTAAGCATTTACTAGATTGTTATGATTATCCTTACTTATTATTTTTACAATAATTATCTTACTGTTTATTATTTTATAATAAAATTGTTAATCTTTTTTACTTTCTCTTCCCTCAGCCTCTGTAGATATCTTTTGGAAAAGGATAGTCTTTGGTCAGTCTTTTATTCTGCTGGAACTAAGAGATATGCTTCATCGTAGAGACTTGGTGATATTTAATGAGTGCAGGAGCAAATGGGTGTAAAATACAAAGTAAAAGAACCGGAAGTTTGAGGTGGATGACTGAAAACAGGTGGAAGGAGAGAAGGAAAAAGGACAAGATTTGGACTAAGAAAAATGAGTCTCATAGGCCAGCAAATCCTGACAGGAAGATAATCTGAATGAAAAATTACTAGAAGGGAATCATGCTTCGGAATTATTGTGTCCTGTGGCATGGCATTTGATGAGAAATTCCCCTTTGTGCTTCACTCTCCAAAGAAATTTCATCCAGTCCTCATGACTCAGTTTCAAAGTCAGGATGAAGCATGAGTTTGGCTGTTGCCACAGGGCAGAGCCGTGTTCCGCCCACCCCTGGGGAGAGCCCGGCCTTTTTCTCACAGGGTCCCCCTTTTGGCCTCTAAGAATGCCTCAGAGTCCGGCTTGCCAGAGAACGCTCTGGATCCCTGCCTGTGGGTAGAATGAGCAACAGCAGGAGATGCAGCTTTTGACGCATGATAACTTCACTCCTTCAAACAGAAAGCAAGGAGTGATCTGAGGGCAAAGGAGACAAATCCTGTAAAAAGTTCTGAGAGCTTCCTAAGGATGAGGCTCTCTTTTTGTGAAATCTTGTTTTCGCTTCTTGTTAGAGAATCTTCTTTCCAAAGTTATTTTCAGCTGCTTTAGGATTAAAATTAGCTTGGACTAATGAGAAAGCATAGAATACACCCCTCCTCAAAGGCAGATTTCAAGAAATGAAAAAGTAATTTTAAAACCCTGTGCCTAAAAAGGACCCGTTCATAGCTCCTCTCATCAAGTTATGATTTCCCTTACCCAACCCCCACATTGTTATCTGTGCTTTTTCCTAAATTTGAGACCTGAGCAGGTCACATCCATATTTAAAACTCTTTGTCCTCACATATGAAGCAATCTTGGCCCAACCTACTTGGTCCAGACTAACTCTCTCTCAACACTCTTGTCTCCAACTCTGGACTTTGTGCTTACCCAAACCCTTGCAATGCCCTGCAGAGAACCCTCCATGTTTGCTAGATTTAAGAAGTAAAATCTACTGGATGCCCATTTAAATCTGAATTTTCAATAACACTTTTAGTATAAGTATGCCCTATGTAACATTTTTAGGACATATCTATACAAAAAAAATTATCCATTGCACATATAAAGTTCAAACTTAACCAGACATCCTCTATTTTCCCTGTCAGGCTTGGCCCCATTCTGCCCCACAGCCCATCCTTCAAGACACAGCTTCCTGAACACGTTTTCCTCCCCTCCCCATCCATGCGAGTCTGAGCTGCGTGGCTTCCCTGACGGGCTTTAGCATTAGCCTATGTTTACCCTTTTTGTAGAACTTACTATATTCTTTACAATTGTTTGTTTACTTCTAAACCTCCATTACTAGATTATAAATTCTATAATATTACAGCTTATGTCACATTGATCAGTCTATCCCCAATACCCATAAGTATAAGAGGTGTTCGATATTTACTTATTAAATGAATAGAAATTCAGTTTACAAAGCATCTTCACAACTCAGCAAGTTATTTAGTTCTATAGTTTATAAATGGAAATTTTCTTTCTGCCCTGGAGTAACCCAAGGGGATCATTTTAAGTATCTGTCAGAACACTTCATACTGTTGATCAAAATCTTCCAATGACTTTCCACCATCATTAAAATAATCCCCCCAAGTTCTCTATGGCTCACAAGTCCCTGTGTGATCTAACACCTGGATGTTACCTCCAGCTCATCTGGTATCAGTCTTCTCCTTGCTCACTCTTCACCAAGCACTGGTGTCCTCGATGTCCTGGTCTTTGAAGCTTCCAACCAAAGCTCTACCTCAGGGCCTTTGCACTTGCACATCACTCTGCCTGGAATCCTTTCCTCAGGTATATGCAGGGTTCCCTGCCTCACTTCCTTCAGGGTGGAGGGTCTCCTTCTAGTGAAAGCCTTTCCTGGCCACCCTCTCTAAAATAGGCCTCTTGTCACTTGAGGCCTTCACCCCACATACGTTTTCTTCACAGCACTCACCACTATTTGATACTTTATTGTATATTTATTTTTTTTTTGCACTTCATTTTTCCCAGTACAATGTAAGTTCTGAGGGCAGAACTGATGCAAGTTCATCTGTCCTCTCTCTTGTATTCTCATACCCAGAACAAAGCCTGTAACGTACAGATGTTTAATAAATGTCTGTAGAAGAAAAGAAGGGAGGAAAGGAGGGGAGGAAGAGAGGGAAGGAAAAACAAAGAAAGAGAGACAAATGTTCTTTGGAGCCTATTCCCATATAAGATGAAGGCTTAAACATATAGGCTTCATAGAAAAGTATGTACTGCCTTAAATTTACTGCAAGGTTTATAGGAGTAAAATTCAAGCCATTTCAGAAGGAAAATATTCAAAGATGGTGGAGGAAGTGCTCATTACCTAAAGGCTGAGTTGCAGAGCAATACAGGTGGAATACAGCCACAAACAGAAGAGAACGTTGAAGTAAGTGACTGCTTGAGAAACCATTGCTCCTGCAAAGTTAGTTCACTTCCAACCTTGTCCTTTTGGTCGCTGTGATACCTTTAATCTCCATCACCAACATTGCAATAGACGTTTTTAATTGCCTCCCCAACATCCATTTCGACTTTCTCTCTTGCTAACAAAGCACATTTTCATTTGGAAGTGACTCCAGCCTTAGTGTATGGATCATTATCTGAGTTAAGCCAGGGGGTATAAACTTTTTCTGATGGACCAGATGTTAGAGATTAAGATTTGCAGATTGGATGGTTGCCATCATAATCTGCTGTTATAGTGTGAATGCAGCCATACAAACTATGTTAATCAATATGTGTGGCTGTGTTGTGATAAAACTTTATTTACAAAAACAGGCAACAGATTCAGGCTAGGAACCACAGCTTCCTAATTCTTGATCTATCCAGTCCTGTTCCCCATATTCCCAGTCGGCCACATAACTAGAAACAGGTGATTCTTTAAGAAACATGAGATGGCATGAGACAGAGGATCTAATGGCTGGGGGGGGGGAGGGGGGCAGAGAAGAGGCACCGGATGGTTGCAGGATTAGCTTTCACTTTCCTGACAAAAGAAGAGGGATGACAGCACTTTCTTTTTCTTCTTTTTTTTTTTAACTTTTTTAATGCTTTTTTATTTATTTATTTTTGAGAGATAGAGAGAGACAGTGTGAACAGGGGAGAGTCAGAGAGAGAGGGAGACACAGAACCTGAAGCAGGCTCCAGGCTCTGAGCTAGCTGTCAGCACAGAGCCCGACATGGTGCTTGAACCCATGAATCGTGAGATCATGACCTGAGCCAAAGCCGGATGCTTAACCAAATGAGCCACCCAGGTGCCCCTCTTTTTCTTCTTTCTTGAGCTACCATTAATACAGCTAGAGCTGCAGCAGCCATTGCAAAAAAAAAAAAAAAAAAAAACATAATGGAAAGGACAGGAGAACTGCTGGGCCTGAGCCCTGGCATCACTGAATCCTTGATCAACAGCAGCCTACCTCCAGAGTTCCTGAAATGTGAGAAAAGTTAACACATTAAATCTGCCCTGTTTGGTTTTCTATTACTACCAACCATATGCATTCTAAATTGACTCAAAATACACATGCATGTGCATAGCCATGCACATACACAGAGACACACACTGGTACCTATCCTATATACTTTTCTGTTCTGCTTTATTGTTATAATCACAAATAACTGAGCATCTTTTTTTCATTTTAGGAAGAAAGAACAAATTTTAATTGTTTGGGCTCTCTATGCTTATTTACTCACAGGAACCACTAACTCTTCCCCTAAAAGTTCCTTGCCTGTGTAGGGAAAAACAAGCAAACTTAAAGATCTGGTGAAGGAAGAGGAGGACCAGGCAGATGGCCAATCACTGAACCGACAGCAATGGCAATTCTGTTGGGAAGCTGCTCATGCAGACCCTCTGAAGAGGAAGAGTCTGAACCCTCTTCCCCTTGGTCCATCTCCATCCCATCCTTTATGGTTTAAATTGTGCTTCTAACCCATCCTCGACCATGCCCACCAAAGATAGGTTGAAGTACTAATCCCCAGAACCTCACAACAGAAACTTATTTGGAAATAGGGTTATTGTAGATTTATTATCTAAGTTGAGATCAGACTGGAGCAAGGTGGTCTCCAATCCAATACGGCTGGCATCCTTATAAGAAGACAATCTTATATGAAGACACAAAGACACACGAAAATGCCACGAAAATGCCATGAAGGCAAAAATTGGAGTGCTGTGTCCCAAAGCCAAGGAAGGCTCTGGATTGCCCAGAAACCACCAGAAGATAAGAGGAATCAAGAAGGATTCCCCTACAGGCTTCAAAGGGAGCATGGCCCTTGCTGGCCCCCAGAACCATGAGACCATAAATTTCTATTATTTAAAGCCACCCAGGTTGTGGCAGCCCTAAGAAACTAATAGAAACATTTTGGTTTTGTTTCTTTCCTCAAAGATAACAATTGCTAAGCAAATTTTGAAAACACTCAAATACCCAGAAATGTACTTCACTTCCCACACAACCTTGTGGAATAGGTGAAACTGTGTGTGGGTGTATACACATATATTTTTAATGAGAAAATTAAAGATAAAGGGTTTTTTTAATGTGTATTTTTGAGAGAGAGAGAAAAAAATGGGTGAGGAGCAGAAAGAGGAAGACAGAGGATTGGATCATTGGAAATAATTCTCTTCCAATTGCAAATAATTGTCTGGAAAGATTGTGGTCTTTAAATTCCTCATCCCAGTGCCCCCAAAAACAAAATATTCTTGGGGAAATGTGCAATGCAATGTCATGTCTGGGGCATAAAATGTACAATACAAACACTGGATGATTTGTGGTGGCAGAAAGAATGCCGTCATAAATAATGAGGCTTTGACAAAAAGACACAGGATTAAACTTGAAAGGCTTTCCATGGGCCACGACTGGGACCATTTAAGCACCAAAAGGAAATTTATGACACCAATGTGGTCAAAACACACAAACAAATAACACTTCATGAATTTGTAATAATACCAATGACAACAACAACCAAGAAAACCCAAATCGGTCACCTTAAATTGTAGCAAAGCCACCATCCCTGTATTCTGAAACCTAATGAGGAGAAAAAACTCAGGCATTTATCCTGCTTCTCATCTACCGAATGTTTTTAGGGAAACTAAATTATTGATAGAGTTCTTCCTTAGAGAAGAATTCCAACTAATGAATGCAGAAGGAGTGATAGAAAAAAAAAAAAAAAAGACCAGCATTTCGTAACCGCAAATGACAACAGATCTGAACAATTACCAGCAGCTGCTGAAACCACGAGGCGTGAGTCCCTGAGAACATTATGGGTCCCACTCACAACACCTGCATCCACTTGCATTAGTTATCTATCGCCGTCCTAATATCACACATTCAGTAGCTTAGAACAACACACATTTCGTACCTCACCATTCTGTGGGCTTGGCTGGCGGCCGGACTGCAGATTGTAGAAGACCAGAACCAAGGTGTCAGCCAGCCTGGGATGTAACAGGAGGCTCTGGGAAGACCCAGCTTCCTAGTTCATTCAAGCTGTTGGCCACATACGCTTTGGATTTGGGGCTGCCCTTGGGTCCAGAAGCCTGGCTCAGGACCCCGTGTGTCACAGCCAGAGAGGGCACACCACACCCCTCGTACCCTCGGTCTCTCTCACTTCCCTCCTACCTCATTCTGCATCTGTCTCCGGCTTCTTCTGACCTCTGCTGGGAAGGGTTTCTCCCTTTAAAGCACATGTGACTCAACTGAACTCACCTGCACAATCCTGGCTCCTCCTATTGGGAGGTCTGTTCCCTTAGTTCCAACTACTAAGTCCCTTCACCAGGTAGCCTAACAGATTTACAGGTTCCAGGAGTGGGGCACAGACATATTTGGAACACGTGGGCATACTTGGCCTACCATACCACTGACCAAGTTTAACCCAAGGTGAAACTGTTCAACCTCACTAAAGTGACCATCATATACCTGCCATGCTGTGAAAGGATTTCATTCTAAAATGGAACTGGGGGATAGGAAATGGAGAATTTCTTGCATGTGCCCTCAGGAAAATGAAACTTAGACTAACAGACTGGTTTCCCCTAATTCCTGATTTACAGAAAACCAAAATATCCCCAAGCCAATGAAAGCCACCAAGAACCTCCGCCCACCCTCTAAGCCAATAAACTTGCTGCTTGAACTCTAGCTAAATTCCCCCCTTTGCACTCCCTGACAGTAAAAACAGCTGACCCCAAGCCCTCAAAGACACACCTGTAGCTTGCCATAGTTTGTATGGCCAGAACTGCACTTCCTCTGCTATCCACAAATAACCTCAGTTTGTGGTTATTCTAACTTGCCTTAGTTTATCTCTTTATTTAGGTTGACCATGCAATGACATGGATAGGACACGGTGCTACCTATGAATTATTCTAGCCGCTAGATCTAGCTAACAGTTTTACAGTAAGTTGAGGGGATAAAGAAACATTTTTCAAATGCCACATGGTGCTATCAGCCAAACTGAGTTATATGGGAAATTCTATAGAGCAAATGACTCAGGATTCTCAACAACAACAGCAAAATGGCAGAGACAAATAAAAGGATGACTAAAATTCAGAACACTGACAGTATCAAATACTCATGAGAATGTGAATGACAGGCACTCTCCCTCATCTATTGCTAGTGGGAATTCAAAAATGGTACAGCTACTTTGGAAGAGAGTTTGGCAATTTCTCAAAAGTAGATACACTCTTACCATATGGTGAGCGATCATACTCACTGGTATTTACCCAAAGGAGTTGCAAACTTAGGTCCATAAAAAAACCTGCATATGGGTATGTATGGCAGCTTTATTCATAAATGCCAAAACTTGCAAGCAACCAAGATGTCCTTCCGTAGGTGAATGGATTAAATAAGCTGTGGCACATGCACACAGCAGAAAATTTTTTAGCACTAAAAATATATGATCTATCAAGCCACGAAAAAACATGGAGGAGACTTATATACACATTGCTACGTGAAAGAAACCAATCTGAAAAGGCTATGTCTGTGATTGCAACTACGTGACATTCTGGAAAAGGCAAAGCTATGGAGATGGTAAAAAGATCAGGGCTTGAGAGAGGTTGGGGTCGTGGAGAGGGATGAAGAGAGCACAGAGGAATTTTAAAGCATTGAAAATACACTGTACGGAGTCATAGTGACGGATACATGTCATTATACATTTGATCAACCAAATAGACAGTACAATACCAAGAACGAACCCTAAGGTAAAGTAAGTACTTTGAGTGATTATGATATGTCGGTGTAGGTTCATCAGCCACTCTGCTGGGGGATGTGGAAATGTACCACTCTGCTGGGGGATGTGGAAGACAGAGGAGGACGTGCATTGTGTCAGGCACAGCGGGTATGTGAGAAATCTCTGGACCTTCTCAATTTTTCTATAAGTTGAAAACTGCCCTTAGAAGGACAGTCTTATAAGAGGCCTCTGGGTGGCTCAATTGGTTAAGCCTCCGACTCTGGTTCAGGTCATGATGTCGTGGTTTGTGGGCTCGAGCTCCACGTTGGGCTCTGTGCTGACAGCTCAGAGCCTGAAGCCTGCTTCAGATTCTGTGTCTCCCTCTCTCTCTGCCCCTCCCCCATTCACGCTCTGTCTCTTTCTTGTTCTCTCTCAAAAATAAATAAACATAAAAAATACAATCTTATAATTAAAACATAATAAAATAAATTTTAAATATCACTACATAAAAGGGTGGGAGTAGGTAGGTAGTTATAAATTAAAGAGATTTATGAGACATATAACCAAATGCAATAGGTGGACCTCCTTTGGATCCTGATTTGATCAAACCAACTCTAAAATTTTATTTTTGAAAAACGTTAGTAAAATTTGAAGACACATTGATTTTAGATGGCAATAAGTAAATAGAGCTCCTGGGTGGCTCAGTCAGTTAAGTGTCTGACCCTTGATTTCGGCTCAGGTCACGATCTCAGGTTTGTGAGTTTGAGCCCCATGTGGGGCTCTGCACTGGCAGTGTGGAACCTGCTTGGGATTCTCTTTCCCTCTCTCTCTGCTCCTCCCCCACTCATGCACTATCTCTGTCTCTTTCAAAATAAATTAAAAAATAACCTTAAAGAATAATTATTGGGTCTGCTTTGTTAGGTTAATATTGTGCATTTTTATGTATGATATTGTGGGGTTTTCTATTTTTGTTTTGTCTTTTTTTAAGTTCTGATTTGTTGGAGACACATACCAAAGTATTGATGGGTAAAATGATGTGATGTCTAGAGTTTGTTTGGATATCCAGGAAGAGAAAAAAAAAGAGTTGTAGGAAAACATAAGCAAAACACAATTGGCAAAATCTTTTTTATTATTATCACTGAGGAATAATTGACATATTATATTAGCTTCAGGTATACAATATAATGATTTGATATTTATATACACTATAAAATGATCATAACCATAAATTTAATTACCAAATATCACCATACAAAGTTAAAATTTTTCTTGTTTTGAAAACTTTCAGGATTTATTCTCTTGGTGACTTTCAAGTATGCACTACAATATTATTGACTACAGTCACCATGTCATACATTACATCCTCCAACTTATTTATTTTATAATTAAAACTTTGTACCTCTTGACCTCCTTCACCCATCTCAGCCATGACCAAATTTTAATAATTGTAAAATCTGAGTGGTGGATACATAACTCACTTCACTATTCACTTTACCTTTGTGTATGTTTGAAAATTTTCAAAATAAAATGTCCTCTATATGACTAGAGTTCTACAGCAGGAAAGCCAGCCACGTCAAATTCCTTGGCTCTACCTTCCTGACATATCTCAAACAGGGGCACCTGGGTGGCTCAGTCAGTTAAACATCTGACTTTGGCTCAGGTCATGATCTCACAGTTCATGGGTTCGAGCCCCGCATTGGGCTCTGTGCTCGCTCTCTCTCTCTCAAAAATAAAATAAACATTTAAAAAAATCTCAAATAAAACAATTTCTCATCGCAGCCATGTACTGTAATAGTCATCTGCTGATCTCCTTGGTTTTCCCTTTACTCTTCACTGTTTTCTCTAGAACAGCTTGAGTGATCTTTCTAAAATATAAATCGTATCATGTCATTCTTCTGCTCAAGCCCTCCAATGGCTTTCTACTAGGTCTATAAGGCCCCATGTAATATAAACTCTAGTTTTCTCTCAAATTTATTTATCTATCATCCCTGCTATCTTGGCTTAATCCTCTTTAACTACCTGGCCCCCTTATTAGTTCCTTAAATGAAGTACATTCTAGCCTCACAATTTCTGCACGTACTATTCTCTCTACCAGGAGTATTCTTCCCCAAAATGCATGTCTTGTTCTCTCATTTCCTTCAAGACCTTTTTCAAATATTAACCCCTCAGAGAGTTCTTCTTTGACCACACTTTCTAAAAAGGCACTCAACACTCTTCTTTGTTTAAAAATTTTTTAAAGTAGGTTCCAGGCCCATCGCAGAGCCCAATACAGGACTTGAACTCATGACCCTGAGATCAAGACCTGAAGTGAGACCAAGAGTTGGACACTTAAATGAGCCACCCAGGTGCCTCTCAAAACCCATCTTAATCCACCTGCCCTATTTGATTTTTCATCTTAGTTAGCATGATTTATGTGATGTTATTATGTGTCTTCCTCATGTGATAAATATAAGCTTCATAAAGTCAAGAACAATATTTGGTTAAAACTCTGTCCCTGGCACCTAGGATGGAGCCTGATGTTCAAATACTTACTCTTTTAATGATATTGACTAAATGAGAATTTGAAGGTCGGTTTTTTATTCACAGCCACAGGACCTGGTCATTTGTCATTTTCATTTCTTTAGTCTCTCATTTACTGATATTAAAAGAACCTAGGAAATTCTAGGTGTCCAAAAGCAAACACATACAACATCCTAGGTGAACTTAATATCTTTCTAGAGTTCCAGAACCAGAAAAAATAATTCATTGCCTGGAAAATTCTCAAAAGATGACTTTCTTCTAGATATGTTTTCAAATTCATTGGCTAGAGCATGAAATTGCAGAAATTCAAGCTTCTCTTCTTATGGTGAGACCAAGTCCCCAAGTTTTACTTAATTGAAGTACTTTAGTCAAATGCAATTTTAAGGCTTAATCACTTGGAGAAGGAAGTAGTACTTTCTCCCCTGGGCTCATAATCTTAGGCAAAATCCCAACTTACCTTAAAACGCATGAACTGCTCATGGTTCAGTTTTCACCTCCATGTCCTTGAGCTTTGTGTTCTTGCTTTGTACTTTCCCTTTGTATCAACCCTCTTGTTTAGTTTTATCCACAGGCTTGTTACCCAGATTTTACCTTTTAGCAGAGACAATTTAAGGTAAGCCTGAAATTAAACTGTACATTGGCATAGAATTTGGCAGACATGAGATATAAATAACTGTATCCCAGATTTTTTTAATGCTTTCATTTTTACTTCTCTTCAGGCTAAACAATGTGAGCATATAGATCCTAATGTTAACAAATGTGTTTTAATTAGTTTAGTGTGGCCCATGACTGACCATTACTGAGTGGCAAGGAAGCACCTAAATTAAATCCTATGTTAAAGCAAAGGTCACTGGAGACACCGTAGGTTTTCAGAGATACTAGCTGGAGTAGTGTTGCCACAGGCCCGTAAAGTTTAAAAAATATATTCTCCTTCTAGTCTATTATTTCCTTCGTCCCTCACCTCAACCTTCCAAGGAAAATTATTATTCTTATTTCACAGATGAAGAGGCTAGAGTTTAGAGAGAAATGACATGCTTAATATTGGAGGAGATCATTGGAGGATATGACCACTGTTTGACCCACCAGCTAGCCCTGGGTAATGGGTGGCTCTTCAACCCCACCACCTGTCCTTGGAAGGTACTTTCTGCCCACTGTTCCCACAGCAGAAGCTGTTTTCAAGGGCACAGCCTTGAGAGAGTGAGATGATATTAAGAACATCTGGACTCTGTACATAGAGTTAAGGTCTCTATAAATTTTAGAGATTTAATTGGGTGGGTACAGAAACTATTCACATTGCATCCATCCAAGACAAGTCTTGTAGATAAGTTCTCTTGCTTATTAAGCCTACCACCAACAATGTCCCATTCCAGGTATTTTCAATCAGATTTACCCTACTCTCCATTCTATCCAATCCCAAGGGTTAGAGGAATATGACCTTGGCCAAGCTACTGAGAACTCTCCATTCTCCTGACCGTAGTGATTCATTTGGGGACCCAAATTTGGTGGGTCTTATGGAAACATTGTCTCTTTCTCTGTAATCACAAGTTTTAGGAAAAACTAAGCCAAAGTTAACTCTGGCAAATCTCCTGGGTCAAATTTGGACAATATTGTCAACACGAGAAACCTGGCCAACAGGAGGGTCAGAGGGAGAAAGAGGTTGCATTTATTTGCTGACACAAACTAGAGCTGAACTTCTGGCCAAAGTATCTGTCCAGAGTATAGTGGAACTAGACTCAAATTCAGGTACTACAGTGACCAATTACCTTTTCATTACACCCAAGCAGTCCTAGTCTAGTAAGGTCATAAAAGTCCATGTCACAATTATTTGTCACTCAAAGGGTTTACCTCTGTACTTTGGTGTCACAAATAGCTGGTTTTGGGGTGCTTAGGTGGCTCAGTGGTTAAGCGACTGAGTATAGAGCCTGCTTGGGATTCTCTCTCCCTTTTTCTTTGCCTCTCTCTCTCTTTTTCTTTCTCAAAATAAACAAATATTTTTAAAATTCCAGGGGTGTACATTTGTGGGCCCAGTTCTGGGTTCTCTATTCTATTCCATTGGTCTATGTGTCTGTTTTTGTGCCAATACCATACTGTCTTGATGATGACAGCTTTGTAATAGCGGCTAAAGTCTGGGATTGTGATGCCTCCCGTTTTGGTTTTCTTCTTCAATATTACTTTAACCGCTTTTTTTAATTTTTTATTTTATTTTTTTAATAGTTTATTGTCAAATTGGTTTTCATACAACACCCGGTGCTCTTCCCTACAAGTGCCCTCCTCCATCACCACCACCTCTTTTCCCCCCTCCCCCTTCTCCTTCAATGCTCAGTTCATTTTCAGTATTCAATAGTCTCTCTCTTTTTTTTTAAATAATTTATTGTCAAATTGGTTTCCATACAACACCCAGTGCTCTTCCCCACAAGTGCCCTCCACCACCTCTTTTTCCGCCTCCCCCTCCCCCTTCAATGCTCAGTTCATTTTCAGTATTCAGTAGTCTCTCAAGTTTTGCATCCCTCTCTCTCCCTAACTCTCGTTCCCCCTTTTCCTCCCCACGGTCCTCCATTAGGTTTCTCCTGT
>NC_043700.1:177480127-177505237 GCF_006229205.1 Suricata suricatta | reverse complement strand
GGAGGTCTAGGAGGTTTTTCCCTACTTTCTCCTCAAGGGTTTTGATTGTTTCCTGTCTCACATTCAGGTCCTTCAGCCATTTTGAGTTAATTTTTGTGTATGGTGTAAGAAAGTGGTCTAGTTTCATTCTTCTGCATGTTGCTGTCCAGTTCTCCCAGTCAGGCAGAGAAGGACAGATACCATATGTTTGCACTCATAGGTCTAACAGGAAAACAGGAGAAACCTAATGGAGGACCAGGGGGAGGGGAAGAGGGAATAAGAGTTGGGGAGAGAGAGGGATGCAAAACTTGAGAGACTATTGAATACTGAAAATGAACTGAGGGTTGAAGTGGGGGGGGGAAGAGGTGGTGGTGATGGAGGAGGGCACTTGTGGGGAAGAGCACAGGGTGTTGTATGGAAACCAATTTGACAATAAACTATTAAAAAAGAAATTCCAGGGGTACCTGGTGGCTCAGTCAGTTAAGCCTTCGACCCTGGCTCAGGTCATGATCTCATGTTCGTGGGTTCAAGCCCCTTGTTGGGATAGCTCAGAGCTATCAGCACAGAGCCTGGAGCCTGCTTCGAATTCTGTGTCTCCCTCTCTCTGCCCCTCCCACTCATGCTCTATCTCTTTCTGTCTCAAAAATAAAAAAGTAAAACATTATATATATATATATATTTTTTTTTTTAAAGCACTCCAAATAGCTGGTTTCAAGGCCTGCTGCATCACTTACCAGTTTTGTGATCTGGGGCAATTTACTTGACCTGAGACTCAAAAGCGTCATCACTATACTGGAAATATATATATCATGGGAGGTCTTGTCTCGTAAAGTTGTTACTGTCTGTCAAACTTTAACTGGCACATAGTAAACACCCAGGAAATTATAACTTCCATTATCATTATTCACTACTGAATGAGAGAACTTTAATGATGTAAGCCAGAGAAACATGAATCTTTTAGAGACTCATCTACCAATATATAAAAATAATTCAGTAGAATACATAGCAAACCTTTAGCAGTGTATGTTGCATAGATTTCCAGGAAATGGGATGAGGGAGGGGAAGGCTAAGGCCAGGAATTTTGGGTTTTGTTGGGAAGCCTACTCAGTGTTTCTGATACTAACAACATCTTGTACTAAAGAAAAGTGATTTAATGATGGATAATAAAAGAAAATTGGCAGTTACAGAGTATCAGTCAAGCTTGTCCTAGGTACCATCACAAACAACACATCATTTATTCCCTACTAACACCCTATAAGGAGGTAGGCATTATTACACCCATTTTATGGATCCAACAACTAAAGTTCTGAATGTAATAAATGGAAACACACTATTAGTAGGTAGAGCTAGGATTTAAAAGCAATAATATCTGGTCTCAGACCCGTGTTCTCTTTCTATAGTGTCCCATTTCAAATGGACCAGGATAGCAAGCCCTATGTATTTGGAAAACACCTAAGTTCTCCCATAGGTGTGGAGAGATAACTTATTCGCAGATCATAAACCACTAGGTATGCCTAGTGTCTCACCTCTAAGAGAAGGAGAACCAACACCTTAAGTCATGGAACCAAGAGAATCTTATGTCAATTGTTACCTCATTTCAGACACCCCATCTTCTCCCCTTCAATTCCTTCATGATTCTGAACCCCAAAAGAGTTGAATCATTGTCTACAAAGGCCAGAATAGAGTTACCATCAAAATGTCTGGATTGTGTTTCCAAACTTCACTTAACACCTGTGTGATTAAGAATTTCTCTACCTCTCTGTGAAATAGGAATACTAATACTTGCATATTTATATTTATTGAGGTAGTGTTAGTAAAAAAGCTCAAGAGAGAACCAACCATAGAACAAAATGAAAACTGGACTGGATATATGTTTACTTGTTTTGCTCCATTGTGTTCTTTGTCTTTTCCTTCATCATTTCAATATAAATTCCTAGGGAAGCAAACTGTATTTCTCCTTTTTCAATTCTAATGCCTGGCACCATGCTATATGCACAACTGGAAACTATTGATTTATGAACCTTTCACTAAACCCTAGAATACCACTTCTTTCCAGTTCCTTGGTCTCCAACGCCACCCTCCTAAGATTGGGGTAGCAGTTATAAATGAGGCTTTGTAACAACCTAAAAATAACTTCTCAGCATCCACAAAGAGACTCTTCACCAGTTACCACATTTTCTGCCACCCTTCCAATGTTCAGAAATGACCATATCAAAAAGCTCCGTAGTGAAAGGTTGTGGATGTGATGAATTGCACAGTATTTTTAGCACATGTTCTGTTCCAACTGCAAAATATCTTCAAATGTTCATGTAATTTGTAGCTGTCTTGAAGGGACTGGATTGTCAAAAAGAGTTTGCCTTTATTTTTCTTACTATAGTTCCCCTCCTAACGTTCAGCTTTTTCACCGTCAAAGACAGTCTTGGTTTTAGCTACTCTCAAGCACTCTAAAGCAAAAACTACTGCTTTCTCTGTTTATTAAATACACCAGGACATTGTTTTTGGAGTTATCTCCCCAAAAAATAAAAATAAAAGCAAAACCTCAAACATGTAAGGTGGTCAAATAAATTTTACAGATGTTGCCCATTTAAGAACCTTCCTGGAAAGTCACAATGTTCATTTGCAAATTTAAAATTCTTAATAAACCTGCTCTAAAGGAGTCTTTTAACTTAACATAATTCCTCCCTTCATGGACCTTGTTTAGGTAATACTAGATAATAGTAAAGAGTCATGATTAAGGGGTGCCTGGGTGACTCAGTAGGTTAAGTGTCTGACTTCAGCTCAGGTCATGATCTCCTGGCTCATGAGTTCAAGCCCCACGTTGTGCTTTGTGCTGACAGCTCAGAGTCTGGAGCCTGCTTTGGATTCTCTCTCTCTCTCTCTCTCTCTCTCTCTCTCTCTCTCTCTCTCTCTTTCTCTCTCTCTCTCTGTCCCACGCCTCTGCTCACTCTCTGTCTCCCACAAGTAAATAAAAACATTTTTATAAAAAGAATTACTGTTAATTTGGTTAGGCATAACAATGCCTGTAGTGGATGCTACATGAGCCACCCTGATTTACCTTCAGAAGTTAAAAGTCATTCCCTGTGCTGCTAAGAGTACTGCCAGCTAACAGCCACCTGCTACGTGCTCTCTCCAGAAACTGCCTTCAAATTGCTATTGGCTGAAGAGAGACACCTATTTCAGGGTTATACCCACTTCCTAGGAACAGCACAGGAGCATTATGGGAGTGTAAAGGCCCAACTTCCTTCCCTAGACTCCAGACAACTGAGAGGTGCTCAGCTTTGTAGCTTTTCATGGGGATGAACTGAGTCCTTCATAGCACCTTCCTACCAGCTCAGTCTTGTCTCCTTTTTTTCCCGCCTACAGATTCTAATCCTGAAAATCCTAATAAACTTTCTGCCTGCTACTCCTCATCTGAGTTTGCTTTACAGGGAACCCAACCCTCAACAATAGCATGTGGGGACATTTTTACCTATGAGAAATAGCCTTTGAAGCATTTAAGGATGAGATGAGATGATATCTCACAATTGCAAAGGGAAAAATAAATGTGTGGAAATAGATGAAAAAAGATTTGCAAAATGTTAGTAATTGTTGAGATGGAGCAATGAGCACATGGAGGTTCTTTGTAACTTTAGTCTTTTGTATGTGTTTGAAATTCTCCATCTTAAACTGTTTTAAAAATATTCCCGAAACTTTCAGAGAAGCCTCTTTTCAAGGAATACTAGTATCATCTTGGGATATATTTGATGCTCCTTTGTTCTTAACAAGGAGATACATCAACTCTGGAAATTTCCCAGTCATGTCCCAGGGCACAGAATAATTCCACTGACTCTGGATGTGAGTTCTTCAGATGGGCCTCATTAATGCTCACGAAAATGTCACAGATGCTAATGAACAGCCAGCTCCCTACAACCGTCTGAGGGGGCTGGAGAGGCTTGGAAATCCATTGTTGCCTGACCCACCCTCCAAAGTAACCTAAAACTGTAGAGCTTGCTGGACTGAAAATTCCCTCAGATGTAGGAGAAGGAGTGGAATGATGTAGAAAGCCTCAGGAAACTAGATCAGGACAGCCAATTAACCATCAGAGCTGCCACTAGGACAGTGGAAACCAAAAGCTGTAATTACTTCTCATCTGGAACATTAGCCTTTCTTTGAAATCCTGGGAAATGACCTGGGGGCAGCTCCTGGGAACTTTGTAAATAAGACATAGAACAGGATTCCTTGCCTCTCAGACCTGAACAGCCCAGGACGGATCTGTTAGCAACTCATAAATAGAAGAATAAAACAATTAATAATGGAAGGCAATCTGGCTGACTATTGGGTTTTTCCCCCTTAATTAAGAGTCCCTTTCTTGGAGTAGCCTGAAGTGTTCAGCTCCTGTTCCTCAAGCCATCTGCTCTGCCTAGAGTTCCTCTCCCCACATTTCCTCCCAGAGGAGTCGTTTGAGCTTCAAGATGGGAAAGAGGGACCTGCCTGGAGCTGAATTTGCATCTCTAACTGAATCTATGGTAAGATTTATTTTGTGAAGGAATGGCTATCTCCTGTCATTTCCCACTTTCTATGACTGATTGTGTCTCCTCTGAAGACTGGGGAGAGAGAGCCCATTCCTCCCCCAGGGTTTCTGTTTGACAGAGACAGACACTCACCACTGCAGAAATGTCTGGCCTGGCAAAGTGTGACAACACATTCACCTTCATCCTTCGGGGTCAGAGGAAACAGATTGCTCCAGAACTTTCTCTGTTCCTCATTTTCACAGACAAGTGCCTCATTCAAGAGTGCCTTTAAGCCAAGGGCTGTGTAGTCTCTCCCTAGTCCAAATTGCTCCTCTGATTTATCAGACTCCCTGTGATCCAATGCCTTCATACTTCTTGAACCTTCACTTCACCTTTTAGCGCTAGCCATGCTGGCTTCATTCCAGGTCCTAAACATGCCAATCACATCGCCTCCCTACTTTGCACTTTGCACTTCTGTTCCCTTCCCTGAACTGTTCTTCTCCTGTCACTGTTCCATGGTTGGCTCCTTCTTGGCATGCACATCTCAGCCTGAATGTCACCTCCTCAGAGAAACCTTCCCTGACTACTCAGACTGCAGCGGCTCCCTTACCACCTTCCATCACATCACCCCACTGCAATTACCTGCACAGCACTCATGTTTTCATTTGTTTCTTTCCCGTCTCCCTCCCTCACCCAGTACGACAGCTCCACAGGAAAGCAGACTTTATTCTCCTTGCTCGCTGCTTCCTTGCAATGCCTGGGACTGTGTCTGGCATGGCATGGGTGCTTAATAAATTGTTGTTGAATTAATTGGTTATTAATTGATCCTGTTTTTCATTGCATCTTCCTAACAACGCTAAAAGTACACATGACTATTCCTTTTTAGTGAAGGAGTAAAGGGAGGTTTAAAAATTAAGTAATGCATACAAGGCCACTCAGATGTAAGGAGGAGCAGGTTCAGGGTTCCAATCAATGGCTGATTCTACCTTCCTAGCAGTCAGGTCTGTGAGACCTCAGGTGAGATGGGAGAACAGGTCAATGTGTGTCTGCAACACATGTAATTTTGCTCTGTACCCAGGATGGGTGACCTATGATGCATATTAGGGACCATCTCATTTTGTGCTACCCATGTGCTAGGGAGCATGCCAGCCCTCCAAGGGAGGATGACCAGACCAAGGCAAACACATAGCATCTAAAAGTGACCCTCAAACTGGGTTTCCCTGATTCCTGATTCCGTGCCAGACCATATATGGCAGCACAGGTCACACCTGCCCGGAGATGATGGAAGGAAAGTCGGGCAGAGGTCAGACTCTAGGGGCCCTCCATGCCAAGCGCTCTCGTGAACCTATATGTGCCTCAGAAGGAGGTGCCATTTTCCATTTTATACATTATTAAACTGCCTGCCATCTCTTTATTTACTTGCTTCCTCAGAGAATTTGGATGTCTAGAAGTAAACTCCTTTCAGCCTATTGGACACTAGAAGTTTTTGGAAAAATAACTAAAGGCACTAAAGGTACTCATGTCATTGGGATGAGCTGCTAGCACTCAATCAGTTGCTGACTCATCATTTCCCTTCCTAATTAATAGATAAATCTAAATGTGCAGTATTGTAACTAAGCCCCAGTCTAGGAGTTCACAAAGATGAAATACTATTACACAAAGGGTTTATGCTTCTTGCATGTCCAGCATTTCCCCCCTTTTCTCTCTCTTTCCCTTAGAGCGTACTTCAAAATAAAAGCCCCTGGGGCACCTGGCAGCTCAGTCAGTTGAGCACTGACTTCAGCTCAGGTCATGATCTCAGGGTTTATGGGTTTGAGCCCCATGTTGGGCTCTGTGCTGATAGCTCAGACCCTGGAGCCTGCTTCAGATTCTGTATCTCCCTCTCTCTATGCTCCTCCCCTCCTCATGCTCTGTCTGTCTCTCTCTCAAAAATCAAATAACATTAAAAAATTTTTTAATAAAATAAAATAAAATCCCCCTTGGGAATCCAGAATAGTTGATGAGTAAGATATAATGAGCATAGGCCAGGAATCTTTCAGTTTCTAATGCATGCTAAAAATCGTCTAGAAGGAGATGTACTGACACGTTTACAGTGTTTGTCTTTGGGAGTGGGACTAGGGATGCCGTCTGCATATTTCTATAGTGGTGTCCTCTAGGAAGCATGTATCACCTTTACAGGGAAGGAGAAAACACTGGCTCTTGGAAAAGTCCGTGAAACAGGAAGGTAAATCTGTAGCTAACAGCTCCAGGCTAGGTTGGGGAGCCACACGCAGAGTTAGCTTCAGCCTGCTGAGCAGGAAAAGGTACTACAATTTAAAGTTTTTGCCATTCAAAGCAGGAATAAAACCATGGGTCCTTCCCTCGTGACAGCAGAAAGACAGCAGGACCTGGAGCTGGAAGAGGTTAAAAAAAAAAAACAGACCCAAAAGAGGGAATTCTTTGTACAAGCCCCTTGATTTGGATGGCAGGCGCATTGCTCTGTTTTGAAGGACGTGTTGCTGGGCTCAGCCTCACTGCTTTCCAGCAGGTGGCCAAAACCAGCAGGCTTCTCACAAGCCACTCAGTGCTGTTTGTTTCTTTTGTGCTGACTTTTCCTGCCTCCTATAAAATAGTTAGCTGGAGAAGGAGCCTCAGGAAGCATTCAGAGATGAACACTGAAGAAAAGAGTGTGTGAAAATGAAATAATAAAGCCTAGAAAAACCCAGGCAAGAGAGGAGAGGAAATGTTCTCTGCACTCTTAAACAAGTAGGAAAAGCAATAGTTGAAAGAAAGGCACAGCACCCTTTTGTTTTTCTAGTTGTAAATATTTCCCCTTTGCCATACCTCTACGGCCCTCCAGGAAAGTCTAAAAACAACACTTTACCAGAACTGTGTCTGAGACCTGCTCCACAGTGGCTGGGGATGGAGGGAAAACGATGTCAGCCTACTTGGGTTTCATGGCCCATGCAATGCAGTCTCAGGCCCAGAGGCTTTCCTGGGGCCTTCTGCAACGGAAAAGCCCAGAGGTTTATGAAGGCACGCTAAGGGTGTTGGAGAGAAGGCAGCTCAGGGCCAGAATTCTCAATAAAAACACAAGCCCACAGTTAGAAGGGAGAAGCCAAAGGAAAGAAAATTCAGGACTTTCCCATGGAACAGGATGCAGTTACACAACGCTGCCTCCACCTGGGTGGTGGCGCTGTGCTGTGTGGTTGGCTTTGTTGGGGTTAAAAATTGGTCCAGGGACAGATGCAGCGTTGGCAACTTTGGCAGGATGCTCACGTGAGTTTTATAGACCTCAGTGAAAAGACCTTACTAGCCAGACTCAAAAAGAATGTAAACCTTTCCTAGACTCATTTATTCATTTCCTTTGACTGATTGTACATGTGAACTTGGGACACTGGGCCAGGCACTAGGAATACAATAGGGATCAGAAGCACATGTATGCTCACCTCTTCACTCCCCATGAAACTTATTAACTAATTGGGAAGATGGATATTAATGATATACAAAAAAGTCAGAATTAAAACCACAGTTAAGTGATATTAAAAAAAAAGCACTATGGCTTTAGAAGGCTAATCCCACTTCCTGAATTATGAATTATTGAAAGACACAGAGGATCCAGGCAGTTAGAGACTGATAGAAAGCAAGTCTGTAGTGCAGTGTTAGGTGTGCAGCAACTGCGGGCCACCTCACTACAGCTTTGCTGAGGTTTGAGCTGTAGGGAAGACACACTTACCTAGCAAGACCACACTGAGCAGATGTGGAAACAGAGCCCAAGAGACTTATACCAGTAATCATCAGACACTAACCAGACAACTTACCCCACTGCCTGAGAGAATCAGGGCAAGGCTAGAACCAGGACTGTTTAAGGAAGAATCCGCCTCTTGGACTGCATGAATGGAAATAAGAATCCCTCTCCTACATTCCCTGGTTTTTGTTCTTTCAACCCATTGGGTTTAGCCAGGAAGTCTATGGTCAGTCAGAGTGATGTGGCCATGTACCTTGGGGAGGCTCACCAGACTGTGCCAATTAGCTCCAACCTTCCTAAGTCCATACCGCAATACTATTTCTGGTTATTTTGGTATCTTGTGAGCACCTTTAGGACACTTTGCCCCCAGAAGGTCTTTAGATGGAGCTGAAGAATATAGTAATAAAACTATACCCACTTTCTATTCTAATTTTCATCCCAAACTGTATCCGCTATTAACAAATATATGGTCTCTTGAGGGTGAAGCCACTGTTTGGGTGTTACAGTACAAGACTTTGGCTGTGACTAATGCAGTTGACACAGCCAAAGCCAAATTCAGATCACATGATGGAGGGTGACCCCTAAGGTGTTGTGGAAAAGCCTCATTATCCATATGGATCATCACAAATCCAAGAATAATGGCTTCCTAACTTGTTCCTCAATGCTATTCTAAATAACAGCCTCACCTAGGCCAAACTTAGATGACTTAAAACTAGAAGCTCTCTTTGGGACACCTGGGTGGCTCAGTTGGTTAAGCATCTGACTCTTGACTTCAGCTCAGGTCATGATCTCAGGGTTTGTGAGATGAGCCCCG
This sequence comes from Suricata suricatta, assembly GCF_006229205.1. NCBI lineage: Eukaryota > Metazoa > Chordata > Mammalia > Carnivora > Herpestidae > Suricata > Suricata suricatta. The sequence goes on along the minus strand of NC_043700.1, from coordinate 177,496,227 downwards.
TCTGGGCTCTGTGCTGACAGTGCAGAGCCTGTTTGGGATTTTCTCTCTTTCTCCCTCTCTCTCTGCCCCTCCCCCAGTCATGCTCTCTCTCTTTCCCTCTTAAAATAAATAAATAAACATTTAAAAAATAAATAAACCTAGAGGCTCTCACAACAGAACTTTTTGTCACATACATGATGCTTAGTTGTATTTAAACTCTTGACATACAGATGTGGCAGAAAAAAACATGTAAATGCAAAAATAACTATTCTGTCCTCTAGATTCTTAGAAGTATTCACTTGGATGGTGCTGGAAAAACTGGAGAGCAACATGCAAAAAATGAACTGAATCACTTCCTTACACCATGCACAAAAATAAATTCAAAATGGATTAAAGACTTACCTATGAGACAGGAAACCATTAAAATCCCCAAGGAAAACACAGGCAGTAACCTCTTTGACATCAGCCATAGCAACTTCTTACTATATATGTCTCCTGAGACACGGAAAGCAAAAGCAAAAACAAACTATTGGGACCTCATCAAAATAAAAAGTTTCTGCACCGTGAAGGAAAAAAATGAACAAAACTAAGAGGCACCTGACAGAATGGGAGAAGACATTTGCAAATGACATGTCTGATAAAGAGTTAGTATTCAAAATATATGAAGAACTTTTAAAACTCAGCACCCAAAAAACAAATAATCTAGTTAAAAAATGTGCAGAAGACATGAATAGACATTTTTCCAAAGATGTATAGATAGCCAATAGATACATGAAAAGATGCTCAACATAATTCATCATTAGGAAAATACAAATCAAAACTTCAGTGAGATATCAGCTCACACCAGTCAGGATGATTAAAATGAACAGCACAGGAAACAACAGGTGTTGGCAAGGATGCAAAGAAAGGGGAACATTCTTCCACTGTTGATGAGAATGCAAACTGGTGCAGTCACTCTGGAAAACAGTATGGAGGGTCCTCAAAAAAAAAGTTAAAAATAGAACTATGCTATGATCCAGAAATTGCACCAGTAGGTATTTACCCAAAAGATACAAAAACACTAATTCAAAGGGATACATGCACCCTGATGTTTATAGCAGCATTATCTACCCGAGCCAAGTTATGGAAATAGCCCAGTATCTACTGACTGGTGAATGGATAAAGAAGATGTGGTATATATACAATGAATTATTACTCAGCCATAAAAAAAATGAAATCTTTCCATTTTCAAAGGCATGGATGGAGCTGGAGAGTATTATGCTGAGAGAAATAAGTCAGTCAGAGAAAGACAAATATCATATAATTTACTCATATGTGGATTTTAAGAAACAAAACAGACATGGTTAGTGGGGGGAAGAGAGGAAATCCAAGAAACACACTCCTAACTTAGAGAACAAACTGATAGATACCAGAGGAGAGGTGTGTGGGGAGATGGATTAAAAAGGTGATGGGGAGGGGCGCCTGGGTGGCTCAGTCCGTTGAGCATCCGACTTCGACTCAGGTCATGATCTCACGACTTGTGGGTTTGAGGCCCACATTAGGCTCTGTGCTGACTGCTAGCTCAGAACCTGGAGCCCGTCTTTGGATTTTGTGTCTCTTTCTCTCTCTGCCCCTTCCCTGTTCACACTCTATATCTCTCTGTCTCTCAAAAATAAATAAATGTAAAAAATTTTTCAAAAAAAAACAAACAAAAAAGGTGATGGGGAATGCACTTGTGATGAGCACTGGGTATTGTATGGCAGTGTTGAATCACTAAATTGTACACCTAAAACTAATATTATAACTTTATGTTAACTAACTGGAATTTAAATAAAAACTTGGATGAAAAAAAAAGTATGACCTTGGAAAGATTTTTTTCTTATTATCAATTTTTTAAAGAGCTGAGCTTCCTCTTGAGTCCTGCACATATAGAACAGTGCCAACCTCAGCATCACTGAACTATGTCCCTTGTGGGTCACCGCCGGAAGGAAGAGTGTGAACTGCGTGCAGTGTGAGCTAACACCCCGTGTAGAACCCTGAGCCACATGTGGTGGGAGTGAATACCCAGTGTGGTAATGCGAAGTACATATGGTGTGAACTAATACACATGGTTTAAACTCTGTGAACTGCTAAGCACAGTGAACAAATATGAAGTCTAGAGTGTGAACTAATACACAGTGTTGTTGGTCCTTGAGCAACATGGAGATTAGGGGCATTATACTGCACAATAAAAAATCCATGTATAATGTTGGACTCTCCCAAAACTTAACAATTAATAGACCTCTATTAACTGGAGTCCTTATAGATAACATAGCCAATTAACACAGATTTTGGGTATGTATTATATAATGTATTGATACAACAAACTGAGCTGGGGAAAATGTTAAGAGAATCATAAGAAAAAATAAATTTACTATACTATGTTTATCAAAAAAAGTCCACATATTAGTGGACCCATGCAGGTTAAACCTGTATTACCCAAGGGTCAACTGTATAGTAGTGTGAACTGTTAGTGTGCACTAATACACACAGTACTGGCATGAACTGACAAACCACATAAACAGCTACATGTGTGTAATTGTGTATACACTGCAGCCTGAAGTACCACATCAGGTAGTAATAGGAACCGCCACATACATAATAATATTCAGTACCGGGACACTTGGGTGGCTCAATCCGTTGAGAGTCCGATTCTTGATCTCAGCTCAGGTCATGGTCATAGGATCAAACCCTGCATTGGGCTCTATGCTGAGTGTGGAGTCTGCATGGGATTCTCTCTCTCCCTTTTTCTCTGCACGTCCCCTGTGCATGTGTTCACTCTTTCTCTTTCTCTAAAAAAAGAAGTTTAAAAAATAACAATATTCAGTACCACGGTGTTAACTACCACACCAGGTTTTTCTGTGCAGGTCATACAATCTCTGACACTTTTCCATAAATCTAGAATGGCTCCAAAATAAAGCTGATGCTCAAGAAAGCTTTCACTAAGTTGTACTGTTGGCAGTTTTCAAATATCCTCCTGTTCCAGCAGCCTATTACAATAACACAACCTAAATATGCCAAAATAACTATCGTAGTATAAGTTGAAATGTGATTCTGAGCTTTCTTGCTAAAAATTGTGAGACAAGCAATTACAGAATTCCTAGGATTCGAAAGAATTAAACCTACTAGTTCCTTAGCACAAGCATAAGCTTTTCCCGGAAAAATCACCTCAAGTGAGACTTTATTAACGGGACACCAAGTGCTTTGGAGTGCAATGTCCTCAGAGGCAAATGCGGTGATAAGGTCTCTGAAGTGACTTTCCATAGAAGCTAAAGGAAAAGCTACACAATAATTCACGGAAAGCAATTTCCAACAGGCTAAATAAGCTAATGCTAGATGTGTAACAAACAGCCTGGTGGCACGGCAGGATGATGACAGAATGCAGGTCGCCTGGGAGGGAGACGGAATGCATGTGCCATTCACCATTCCCGACAAGTTCATCTTCCTTGGGGAGGGCTTCTGTTTGGAGCTGGGAAGCAGAGAGCTCAAAGTTGGCTCTGATCTGGCCTAGAATACAAAGATTCTGAGTAGCTAGTGGGAAAAAAATACATAGTTATTAAATAAAGAGACAGGGCTACAGGATTGTGTATAAGAAGGGAGAACTTCTTGAGTTAATTGATAAGACACTGGACAGATCACTTAGCCTCTTTCAACAGGGGATAATAATACCCGCCTTGCAGAACTGCTGCGAGCACCTAGAAATCCACGTGGCCAAGAGTGATAACGGATGATAATAACACTAACAGACAACAACAACAGTAATAACAGCTGTCATGTGGCAGACTTGCATCATGCTCACATGTGTATACTAAACCCTTTAGAGCTATCTTCTTTAGTCTTTGTTACTACCCAATATTGTTGGTATTTTCTCATTTCTTCACAAGAATAAACAGACCTAGAAAATTAAAACAACTTACTGAGGGCACACAGCTGGTACTTGTCACAGCCAAATCTGAATTCAAAGGTCAGCTTCAAAACTGACGAACCAAGTGACCTTGGGTAAGTTACTTAAATGCCATGTGCCTCAGTTTCTATACCAGTGAAGTGGGATAATAACAATACTTCCTTCGTGGGGTCATTGCAGGATTACATCACATAAGAGATATAACATGTTTAATACATAGTAAATCTTCAATGAATGAACGGTTTCCATATAATGTGAACATCAGACGGGAAGGAGTTAAGGAAAACACTTTGTAAAAATGGAGGCAAGCATTTAACCGGAGCTTTCACTTGGATCAAAGGCTACCCGAGCTTTCGCTGGGAAGCAAATTGCAGTAAAACTAGACTTTTCCTCAGAAAGCAGCAATGTATATGGTGTAACATATGAACAGCATTTAATGTAGACTTCAAAGTTTTATGAATCATAACCACCATTACCAACATACCTTTTTTGGCCCTAATTGAATATACAGCATTCGTCAAGGAACATTAGACCATGGAAAGAGGTACAACACCAGAAGTCTTCCATTTGCAAGATTAATGCCACTGATTAAGGTTCTATTTCTCTTTAAATATTATAAGGATGCTCATGTCCCATTTCCATTATTTCTGCCATATATTCATGTAACAGGTTTTAATATCATAAAATTTTTTCTAAGTTGAATCACGTTTTTACTAATTCAGGCTCTACTGAACTACTAAAAAAGAGTGCTATCCATAACGAATATCTGTCTATGTGGACCACGACCTTAAGAAAATCAAGATGATACTAAAATAAATTGAGAGTTTAAGAAAAACTGATCAGCAGGCTTACATTTTATTTTTTATTTTTATTTTTTTTCCATAATATTTTATTGTCAAATTGTTTTCCATACAACACCCAGTGCTCTTCCCCTTAAGTGCCCTCCACCATCACCACCACCTCTTTTCCCCCCTCCCCCTTCCCCTTCAACCCTCAGTTCATTCTCAGCATTCAATAGTCTCTCAAGTTTTGCATCCCTCTCTTTCCCCAACTCTCTCTCTCTCCTCCGCCCCCCCTGGTTCTCCATTAGGTCTCTCCTGTTTTCCTGCTAGACCTATGAGTGCAAACATATGGTTTCTGTCCTTCTCTGCCTGGCTTACTTCACTCAGCATGACACCCTTCAGGCTTACATTTTAAAGACACCATTGAACTAGACATGGATTTGGATTCCAAACTGTTGGAATCATTTATACTTTCTTTCAAGTGATCAGCTTTAACCTCTACTGGAAAAGAGAAAAACATGACCTCTCCCAATCAATAATTTTATCTTTGTATTCAGATTCACCATGAGCCCGAAAGTGTGCCACCTCAATGCAATATCCTCAGTGTGTCTAACTCAGGGCAGCTCTCTTGCCTCGTACTTACAAAGTCTAAGTTGGTATTATATACACTTCTTTCTGAAATGGGACAAGATTCCATTAGTTTTCAGGAAAATCTAAATTAAAACCACAAGGCAGAATTACTATACACTCAACAGATTGACTAAATTTTAAGAAGACAGACAATATCAAATGTTGGTAAAATATGGAGAACAACTGAACTGTCCTAACTGCTATTGGTAAAGCAATTTTGTACAAATACCCTGTGCAAAACTTTGGCAATATCTATCAAGCTAAACCCATGTCTATCACATGATCCAGCAAATCCATTCCTGGTTAAACACCCAACACAGCTGGGTTTTTGTGTTCACGAAAGTGAAAACAGCCTAAGTATTTATCAAAGGTAGATAATGCATGTAATGCATAATTAAACTGTAGTGTGTTCACACCAGGACAGCTACACAGCAGTGAGAGTGATCAATCTACAAATGCTCATAGCAGAATAGTTGCATCTCACAGACATAATACTGAGGGAGAGTGGCTGTGATCTCTCCTCTTTCATCTTTGATTTTATCTATTAGGGTCCTCTTTTGTGAGAAATTTGGCTAGGGGGTTATCAATTTTATTTATTCTTTCAAAAAATCAGGTCTTAGTTTTATTGACCTGTTCTACTGTGGTTTTTTTTGGGAGGAGGGGGGATTCTATATCATTTATTTCTTCTCTAATATATATTATTTCCCTTCTGTTGGCTTTGGGCTTTCTTTGCTGCTGTGTTTCTAGTTCCTTTAGGTGTAAGGTTAGATTCTTTATTTGGGACCTTTCTTGCTTCTTGATATAGGCTTGAACTGCAATGTATTTTCCTCTTAGGGCTGCCTTTCCTACATATTTTCATATTCATTTGCTTCCATGTATTTTTAAATTTCTTCTTCAATTCCCTGGTTAACCCATTCATTCTTTAGTAGGATGTTTTTAACCTCCACATATTAAGGGCTTTCCAAATTTTTTCTTGTAGTTGATTCCAAATTTCATAGTGTTGATTTCAATTTTCATCTGAATACGTTCTCAATCTTTTTATACCTGTTGAGGGATGATTTGTGACCCAATATGTGATCTTTTCTGGAGAATGTTCCACAGGCACTTGAGAAGAATGTGTTTTCTAAGGCTTTAGTGTGACATGTTCTGAATATGTCTGTTAAGTCCATATGGTCCAGTGTGTTATTCAGAACCATTGTTTCCTTGTTGATTTTCTGCTTAAATGATCTATCCATTCTGTAAGGGGAGTATTAAGGTCTCCTACAGTTATGGTATGAAAATGGCAACACAAATGGGTTTTTACTCTTTAATTCCACCTACCCTTAAATTTTACATTTTCCGCATGTATAGTTCAATAACAAATTCTAACAGATACAAAGAGTATCTCTGCTTCTGAGATTTCATATTTACCACTTTATTTGACAGGATTCTGATCCTGATGATTTTCTATAAATATGTTATGTAATTTGCTCATACTTGACACAAATTGAATCATAATTTAAGTGAATTTAAAGTTAAGGGTATTGGCTGAAATTTGTAAGTAAAACAGTTAATGATCTTTTTATGTTTATTTTTGAGAGAGACAGAGCATGAGACAGACAGGGGCAAAGAGAGAGGAAGACACAGAATCTGAGGCATGTTCCAGGCTCTGAGCTGTCGGCACAGAGCCCGAAGTGGGACATGTATCCACAAACTATGAGATCAGGACCTGAGCTAAAGTCAGACACTTAACCAACTGAGCCACCCAGGCGCCTCAAATGAAATAATTAAAACTTTGTCTATGTTACACAGTGAATAGATTTTTTTATATTGGTATCTCCAGTTTTCTTTGGACAGAATTCCATTGCTCTCAAATTTAAAATATGTTCTGTTATTTAAAAAGTAGCTTTTGGGGTGCTTGGGTGGCTCAGTTGGTCTAGTCTGACATCAGCTCAGGTCATGATCTTACGGTTTGTGAGTTCGAGTCCTGCATCGGGCTCTGTGCTGACTGCTCAGAGCCTGGAGCCTGCTTCAGATTCTGTGTCTCCCTCTCTCTCTCTGCCCATCCCCCACACATGCTCTCTCACCTTCAAAAATAAATAAACATAAAAAATCTTTTAAAACAGTAGCTCTTATCAGAAATGTTTAATTTAATGTAGATGACAAATATGTAGTACCGTAAACCATCACCCACCACTGGGATGTTCACAAAGGACATGACAAATCAGCCACATACTCTACGCTGTTCTGTTGGGAGTCTCCATCTTCTAGTCAAACAGCAGTTCAGAAAGACACCAGGTATAGAACAGAGTTAACAGAAGAAATGGGGACACCTTTCATTTTCCATCACCCATTTGTTTAACCCAAACTAGTCTTTATGATGCATAGTTGCCCTCCTTTTCTGCTGCTCCGACCCGGACTAGTCCAATCTGTTAGGTCAGGATGAGCAATCCACGCTGCCAGGGAGGGGAGAGATCACCTTTTATAGCTCAGGGTTCCCTCCAAGCAGCACAGCCAAAGCATTCCTACAGGGCTCCAATCAGGGTCAGCAGAAGTGGAATGTCAGCTTTGCACGTGGGGTTCTCCCCAGAACGCACCACCAAAACATCCTTTTATACTAACTCAAATCCCTCTCCTTTCTCTGATTGTGAGAAATCCCTTTTTTTTTGAAGCTATATTTATTTATTTTAACTTTTATTTATTTTTTTTAGAGAGAGAGAGCACGCAAGAGCATGGGAGCGAGACAGAGAGGCTCCAAAGCCGGCTCTGTGCTGACAGCAGAAAGACTAATGCAGGCTTGAACTCATGCCGTGAGAGCATGACCTGAGCCGAAATCAGACGCTTAACCATCTAAGCCCCGCAGGCGCCTGCGAGAAAGCCCTTTTAAACGCCTCTTCCAGACCTTCTGCGGTGGAAGACTAACAAGACCACACATGGACCCACGTCTAATTACCCCTCACTTCTCTGGGGGATGTTCTTTCTCATTATAATGCTATTATAATCATCTGGTATCTCTTAAAACCAGGGCACCAGAGGGGCTTTGGCCAAGCCTTTCACTCACTTTAGTCATACTCTTTCTGTGCTCTCAGCTGCTCTCTACTGTACGCTTAAAATATGCAAACTATTCCTAGTCAGCGTGTTTTCTGTTCTTCCCTTTCCAAGGTCTAACCTGAACATTTGCTACAAAACTTCCCAAATTTATCTCCTCGATGCTTTTACATATTAGCATTCCTCTGAGCAAGACATCCCACTCATGGAGGAGAGCTGGCCCAGTGAGAAGGTTCCAGTCCCTCACCCAGCTTCCGGCCGACATTCAAAAGCCTTTCCCCTGGCGACCCCCCTCTCTTCCTGCTTCCTTCCCATGCTTCACCTCTTCACTCCTGCCCACCTGTCTGGGTCAGGTTCACCCATCAGATCACCCAGATCTCATTTTGTTCCTGTAGTACCAATCATGCCTCTCTTCTGAGACAACAGTGCGCATTGGCCCACAGGACCGTGCAGATGGATGGATTGTCGGGATAATAATTGCAGAAGGAATAGTCTAGAAAAAGAAGCACTGCGAGCATGAGGCAAAGATGCCTGTTTTTTAAGCAAGGGGTGGCTCAGCTTTCCAGCCATTTGGACCTTTCAAAGCCCTAAAAGACCTTATCACATACTGGATTCCTCCCACCTTCCCCTGCTCCAGCTACAAGAGCCTCATCAGAGCTTCCAGAACACAATAACCGCTCTGGGCTTTTGCACTTGCAATTCCTGCAGCCTTGACTGCTTCTCCCTCGGGCACCTGCCTGGCTTGCTCCATTATTCCTTCATGTCTTTATTCAAACATGCCCTTCTCATGAGGTGCTCTCTGGTGACCCCATCTAAAACATGGAAGCCAGTTTGATAATAAACTATTATAAAAAATAAATAAATAAATAAATAAAATATAACATTCTATTCCCTTTGATTCCCATCCCCGTTTCCTGCTTTAATTTCCTTCCTAGCATTATCAACTATTGGTAATAGCATATATTTTAGGAAGACTTAGTGATCTTGCTTGTCCAACGTGTTTTCGCTTTTGGAATGTACACCCTGTGAGCAGAAGAGTTTGCCTCCTTTCTTCATCTGCTGTGTCCCCTAGAGCAGAGCCTGACACATGTCAGGTACTCAATACATCAATAAATCAACGACCTGATAATAAAATGTTAAAGCAGGTAGTAGAAGCCTATTAGCTTGGGCTGCTGCCATAACAAAATACCTTAGACAGGTGGCTTAAATAGCAGGCATGTATTTCTCACAGTTCTGGAGGCTGGGAAGTTCAAGATCAAGGTGGTGGCAAATTCATTTCCTAGTGAGGGTCTATTTCCTGGCTCATTGGCAGCTGTCCTCTTGCTATGGCTCATATTGCCTTTCCATTGTGAGTATAAGTGAAGATACCTCTCATTTTTCTTCTTACAGGATAGTAACCCCATCATGCAAACCCCACCCTCATGATTTCATCTAAACCTAACTACATCTCATTAATCCCTCCATTAAATACTATTCACTGGAGTTTAGGGCTTCAATATAGGATTGGGGGCAGGGAGAAGCATCTGGGTGGTTCAATCAGTTAAACGTCCAACTCTTGACTTCAGCCCAAGTCATGATCTCAGGATTCGTGAGTTCGAGCTCTTCATCAGGCTCCTGATGGGGACAGGGTGATATAAACATTGTCAGTATGGGGTGGCTCAGTTGGTTAAGAGTCTGACTTTGGCTCAGGTCATGATCTCACAGTTCGTGGGTTCGAGCCCCTTGTCAGGCTCTGTGCTGACAGCTCAGAGCCTGGAGCCTGCTTCTGATTCTGTGTCTCCATCTCTCTCTCTCTCTCTCTCTCTCTCTCTCTCTCTCTCTCTCTGCCCCTGCTCTGCTCATGCTGTCTCTCCTTCTCTCTCAAAAATAAATAAATATTTTAAAAAATTAAGCATTCAGTCAGTAACAGAATATGAGCTTGACAGCAGGGATTTTTGTCTCTTTTTGTTTACTGATGTAGTCCTTACATCTAGATAGTGCCTGACATCTAACAATCACTCAGGAAATATTTATTAAATAAGAATAGGAGAAATTTTAAGGTAATTGCTGAGCTAAAATACAATTGCCATCATCAAATCACAGAAGTGACACTAATATATATGATCTAATTTTTGCTCTCTAAACATCATAGGGATTTCATCAAGACTATCAGTTCAGATGTTGGTTCTTATGCTGCAAAAGAAGACCCAAGTAAGTAAACTATGGTTTAAGCTGGAGGGAAAATATTATGAACAAAATAGATGTATATCTCTCTCATGTAATAATCCAACCTGATATGGCAGTTCAATTCTGCCGAGTGTTCAGAGGTCAAAACGTTTTCTATTTTGTTGCTCTCCCATCTTTAAGGTATGGCCTTTGTCTCTGGTACAAGACAGCTTCCTTTCCTTGTCTGGAAAATAGGCAATTAGTAAGGGGAGAGGGAAGGAGATGCTCCTTCCATTACAAGGCACACCTGGAAGTTATGCCCAGCTACACCCATCTAGGACGCATCTACACATTTTGCTCATATCCCATTGGCTAGAAATGAATCATACAGTCACATGTAACTATAACTTAGAAAGGAAAATTAGTCTTTATTTTTAACTATAAATTCCAGCTTTTATTGTGCTAGAAGCAGAGGTGAATAGATCTAGGGGAGAAGAAGCAGTCTACACCATGGCATATAGTTTAAAATGACTATGTAGAATTACAACATACTTTGTATAATTAATTATTGAAGCTGGATCCTGCATACAGTTTCATTGCACTATTTTCTCTAACTAATGGTTATGTTTGAGAATTTCATAGTTAAGAGTTCTAAAAGTTAATTGCATCAGCATGTATTATGGGATTTTGATTGTGTTTGAGTTAACAGGAGGATTTGTCAACGTTCAGTAAAGGCATAGTAAGCAAACAAAGGTTTAAAGTACTTGTTCATCAGGGCTTTTCCTCTCTTGCTGCGGTTGAAGACATGGGGATGAACCTGAAGTAGGCTGCTGAAGGGTGAGAGTCCATACTGTTAAACCTTAAAAATAAAACTGTTGGGGTACTCAATCGATTAAGCATCCAACTTCAGCTCTGGTCATGATCTCAGTTTGTCAGTTGAGCCCCACGTTGGGCTCTGTGCTGACAGCTCAGAACCTGGAGATTGTCTTTGGATTCCGTGTCTCCCTCTCTCTCTGACCCTCCCCTGCTCACTCTGTGTCTCTCTCTCTCTTTCCAAAATAAATAAACCATTAAAAAAAACCTATCATTCAGAAATAGCATAGAATTGCAATCCAAAACAAGCAAGCTATGGTAAAACTATAGGCAAATCCAGCAAAGGAGAAGAACAGTATTTTATGGAGAAGGGGGAAATTGGGAGGGGCTGTTTGAATGAAAGCCCATTGGAGAAAAGCAAGAATTCAAGATGATGATTTTTCATTGGCTGAGTTCCAAAACTAGTCCATTTCCTGCAGGAGATGCAATGTGCAACTTTTCCCTGTCCAGGCTTGTAATTGACAATTCTTCCCACAATTGACATCAAGTTGTATGCCGCCCCTTCCAACTTCCCAACTCCACTTTAGTGCGGTTTCCCATTATTAATTTTCACAAGATGGAGGGAAATGGAGATACCTCAGCTGATAGCTTGCCACCCACCAGATATGTGAGTGAAGCCATGCTAGATCATCTAGCTGAAACCACAGTACTAGCCAGTCAGAGACCCATGACCAACATCAGCAGAGAGAGGCTAGATAACTAGAGGTCATCCAAGGATAGAAAGGGGTCAAGACAGATGGGGCTTCGCAAGACTCCTAAGGAGACGGGCAACCTACGTGGTGCCAACAAAGCTGCATCTGAGCCAGCCACCATCAAAAAGCAAAAACAAACAAAAAATTGGCCTGATAATTCTAAGAAATTCCTCAATCTCTGTTATTCTGGTCATTCCCCAGAGGACACAAGTACCTGGAATATGGATTCGGTTTCTAAGAGATAATTCTTGATTCAGGCTCTTCCAAGCAATGCCTATCCCACCCCAGTTGTGCTGTAGGGACCTGCCAAGGGCCCCCCACACACACCTTCTGCTCCCACTGGTTCTGCCCCAGTGTACAGAAAAGGAAAGTGGGTGCCTCTGGTTACTCCTTATAAAGACTGTTGTATATAGTTTAATCAATCTGGAATTTGATTTTGTAAATATCCCTTTCCTCTTGCAATTTTTAAGCTCATCCCTAACCTAAAGCTTATAAAAAGAGTACCTGTCATTTTGCAAATGAGATTTTTGCATTTAGGCCTCTAAAGGGTTTACTGAAACATCACTTTACAGAGAACGGCTCACTAGCTCTACGGGCTAATGCATATCCTCCCATTCACAAGCTTTGGCATGTTAGCAATTTGAGGAAACTGAGGCCCATTTCCTTCCTATATGTAGTGAGGATGATAATAAGGTCTCTAAAACCAGCCCTAATGCAAAATGCATCAAAACATAAGTGAAAGTGATCTTTAACTGTATACATAAGGTTTTTTTTTTCAAGTTTCTATTTCCCCTTAAAATTAATGTTTGTAGGAACTAAGGGACAATTTTCCTTAAGTTCTAGAAAGTTCTTCCTTGGCCTCAACATACTGGTGCTAAAATGAGGACTGCATTCAGAGTTTTACACTGTGTTCTTCTGACTCTGCACACACCCATAACTGTAAGACCACCAGGTCCCCTTATGAATACTAGATTCCTATAAACTCCCAAGACTCCTCAGAGGTGTTTCCTGAGTGAATACCATCTTAGTCCTTTCAAATACAAGGTGGCCTTTGCCATTCTTTCTCTTGCTCCTTCCCTGGCTAATAATCTGCAAGGCTGCAGAGTCTAACAAAGCCATCACCACAGTTCAGGACATCCCTCTAAGAGAACTACAGTGGCTCAAGTCAAACATGGAAGATGCTGATTTGCAATTTCTGTTCTTGCCTTTCGATTCTTGCTTCTACCTTCTTGTCATCAGCTCAGCATTTCATCTGTTTGAAAATTATCCTGTCTTTTTGTTTGTTTTAACCTAATATATACATTATTGACTCCAGACATCAGTCTTAGCTGAGAGTGCTATCAGACGTCACCTCCATAATGAAGGGAAGACAGGCTCTCACCACCTTCATGTTACACTCCCTTCTGTGGGTTTTGGCACCAGGCTTATGGTGCTCCCACTTCTTTAGTGAGAATTTAATGAGTCTGCCCTTCTTTTTTTTATATAAATTACTATTTTTTTAAGAGATGGGGAGGGGCTAAGGGAGAGGGAGAAAGAGAATCTTAAGCAGGCTCCACATCCTGGCACAGAGCCTGTCATAGGGCGGGATCACACCACTGTGACATCATAACGTGAGCTGAAATCAAGAATCAGATGCTTAACCAACTGATCCACCTAAGCTTGCCCTCAGATTCATTTGTACCCCTTTCTTCAGTACACTCAGCCATGAGTGCATGACACTGGGCTGGGAGATAATTTAAGACAAGGACATTGTGCCCCAAATCTCCTTCCTCTCTGATCTGAGACATATTATTGAATTAAGTTAGTATTTTTCATTTCTTCCTTTCCTCATCAAAATTCTACATTATGGGTGTACTTTTGCCCTTCATGCAAATGGACTCACACCGTCACTCCCTGTGCCCAGACACTTATAAATTCTAGGAAGGAGACAGCCCTGGCCAAATCTAAAACAACCACCACACTTCTTTTTGAGTTGTAGAAGTGGCAATCTCTTCCCCCAACCTAACATGAGAAATGAAATTCCATGGGTTTGTGAGCTAATTAAACTATTTAGGTTATCAAGTTTGTCGTTTGCCAATACCTATGGATTACTACTAGGTACGGAGCAAGCATAATTGGAATTTGGTTCAGGTACCATGTAAATTCTGAACTTGATAAAGGTCACCATGTAATCATCTTTCATGAGAGAGAAAATCAGAATATTGTGATTAGCTGTATGTTCTTTCTCGTTGTATTTCTTGCTTCTTTTCTTCTTGATTCTCTGTCTTATTTCTGGATTTTAATAAATTCAAAATAGATTGTTTACTGCTTCAAATTACTTTGTTTTATGCTTTGAGCTTTACCAAGGGAAAAAAACATTACCAGTCAATCAAACATACCAAGTCTTCGCTATAAAAAGAGAGAAAAATATTCAGGATATTCCAGACATAAAACTATTCCAATTTTTAATCCTGTTTTACAGAAATTGCAGACTTGGCTCTAAATTTAGCTGTCTCTGAACTGCTTCACCTAGACTCACTTACCATTAACAATGATAAAGAATTTTAAAACTCCCCAATTCCTGTCAGTTCCTGTTATTAATAAAGAGCATTTCTTTAATCCTTCACCTAAGAATAGTTTCGTTATATTTTCAAAGTTGATGGGGAGAATTCTACTCCAAATGTTATCAGTTTTTAAAGAAAACTTTATTTCAAAAGGAATGGAAACTAAGCAACTTGATAACACTATATTTATGAACTATTCACTTTTTTAAAAGGAAATTCAAAGGGACAGTATATTCATCTCATGATTTTGTCCTAAAAGTTGTAACTGTTTCTCTAAAGACTTGTGAAAGAGCAGGTGGCCAGGAGGTCATCTTTATTAAAACAAAAAGCTTTTGACCTTGAGTCACCAGACTTTCAATTTTCTTCTGGAGAAAGAAAGAGTTAACTTATGTTTTTTCCATTTTTTTTTTAACAAAGGCAAGGCCCTGGGCTCTGAATTACTGAGCTCAATGCCAAGGCTACAAAAAAATAAGAACCAAGTTACAGATCATTTCATCCACATCTCAAAGGGCTTCATGCCTGATAAAATACCAGTGTACCCTTCCTGTGTAGATTAGCATGCAGTCTGGTGTGAGAACAAGAAACTAAATCTCTCTTTGTTTAATTTTGTCTCAATTTCTTTGCAAGTCGTTCAATACCATAAATTAAGAGGCTGGCACTTCGCCACTCTGGCCATGCCACTCCACGTAGAGAGAGCTTCTTGACAACACCCGCTGAAGAAAGAGCCCCCATGAGTACCCTAGGGGTCTGTCTCCCATGATCCCCTTTTGACCAAGAATTTGGTCCTCAGACAGTATGTATTTCTGTCCTATCACTTTGACATAAGTAAAGCTTCATCCTTTGAAGGGAGGGACTGAGCAAGGGAATGGGGCAAATTCAATCTGAACCAAGGCTGATGATGCAGGGTACTTCTGGTAACAGAACTACATTGGAAAGAGCTGGTTCCAAAGAGACATCTGTGTTGGGGAATTATTATTGCCAATAAGTCCAATTCCTATAGTGACCATTAAAAAAGGATAACAGATATTTGGACATATAAATTATAATCCTTTTTAAGTCTTTCCATTTTATAATCATAATTCTATATTTGAAACCAGAGAGCTTCCTTTTTTTAAGTGGTTTATTGTCAAATTAGTTTCCATACAACACCCAGTGTTCTTCCCCACAAGTGCCCTCCTCCATCACCACCACCTCTTTCCCCCCTCCTCCTTCAACCCTCAGTTCATTTTCAGTATTCAGTAGTCTCTCAAGTTTTGTATCCCTCTCTCTCCCCAACTCTCTTTCCCTCTTCCCCTCCCCCTGGTCCTCCATTAGGTTTCTCCTGTTCTCCTGTTAGACCTATGAGTGCAAACATATGGTATCTGTCCTTCTCTGCCTGACTTATTTCACTTAGCATGTCACCCTCGAGGTCCATCCACTTTCCTACAAATGGCCAGATTTCATTCTTTCTCATTGCCATGTAATATTCCATTGTGTGTGTATATATATATATATATATATATATATA
>NC_043700.1:177327967-177480027 GCF_006229205.1 Suricata suricatta | reverse complement strand
CATATATATATATACACACATATATATACATATATATATATATATACAATGGAATAATAAATGTGATGGACATTTGGCTTTTTCCAAGTTTTGGCTATTGTTGACATTGCTGCTATGAACATTGGGGTACATGTGCCCCTATGCATCAGCACTTTTGTATCCCTTAGGTAAGTCCCTAGCAGTGCTATTGCTGGGTCATAGGGGGGTTCTACTGATAGTTTTTTGAGGAACCTCCACACTGTTTTCCAGAGTGGCTGCACCAGTTTACATTCCTACCAACAGTGTAGGAGGGTGCCCGTCTCTCCACACCCTTGCCAGCATCTATAGTCTCTTGATTTGTTCATTTTAGCCACTCTGACTGGTGTGAGGTGGTATCTTAGTGTGGTTTTGATTTGTGTTTCCCTGATGATGAGTGATGTTGAGCATCGTTTCATGTGCCTGTAGGCCAGAAACCAGAAAGTTTTTATAGGTCTCTACCTAGGCATCCTAAGACCACCTTTCATCCTAAACCTAATAATTGTATGAGATCATATCCAGTATGATATATATATCTTAGCCCTAAGTTTAATCTCCCTATCTCTGAGTCCACTCAAATATTTGTTTTAAGCTTTCCTATTGTATTTGTATTTGCTTTGAATGATCTTAGAATGAGGGAAGTTGGCATATACCTAAAGAAAGAGAACATTGCTGAATAAATAGGCTAAATGAATCAGGCACTGCAAAAGGATTAGGGGCCACAAAGAATAATGAGACCCTGGCCCTGTGCACACTAATGAAAGAAAAACAGTAACAGAGAAACATGATTTCACTACAATGTGGCAAGTAAGATAGAAATAAATGCCCTGGATGCAATGAGGTCTCAAAATTAGGGTATTTAGTCCATCCTAAAAGTTCGGGATAGACTTCTTGGAAAAGATAATGTCTATGCTAAGCCTTAAAATCACAAGCATGAGAGAAACACTTCCATTGCAGAGTGAGGACCTCTAAAACTTCATTTCTCCATAAAAGTGCTGAGAAAACTTACAAACCATTTTCAAAAGCAACTTTTTAAAATGGTGAAAATTAACTAAAGGCTTATAACAATGTGAGGAGGGTTTATTAAGAAAAAACAGCTAAATCATGATAAGAAAAGTGAGATTTACTATTCTTTAACTTATCTTATTCCCATACTCCTCTTCCCAGCTCTTCAGTAGCCTTGAAAACTAGCATTCTCACAACTATGATAGCTGTGAAAAACAGCAATCTAAGAGACGCTGAATGGAGCGGCAAAAGACCCATCTCCAGAGAATTGTCACTATTTAACCTCTCTGACACTCCCTATAAAAGCCCCTTTCACAGGGCTTGTCCTCAGGTGACCTGACTCAGCTATGACTCCTTGGGAAAATTTCTAATCCCAGGGCATTTGTCAGAAGTAATCAGCAGCAATTGGTAACATCACAGCTGCCTGAGCTAGGGATGTAAGTTGGGACTTAAGGGGCCTCCTGAAAAACTGATATAAAAATTCTAGGAAATGAAATGTCTATCAAGGGTTTTTGAAAATCTCTGGCATATTCCTGGGGATCTAGAAGGCCTTGTGCATGCCAAGAAAGATCTGGGAAGACCCCAAGTTTTCACCCCTGGCTAACCTTGAGGTTAGTCTTTGCAAGTAGTAAGGGAAAGATAAGGTGGAGTTATAAGTTGCTGAAGAGTTGGAGGCACACCACAACAAACTATAGAGTTCCTTGGCAAAGAGTGACAACTAATTGCTGATTGGATTTAGGGAAATTTCTGTCCAATCATTAGTTGAAAATTAAGTTAACTGAGCAGAGACTATAGTGATCATGTACAACACAGGATACAGATACTACAAAATTAGTTCAGAAAGTCATTAAACAACAAACAGCAAAACAACAAACTCTAGGTAGTGGAGGAGGATTTGATTTCCAAAGTTGCTGTGAAGAAGCTAACTCAAAAATATATGAGAAAAACCACAAGGAAATTGAAGTGAAACAATAGAAAATAACCTAACAAAATAAGATAGTAATGGAGAAATAGAGAAAGAAAACACAAATCATACAGAATGAAATAGCAAAACAAGGGGCACCTGAGTGGCTCAGTCAGTTAAGCGTCCAACTTGGGCTCAGGTCATGATCTCATGGTTTGTGAGTTTGAGCCTCACATTGAGCTCTGTGCTGACAGTTTGGAGCCTGGAGCCTGCTTCAGATTCTCTGTCTCCTTCTCTCTCTGCATCTTCCCTGTTCACGCTCTCTCTCTCTCTCTCTCTCTCTCTCTCTCTCTCACAAAAAAATAATAAACATTTAAAAAAATTAGAAATAGCAAAATGATAGATGTAAATCCTATCTTAACAAGAACTACATTAAGTGTAAATAAAATAAACACTCTGATCAAAAGGCAAAGTTTGGAAGAATGGATACAAAAACATGACCCAACTATAAACTGTCTACAAGAGACACACTTTAGATTCAAAGACACAAATAGGTTGAACATAAAAGAACAGCATGAAAATAATAACCAAACGAGAGTCAACTGACAATGCCAATACTGTATAAAATAGACTTTAAGATAAAAGTTATTTCTAGTGAAAAAGAATAGGTTATAATGATAAAAGGATCAATCCTTCAGGAAGCTATAATAATTATAACATAGGTACTTTGTTCTCTCTTCATTCAGTCCCATAGGAGAAAAAAAAGATATGTAAAGAAAAAGATATACACATACACTCCAAATGTATTCCAAGTATGGAATAAAATGCAAATATTCACATAAAGAAAATATCTGATTAAAACGTGTTATTGGTGGAAGGTAGGAGGACTGGCTTATTATCTAAGCTTGTCTTTATGTACTCTGAAATTCTAAGAGCATAACCATGTCTTTGAGTAGAGATTTAAATTATTCACCCTTGAAGGGAGGAGGAAACACACACACAAAACCACAAACACGCACAAACACAGCATATATGCACACACACAGACATGACTAGCTCAGAGTCCACATTCTTACTTTATGCTTATCAAGTGTCCACAGAGTTAAATGAACCTTCCAACCTTCAGGCAAACTCAGGCTTTTATTCCCCACAGAGGATGTTTCACAGTGTTGCGCTGACCTTAAGAAAAGCCTAGAAGTAAGTCCATGGGAAGCAACATCAGAAAACCATGTCATTTCACAAATGCTGTTGTGCATGTTTCAAGAAATCCTTACATAGTCATAAATTCTACCTAATTAAATGTATATAAATAATTTTACATGATTTTACAATGAACACAACAGTGATTTATTTGTAATTTTGTTTTTCAATAAAATTTGCTTCTGTGAAAAAACGAAATGGATAGAATGAATATTGTCAAGAAAATTACTAATATGTCTTGCTTTGCTGTTAATTTTAATTATACTAATTAATCTGGACTCTCTTGGACTTGTCTTCTGGTTCTGCCATTAATCAATGATTTAACCTTATGCAAGTCATTCTTTCTCTTTACCTAATGATGAAGTTGCACTAGAAAGCCTTCAAAAGTTTCCTTTCAGTTCCAATAATATTTGTGTTTCTGAAGTATAGATTAAATTTTAGTCATAATCTTATTATATATTAAATTTCCCTTGACCCACCATACAATCTATAGTAACAAAATCACTAATAAACTAAACATCAGAGAAAATGTCTCAGTTTGGCTCAGGGAGGGAGGTAAATGGGGAATTAATATCTGAGTTGATTAAGTGTGGACTTCACAATTGCTTATTTTTCTATAATTGCCAAAAAGTCCAAAATATAGTGCTGAGTTATAGACAGATTGCACTCAAGACCACTTTTGGAATTTTAGAAGGTTTAGAAATATTTAACTATTCCATTTTTAAACTGCTTGCTTCAGAAATTTTTATAACATAACTAATAGAAATGTGTTTTCAAAGAAAAATATGTTTATTTCTATAAAGGTAAAACTGCTCTGCATATATTTCTTAGCTCTGCAGAGCCCATGGAAATGTATGCCATGATGGTAAAAGAGTCTCCTAGATTATATTGCACTGTTTCTGAGCACACCTACCACACAGTAAATATTCTGTAATAGATGTGTGACAAACATTATTATTATCTCCATTAAGTTATTCAGTTAGAGGTTATACTTTCATTGCTATGCAAAGATGTTTTAACAATGACCTATATGCAAATATGTATGTCTATAGCAACAAGAGTAGACAATACCAATATTACATTTCCTCTGACTTCAGCCAAGCATAAATGCAATACATGGGTTTATTGCTCCACTGTGTTCAGCTCAAATCAGAAGATTTAAATTCGAAGAGTCCTAAATGGGTCTCTCCACTCAGGCAGCACTCCCCTGACCATCTGCCAATATGCACGTTTCCTAATATAGAACACTGTTCCCGTGGGCAAATTCATTTCCTCAATTTTCTAGAAGCTACGGAAAAGCTCAGCGCAGGCACAGACTCAAATCTTCCCTTAGAAATGGTAAACACCTCAAACAATGGAAATCATCCATTTCCTTGAAAAATTGAAATACAACTTGGCATACATACTTTCTCTGGGCACGACCTACCCTTAGTAATGCTCAGTGGTTGACTAGTTATTTATTTGAATCATTTAGGAGCTATTTGGAGACAGATGAGTTTAAATCACATCTTTAAACAAAGCAAAATAGATTTAGACTTCCACAAACATCTGTTAATTTTTCATACACACTGAATCTATTAAGATAATTCACCTTATGGACTATCTTACAACAAGCTCCTTTCACAACACTGAAGAAGGGAAAATTCAGTTATGCAAATGATTTCCATTCAAACTGTGCCCAGTGAATAACAGAAAGGGTAAGTGATTCAAACTGTATGCTAATCACCTTCACTTCTACAGAGCTCTAGGAAAGCCAAAGCCAACAAGGTCAAATTTACAGTAGGATTCTAGAATGACAGTATCCTAAGGGTGGAAGTTTTGTCAGATCTTCCATATAATGGAGAACCAATCTGCTGGTAGTTTTCTCTACTTGTATCTGTTTCATGGACGACATTTCCCTCTGCTAACAGAATGATTTGTGGTAATGAAACAATATCTGATGATCTTCCTCAAACTATTCAACTTGGACCAAATTAAAAAGTGATTGTAATTATCTTGCAACTGTGCCTAAAACCACCCTTCGTCTTTGGCAACAGAGGGGGAGATAATGGCTGCCACTACTTGGCAGCAGCCCCAGGGAACTCTGAGAAGAGAGAAATCAGTCCCAAGTTCTTGTGAGATTTGAGATTCCATTGAGGATGACTGATAAGAAGATTCTGCAGCTGAAAACCTTGGCCAGGGGTCAGATGGCATTTAGGACATCTGCAACGTTCGTGTGTTTAGAGTAACAAACTTTGGGCCCAGGGGTATCTTTCAGATATCTCAAAGACTGGTTTTAACTGATTTACAAAAAAAGAAGATATTTCTACCATTCTTTCAGTTTCACAGGGGCTTGCTTTTTTGAGTAGCTTTTAAGTATTGAGAAATTACTTCTGGACCAGATACCGTACTAAACATTATGTAATTCTATTTAATCTCCAGGACAATATTATAAAATAGGAAATGTTACATTCATTCTGCATTTGAGGAATCAGGGCGTTTAAGTTATTTACACCAAAAGCAAGGACAGAACTAGGATTTGAACTCTTGTCTGAATGACTTACAAAGGTCATGCTCTTAAACAGATAACTCTTAAACAGAAATTTACTAAGGTGTTCATTTTCATGTACTCATTCAGCTACAGGTAGTCATGTAAAAGACAGAAGATGACTGTTAATGGACTGTTTTTCAAAAGGATAAAGATGGGGTGCCTGGGTGGTTAAGCATCCAACCCTTGATTTTGGCTCAGGTTGTGATCTCACAGCTTCTGAGATAGAGCCCCACATGTATCAGCTATCAGCACAGAGCCTGCTTGGGACACTCTCCCTCCCTCTCTCTGCCCCTTCCCTCTCTTGCTCTTCTCAAAATAAATAAATAAACATTTTTTTTAAAAATGTTCTTGTTATGGGATGAATTATGCCCTACCACCTATTTCTATGTTGAAGTCCTAACCTTCAGGACTTCAGACTGTGACTGTGTTTAAAGACAGGGTCTTTACATAGGTAATTAAGTTAAAATGAGGTCATTAGGATAGGCCCTAATGCAATATGATTGGAGATTTGGACACAGACATGTACTAATGGAAGACAACATGAAGACACAGGGTAAAGATGGCCATCTATAAGTCAGAGAGAATATTCTAGAACAGATCTTCCCCCATGGACTTGAGAAGAAACCACCTCAGTCTCTCATTTAAGACTTTCCACTTCCAGAACTGTAAGAAAACTAATTTCTGTTGTTTCAGCCACCCAGTCTGTGGTACTTTGTTATGATGGCCTCACAAACTAATACAGACCTTATTCTCAAGAATAAGGAGGAATTTTTTCTTCAGATGGGTGTATTTGTTATTCAAATTTAAAAGTTAATTCTTACAAGATTTTGATCTATTCAAAAGGATGATAAATGCTAATTCAAATTAGGTCTCCCAGGACTTTTGCCAAGCAGGCTGGTCAAGTAGGAAGAAGCCCAAAAGCAAATTAGTTCTCCAGGGAGCATATGGACCAATTGAAGCTCAGTTGACATCTTCAAAAGCATCATCACCAACACAAGATTGCCAAATTTTCTTATGAATGGATTTAATGACATGAATTAAGATTCTGGGAAGAGAGCACAGAATAGTCCTCTGGTAAACTACCAAGCACACTTTAATTCCCCTTACCATCATGGGGTCCCACGTCTTCTGGTTGGGGGCAACATGCTAAAAACCAGATCACATGTGAGTTTTACCTCCAAACTGTGTGCTCCATAGGAGATGCCCAGGAATCATATACAAGAATAACAGGTGATAGGGTTGTAACCAGAGGAGCTTGGTGACTAGACTATTCTTTTACACTTCAAAGTTCCTGGCTAGCCAGAGAGAGCTGGGTCTGGGAAAACTGACTCATGTGTTCATCAGGATTGGAAGGACAAAAGTAGGAACAGGAATATGAATAAGAGATGACAATAGTTGGGCGATAAGGATCAGCAGAGGGAAGTGAGGACTGAAGTCAGGCCTAAAACCTCCATTGAAGAAGGTCTAACGGATGAGAAAACACACTTTATTGCATGGAGAATGAGTGTTTAAAAAGGGTGAACTACCCATGAAAATTGATACATTAAAGGGCAAAGATTTGACTGCAAGTGAATGAAAGTGGTACTTAAGCAACTAGGGAGAAATAAAAAAGAACGTTTTCACCAAGAACAAGATGCTCCAGCAGGCAATGTTGCCATGGCATTTCAAAGTGCTAGCTGCACCAGAATCTTGGCTGTAAATTGAAATGAAGCCATAATCAGGTTGCATTCAAATGCAGGCACATTATAATTAAGTAATTTTTTGAACCAATGTTTTTTATTAAGTTTCTCTCCACAAAAGTCCTCACTTCTCTTCAATTCCTGTCACATTCGTGTTACCTAGCTCCTGCTCAAGACTTCTTTGTAGGAAGACTAAATATCCAGCTTCCTTGTTTATAAATAAGAATACAATAATTTAAGCTAAAATATTGGAAGTATATCACTTATTAAAATATAGTCAAACCTCTTTAGAGTGAATTAGTCACATGTAAGGAAAAATTATAATTTCAGAACCAAATATATGCTATGAAGACAATATAATTGGTTAAAGGGATGGAAAATAACTCGAGAATTATCTATTTGCTTCTCTGAGACAAGAATATTTGAGCAGAGACCAGAATGATAGAAAGAAAGCAGGCATGATAAGCTCTGAAAGGAAATCATTCCAACTAGAGGAACTGGAAGAGCAAGGGCCCTAAGGTAGGAATGAACCTGACATGATTGAGTGTCAATAACAATAACAAGAGTGGTAAGAGTAAAATGTAGTGTGTGAGGGGCAAATGGGGGAGGTGAGTTTGGAGATTCAGGGAGGAGACAGTATGTAAGACACTGTGGGGTAAAATAAGGAATCTGGATTTTATTCTAGGTGAAATCAGAGACTCCTAAAGACTTTTAGCACAAAAGTGATATTATCTGATTTATCTTTTCTGATAATCCCAGTGGCTATTCTGAGGATACTGAAAAGAAAACCAGACAATCTAGGAGGCAATTTCAAACCAAATGATGAAGGTGGCTTGAAGTACAGTTTGGTGAGTGGTGAAGGAGGGTAAATCATCAATTGACTAAAGAGTGTGAGGAAAATATGAATTATGGAAGACTCAAAGAGGAATCCTAGGCTTAGGGCCTGAGGACAGTGATGCCATTTATAGAGATGGGAAACCTTGGGGAAGAATAAATGTGATTGGAGGGACTATCAATAGTTCTGCTTTGTTAATGTTAAGTTTGGGATACCAAGTGGGCCTCCACACAGAGACACTGAGTAGCAGTTAAATATATGAACCTTGGGCTCAGGTTAGAGTGTTGGAATAAACTTACAGATCTGGGTTCCACTCTCATAAATATGGTGCACTTTAGGAGCATAAGGTAGATGAGATTATGTAGGTGTGATTTAGGGAGCTGAGAGAAGAAGCTCTGGGTCACTCCTACTCCTACATTTTGTGATCTGGTGAAGGAAGGTAAAGAAAAAATGACCAATTTGGTAGGAAGAAAATCAAAGTAAAAGGGCATGGTCCTCCATCACAAATGCTTCTAGGAATTCAAATTGAAAAAGAACAAAGAATTGACCATTGGGTTTAGAAGTAATGGGAGTGGAAGGAGGTGGACACTTTGAATGAAGAAGTTGTTCTTTGAATAGAGAACAATGAGATGGGCAAGAGGAAGTACTGAGGCCAAGAGAAAGATATTTTCTAGTAGTGCAGTATTTATGAATATATGCTAAGCCCAGTGAGAATAATCCAATGGAGAGAAGTTGATTGATTGTAATAATTAGGCTAGGCTAAATATTCTGCAATAAGAAATGAAAAACAAAATCTCATTTGACTACAGTAAAATTGTATTGCTTATTTTCAACCATAGTTACTGGTGGAAGGGAAAGCTGGGGTGGGGTGCATTTCTCTGTTTTGATTTCCACAGTCATTTAAAGGGGCTCCTCCCACTTCAGCACAAACCCTCTAAATTCCTTTAAGGGGGAGAGAGGTTTATAGGGCAGGGCGGGGGTGCAGGGTGGGGGGTTGATGGCAAGGTCTGGAAGTGGTTTAGTGTATGTACTTTTCACCCACATCCTATTGGTCAGTCTTGGGCCAATTGGATCAGTCATATAGATCCACTAATATAATGGGAAAATGACCAATATGATCTTCCGATGTAGTCAGCAGTAAATCTGGGTTTAATAGACATTTATAATTGTCATGGCAAATGTCCCTACTTATGGTTTTCCAATATGCAGTTCATTCTTTTTCCCTCACACAGAACATGCTCACCCCTTCCTCAAGGAGGCAACCCGAGATCTGATGTGCATTGAAACTAGCTCCAAGTCCAGGATTTCCAGGTGACCTCTCCATTTCTGGCCGTAGCTTTCATTGTACAACAGTCTGTGAATTAAAAAGACAGTTACCTTTCTCCACTTCCACATACAGTGTGCAATGGTGGGACAGGGACAGAAAAACCATGTAGACACTTCCAGCCATAAAAAGGAAAATTGGGAGATGCTTAGTAGCCACCAGTCTGTACCAATTCTGAAATCCAACTAAGTCAACTTTGTGAAGTTCTTCTACCACAGAAGGGGTGAAAGCTCCTTGAAAGACCTCAATTCTGTTCTCTAAAGGAGAAACTCACTTGCCCTTTGTTCAGCATAATTCTGGATTTCAGTCTAGGACACTCTGGTTTTTTAATCCATGTTGGCCACATCTAATGTGAATGTTAGAGACTATGCCCTCATTGAGAACTGCATAGTTCACATGGCCCACGTCCTGCATGAGGGAAGTTTTAAGACTTCCTGAATAGTTAGGTTTTCTTTTAGGCAAGGCTCAAGAATCCTTTGGCAGCAAAGTCTCTCAAATAATTACTATGCTTCCGATTTACTTGCTTCTAGTAAAATCCATGAGCTGTTACCTATAGTCAAGGTTATTTTGTAGATTTGGATCACAGGTTTCTTATTTCTTTACTTCTTCACCCCAGACCTACCTCTCTCTACTTGAGACCATAAGGCCTAGTAGACAGGCCATTTCTTCAACTCAAAGATGATCTCTGCCTCAAAGCTGAGTCACTCCATTCAACAAGAAGTCTTACTGGCTCTTTGTCTCTCAAAGCCTTTTGAAATAACATCTCTCCCTTTGAGTCCAGTGGTAATTAACTTTTCCAGTTCTGTAGGACCCTGACTTTTAGACCTTAGTCCCTTTTATTTTTGCATATAACTGCCCAATTCTTTCCTGAGCTCATCTCTTTTTTGCACCACGTTTTATTGACTATAAGATTCCCATTCATTTTTTATTTTAATCTCTTTAAGATTGGGTTGCATTTCATAATTGACGCAATAAAAAGTCATTATGGGAGAGCTTAATTGAGTTTTTTCTTCCTTTCTGAGTAGTACATAAAATAAAGGTTATAGATTATAACGTAACAGTCTATGAACTACAGAAATAAGTTTTTGCAAAATGTAATTAATAACAATCAATATAAACCTATCAACATTACTGTTCAATCCCTTCCCTAAAAACTAAAAGCTCAGGAGCACCTGGGTGGCTCAGTTGAGTGTGTGACTCTTGATGTCAGCTTAGGTCATGACCCCAGGGTTGTGGGATCAAACCCCACTCTGGGCTCCATGCTGAGAGTGGAGCCTGCTTGAGATTCTCTCTCTCTCTCTCTCTCTCTCTCTCTCTCTCTCTCTCTCCCCATCAGAAAAAAATCTAATATAAAAAAAGAACTGTAAGCTCAGTATAGCAGTAGCTTTCCAAGTGACCACAGGTGTCAGTTTTAGGAGTTTTGCCACCACATATGCGGCTCTTCCATTACCTAGATTTCTATTCTTATTTT
The DNA here is from genome assembly GCF_006229205.1 of Suricata suricatta. NCBI lineage: Eukaryota > Metazoa > Chordata > Mammalia > Carnivora > Herpestidae > Suricata > Suricata suricatta. The sequence goes on along the minus strand of NC_043700.1, from coordinate 177,469,064 downwards.
CTCAACACTTGCTACTCAGCTGCTAAGCAAATATCATGGTACCCTAGACAGGCACATTAGTTTTCTCTGCCACACACATGCTTATATGCCATTACTATAAGGGGAAAAATTCAAAGCAACTGCCCCAAATAAATGAAATGCACCATGTTCCTGAATAGGAAGAATCAATATCTTAAAATGTCAATTTACTCCCAAATCATTTGTTCAATACAATGCAGTTTCAATAAAAGTTTCACAGGGCTTTGATGTGTTGCTTTTTAGTGTTATACTTTTGTGGAATATGACAAGCCAAGTGTAAGTTTCATATGGAAGATAAAAGATTTTAGAAAAAAGTAAGAGAATTGCTCTATCTGAAATCAAGAATCATTACTAAGTTACAGTAACTGACACAATCTAGTATCAGCACAGGAACTGAAGGAGAGATAACCAGAAAGGAATAAAAAGAATAGAAACAAACCCTTGCCTATATGGCCCAAACAGGGTATTAGTTTTCTATCACTGCCATAACAAATTACCACAAACTTGATGGCTTAACTGACACAAATGTATTTATGTTACATCTCAATAGTTAGAAATCAAACATGGGTCTCATTAGACCAATATAAATGAATAATCAGGACTATGCTTGTTTCTAGCCACTTACATTCCTTTATTTTTTTCTGTTTTTTTATTTATTTTTGAGAGACAGAGACAGCATGAGCAGGGGAGGGTCAAAGAGATAGGGAGACACAGAATCCGGAACAGGCTCCAGGCTCTGAGCTAGCTGTCAGCACAGAGCCTGACATGGGGCTTGAACCCAGGAACTGTGCGATCATGACCTGAGCCGAAGCCGGACACTTAACTGACTGAGCCACCCAGGCGCCCCATCTAGCTACTCACAATTCCTTGACTTGTCACCCTTTCTTTATCTTTAAAACCAGCCATTGTGCATCTCTTACCATTTTGTGGAGTCATATCTCCTTCTGCCTTCTGCTCTTCTGTCTCCCTTGTCCACTTTTAAGGATCCTGGTGATTACACTGGGTCTACCTGGGTAATCAAGAATACTCTCCATATCTTAAAGTCAGCTGATTAGCAACCCTGATTCGATCTGCAACACCAATTCCCATTTTCCATGTAACCTCACATGTTTATTTACATGTCCTAATGATTATAATGTAGACCTATTTGAAGGGCTGTTACTCTGCAAACTGAGGGCTGAAGAGGGAGGGGGGAAGGGAAAGAGGGGCTGATGGTCATGGAGAGGGGCACTTGTGGGAAAGAGCACTGGGTGTTATATGGAAACTAACCTGGTAATAAACTATTAATAAAAAAAATCATTGGGCACCAGATGCATCCAGGCTTAGCAATGCCTGAAGTTTATAAAATTTAGAACAGCTGCTCTCTTTAAGAAAAAGAAAACAAAAATATTTTTGGAAGATTTATAGAAATATACAACTATGTGATCACAGTGCTAAAACTCTTTCTGGGGTCTTTGAAGGGCCTTCTAAAAGTGAGGATATTGAAACTTATAGTATCTCAGTGTGGTTTTGATTTGAATTTCCCTGATGATGAGTGACACTGAGCATCGTTTCATGAGCCTGTTGGCCATCCGGATGTCCTCTTTGGAGAAGCGTGTATTCAGGTCTTCTGCCCATTTCTTCACTGGATCATTCATTTTTCATGTATGGAATTTAGTGAGCTCCTTGTATATTTTGAATACTAGCCCTTTATCTGATATGCCATTTGCCACTATCTTTTCCCATTCTGTCGGTTGCCTGTTAGTTTTTTTGATTGTTTCCTTTGCCTTGCATCACACCGGTCAGAGTCACTAAAATGAACAAATCAAGAGACTATAGATGCTGGCGAGGGTGTGGAGAGACGGGCACCCTCTTACACTGTTGGTGGGAATGTAAACTGGTGCAGCCGCTCTGGAAAACAGTGTGAAGGTTCCTCAAAAAACTATCAGTAGAACTCCCCTATGACCCAGCAATAGCACTGCTAGGGATTTATCCAAAGGATACAGAAGTGCTGATACATAGAAGCACATGTACCCCAATGTTCATAGCAGCACTGTCAACAATAGCCAAATCATGGAAAGAGCCTAAATGTCCATCACCTGAGGGAGGGGGGTGATGGCCATGGTGGGGGGCACTTGTGGGGAGAAGCACTGGGTGTTACATGGAAACCAATTTGACAATAAACTATTAAAAAATAATAAAATAAAATAAAATCTTGGAAAAAAAAAACTTGTAGTAATTCTATCCCTGAGCAAAAGGTAGACTATTTAACATAAGTAAGTTGGAATTATTTGTTAGCTATATGAACAAAGATAAAAGTACCTTTATCCCCTCTACAAAAAAATAATAATCGCCGTAGATTACAAACATACAAAATCAATGCTTCAAAACATTTAGATGAAAATGTAGGAAAACATTTTTATAATCTTGCAATAAAGAGGAATTGTATTAATATAGTTTATTTTCAAGTTGGTTTCTATACAACACCCAGTGTTCATCCCAACAAGTGCCCTTCTCCATGCCCATCACCCTTTTTCCCCTCTCCCCCTCCTCCATCAACCCTCAGTTTGTTCTCAGTATTTAAGAGTCTTTTGTGGTCTGCCTCCCTCTCTCTCGTTAACTATTTTTTTCTCTTCCCTTCCCCTATGGTCCTCTGTTAAGTTTATCCTGTTCCATAAATGAGTGAAAACTTATGGTATCTGTCCTTCTCTGCCTGACGTATTTCACTTATCATAATATCCTCGAGTTCCACCCACGTTACTACAAATGGCCAAATTTCATTCTTTCTGATTGCCATGTAGTATTTCATTGTATCTATAAACCATATCTTCTTGATCCATTCATCAGGTGATGGATATTTAGACTCTTTCCATGCTTTGGCTATTGTTGAAAGTGCTGCTATGAACACTGGGGTACATGTGCCCCTGTGCATCAGCACTCCTGTATCCCTTGGGTAAATCCCTAGCAGTGCTATTGCTGGGTCATAGGGGAGTTCTATTGCTAATTGTTTGAGGAATCTCCACACTCATTTCCAGGGCGACTGCACCAGTTTACATTCCACCGACAGTGTAAGAGGGTGCAAAGAGGAATTTTTAAAGGTATGTATCCTAAAGAAAAAATGGAGATTTTAACTACATGAAAATGTAGATCTTTTATTAAAACTTTAAACTCTGCAGTTTCCTTTTGACTCCCACTCTGCTGTGTCTGCATTCAGTCCTTGCTCCTCCTCTGCTGGCTTCCTGTTGCTGCAGGAGAGAGAAGATTATGTGCCATACTGTCCTCTTAGAAGTAATAATTTCAGGGTTGGCTGTACAACAAAGACAGATGGTCCCTTGCACAGGAGATGGACAGCATGCAGTTCTGTTGTCACACTGTCCAACATCCTCTCTGATGGAAGGAACTCAACATCTAACTGCATAATCATTGCAAGACTGCTGGAAAACGTCTGCTCCATGTAGCATAGTATCCATGAAAGAATTGCCTTGGCTAGTCTTGCAATCATCTTCCTAACTATGGTATCTTCCCTTCAGGAAGAAAGGGATCTGGATGAGTACTGCAAAAGCAGGGATATTTGGAATTAGAGGGAAAATGCCCATCATTGTCAGTCTTTCCCAACAAGCTACTCTACGCTAATTAAGAGTTTCCAATAATCACCTTATGTTCAAAGGTGAGCTCCTGTTTATAAACAGAAATTAATTTAAAATATTTTTAAAAACTGCATCTAAAGAGTCATACATTTAAAATACTGTAAGAAATGCTGGAGCCATATTTCAAGCCTGGGGAGGCTCCTGAGTGCTCCCGTTTAACCAAGCCCTGCTTCCTCGTCTTTGGATCCTCTTCCGCCACAGGTAGAAGAACTTCCCTAAAACACCAGCCACCTTTTCATTCACACCTGTGCTGCTCTAAATCCTGAGACTTCACAGAGGAAAAGCAATGAAGCCTGGTCCCCAATGTCCCTTTGACTGCCCTTACTTCCAAGTGCCAAAGGGAGCCAGGAAGCGCGAAGGCTGTCACAGACTCTCTCTTGCAAAGAAATAGCATGTCAGGCATCTCAAATATCTCCTGCTTTCAGCCAATTCCTTAGGCAGCTGGTACAAGTGCTATTGTCACCTGAATTTCTCTGATGGAAGCAAGGAAGGGGCCAACTAGGTTTTCTTGAATTCGTGTCCTTGCACAAACACCTGCCACTTTTTAGTGCTTCCACCATTGGATCTGATGCCTGTTTAAGCTACAATAGCCAGCCCCAACTTGTGTTAGGTTTTGTTTTTGTCATTCCTGTCATTGTCACAACATGGGGAGGAGGTAGGAGTTAAGAAGGAAAGGACATGCATCTAGTATATTCTGCTACTTTTTCTTTTCTCCAAGACTTTCTCTCTTCTCCCTCTTGGCTTAGGAAACCAATGCTAAACACAGCAGAAAGTGGGTCTGCATCTCAGCAGCAGCAGCTCCCGCCATTTTCTTTTCATGCCAATGAAACTATGTGCTGAGAACAGTTCTATCAACCCGCCTTCACGCTCCCTTTCTTATAGTTTATAAATCCCACATCATCACCTCATTCACCCAACAAATATATCTTGGGCAACCTGCCAGGGCTTTTCACTCTCTCCTAGAGATATAAAGGTGGATGGAGGATGGTTTCTTGCCTATTCATGAACAGGACAGTGTAGAAACGCTAATGATACAACACTATGTGGGCTGCGTGTGGGGGCACAGAGGTAGGGTCCCCAGCCCAGCCTGGAGGGATCAGAAAGAGCTTCCTAGAGGAAGCGACAACTCTGCTAGGTCTTACATGAGTAGGACACATCCAGCTAAGAAACAGACCAGCCAGAGGGAATGATGAGCACTACTGCAGGGCTTCTCAGTCTTGGAACTACCAGCATTTGGGGCCAGATAAGTCTTTCCTGCAGGGGAGGAGCGCTGTCCTGTGCATTGCACAATGTTTAGCAGCATCCCGGGATTTTTTTAATGTGTATTTATTTATTTTGAGAAAGGAGAGATCACATGTGAGTGGGGGAGGGGCAGAGAGACAGACAGAGAGAGAATCCCAAGTAGGCTCCAAGCTGTCTGCAAGGCTCAATCCCACAAACTGTGAGATCATGACCTGAATCAAAATCAACAGTTGGACACATAACCCACCAAGCCACCCAGGCACCCCAACAGCATCCCTGGCTTCTATTCATTAGATGACAGTAGCATTCTCTTCCTCAGTTGTGGTAATCATAAATGTCTCTGGACATTGTCAAATGTTACCACTAGGGACAAAACTACCCCTCTTTGAGAACCACTGCACTAAGCATGGAAGAGCTAGAAGCAGCTTGGCATAGCTGGGGTGTAAATCATGAGACTGTGTGCAACTCATGCTGGAGGTGGAGAAAAAGCAAAAGCCCAACCTCCAAAGGGTTTTTAACTTTAGGAAAGAGTGTTTCCTCTTTTGAAAACTGAGAATCCTGCTCAATCCCACCATCCAGCATGGGAGTTAGGTGGCTGCCCAAGAGTGGGCAGCCATGGGCAGGGCCTTGAGGCAGGAACAATGAAGCCACAGAGTTGTCAAATGTGGAGCTGGACCTGCCCCTACAGGCAAATGGAAACTTGAAGTCCTCCATCCCCATGACTTTGACCTTACCGACTTCTGAGCTTCTCTTTCCAGAACACCTGGCTCACATGGGTTAGTCAGACACACTTCTTTGTGTAACACTAATCTCAACCCAGCAAACAGCCACACTGTTCCTTACACAGACATACTAGGGTCATGTAAAAGAAGGAATAGAAATGATAATAAATAGAAAACCCTTCAGGACCTCCTTGTCACAGGTGGGGGGTGGGGAAATAACAGCCCTGCTCCTCTGGCGGAAAAACTATCCTGTCTCTAAGTCAACAAGGCCAGGTCCCAGTCAGACATCCATGCTTCTCAGAAGCCAGTGCTGGTGGCTTCCCTGTCCCCATCAAGGCTTGAGCTTCACTTCTCCAAGCCACCCACAGCACTCATAACCCCCCTCTCTTATAGCCGTCAGCATGCTGCATTCTAACTGATTTGTTGTTTGGTTTGTTCACGAACTGATGACTTAGGTAACTTGAAGGCAAGCATCCTGTATTTCTCCGATACTGATTGAATTGATGTGCCTAGACACCCAGCCACAGTACAGCATTTCAAATGGCCTACTGAATGTAAGCAAGCAAAGATTTTAAAACTAGGGCATACTTGCCCTCTCCACATGGCAATGCCTGCCTGTGCTCGCACACAGCATGTTTTCAGTTCTTTGTCTCCGAGTTTATGAGGTCCTATATTAGTTTCCTAGGGCTGCCGTTAAATGTCATTAAATTAAAACAACCCTGACGACTTATATCAACAGAGAGTTATTCTCTCACAGCTGCGGACACCAGAAGTCTGAAGTCAGTAACACAGAGCCAAAAGCAAACTGCTGGTGGGGCCGTGATCCATTTGGAAATTCTAGAAGAAATTCAGATCCTTGCCTCTTCCAGATTCTGATGACTGTGGGCATTTCTGGGCATTTTATGACCTCAATCTCCACCTCTATGACCACAGTACTTCTGCTTCTTCTGTGTCTCTCCTCCATGTTATAAGGATACTTCCCATTACACTTAAGACCTGGATATTCTAGGATGATCCCTTGATCTCAAAATCCTCAACTTAATTACATTTGCTAAGGCCTCTTTTCTAAAAATGGTCACATTTGTGTGTTCTGGGGATTAGTCAAGGACATTTCTTTTTGGAGGTCACCAGTCAAGCCACTATTCCACCCTTCAATCCAGATGCATTGTTTAGAATCCTAGCTGGGTGTGGTTACGTCCTCTAAGATTTTAGCCTATTGGAATACAGCTTTATATAGTTAGAATTAAATACAGAATGTGGGTTCTTTTGAGCTCCACATAGCTATATTATGTAACATTGCTATATTATGTGCTGTTTAGAAATATTTTTCTTTCCTCCAGCATGTTGCAGCAGAAAGACCACTGTGCTCATAGTTAAGCATACAAAGATGGAGTCCTGGGTTTGCACCTTGAAAACAAATTTCCTGATTTGTAAATCAAGGGCCTTGAACAATTTCACAAGTTTCTTTACCTCATTACCCATATCTTTTTCATTTACTCTTCATAAAAAGCCCTCAAGGTGGGAACTATTATAATACTGATTCTTAGAAATCAGGAAACTGTGGTTAATATGATTAAACAATGTGCCCATTATTACAACACAGGTCAGGCTAAGACACGGTCTGGTATATAAACCCAGTCTTTGCTAGACTCCACAACCTTCCCTTTCCACTAAACCATGCTACGATCTCTTGAACCATGTCTGAGACAGGAAGCTCTCCATTTCGCCCTCAGTTACTCAAATACAGGATTTGATCAAAGATCCATATTCAAAATACTATACACACACGCATGCACACACACACACGCATGTTCTCTATTCACAAAAGATTATAAATAATTGAAAATCAGTTTTCATCTGCCTGACACCAAGTGCCAACAGAGTCCTGAAAAGACACCTGTGTCAGCATTCTTTAGAGGCTTTGCTGGTATTTGGTAAGTGCTTGTAGTGAAACAAACTCATTGCCAACTAGGCTACGTTTGGTATAAAAGTGTCTGCAAAGGAAAAAAATCTCTTCCCCTGGATTGTCAACCTAGCCTCGAAAAGGTAGTGATCCTGTTAGGATTATTTTCTTGTCAGTGCTGGCTTTCATCCTGATCTGTGGTCCAGCAGACAAATAGCCAACCCTAGTTGAAGGCCAGGCCTTCAGTCAGAGAAGAAAGGGAAGAGCAATGAAAACTGTCAACTGAAAAGGAAGTCTCCCTCCTCCAGTGAACAAGTATTTCCTCCAAGGAACCTATATTTTGAAATATTTGGTCCTCCATATTTCATTCGCAAAGTAATAATCTATCTTACGACTTGCAGACCCAAGTAAATGCCAATCAGAGATTCTAGTGAGAAGTTCATTAGCATGTCCATTCTGAGTGAATGTACTTTTAAGAAAAAGCTCCAACTCGAAGCACCAAGATCTAACACTGTCCTAGGTCTTAACATCTCACATGAGATGTGAATGATGAGAAAGTCAAAATACTGGGGAGTGGGAAGGGGTTGGAGAGGTGGAGAAGGGATAGGAAGACAAAACCTTGAGTTGCCTCTAGAGGCTGGAGTACTGACCTCTCTCGTTTGGGGCTCATAGATGGAAAACCACTGTATTAGGTACAGTGGGCATTGTTGTGGAGAAGGGCCCAGATTGCCCATGCTGACTGAAGGGTTTATGGGTCTGTGACCACCCAAAGGCAATGCCAGTCTGTCACTGAGAAATGACAGGTTACACCTTCAATTTTCTCAAGTCTTATGAGGCCAAGGTTATGAGACCCACCTATCCATACAACATTTAGCTCTGACTTCACCCATGAGCAGAGGTTCACCGTTAGTCTCCTGACCAGGCTCTTGTGGTCACCCAGCTTCCTGGACACAATGATCATCATTGCACCTAGACACACATAGCACACTCCCTTGCTCCTTCAAATCTTTGCTTAACTAACATCTTCTCAACAACACACAAGACAATCACTCTTTTTTAAATGATGACACCCCTAACCAAGACACACATGATGTTTCTTATTCACCTTTTTCTTTTATTTATAGTAATGGCCAGTTTTTAATAAACACGCTTTTCTGTTCTATCTCTTTACTACTTTCTATCTTCCCTGGTAGAATATAAGATCTGTAAGATCCATGACGACATGAGTCTTTGTCGGTTTTGTTCATAATGGAATCCAAGTCCTTACATCAGTGTCTGGCACATTGTGAGCTCCCACCAAATATTTAATGAATAAATGAATGCAAACATCAGCACAAAATGGCAAGTATAGAAGATCTTAACATAGAGAGATGGTGAATGGTAGAATTATGTTCAGAGGATTATCTTTTTTGTTTGTTGAGGATAAAATATCTTCTACCTGTTTATTTACTGTCATAGAAATGACTGCCAGTAACTTTGGGGAACCACATATATGTGGGAAAAAAATATCAGCAAATGCTCCCTGGCAATGCCAAGGTACGTCCCACTTATGGAGACTCCTTATTTAGACCCCAAAACTTGGAGGCTCAAGCTGTGAATCTACCACTTTCTTTACCTCGTGCATGATAACTAAACTCTCTAGGTCTCAGTAAACTTCCAAAGGCTCAAGCTGTGAATCTACTACTTTCTTTACCTCATGCATGATAACTAAACTCTCTAGGTGTCAGTAAACTAGAAAATAAAGGTAGTAATAATACCAGGTGTAAGTAAGATAATCCATGAAAAAACCTAGAACTTTGTCTAATCATTTCCACTATTATTATATATTTAAATTAAATCCTAAAATACTTTTAGTTCATCTTGACTTGATAAACTTCCAGCTGATAGAACATAACCATGTATACATCAATAAATAAAACCAACCACAAACACCCACCCATGCTCAGAGTGATTTCCTAGAATCTTCCTAAATTATAGCCAATCAGTTTCAGAAAATCTGTCCCACCAAGTTCTCAGTTCATAAATCTGTCTTTAATGTTTATTTATTTATTTTTCAGAAAGAGAGAGAGAGAGAGAGAGAGAGAGAGAGAGAGAGAGAGAGAATGAACAATCAGGGGAAGAACAGAGAGAAATGGAGACACAGAATCTGAAGCAGGCTCCAGGCTTTGAGTTGTCAGTGCAAAGCCTGACGCAGGGCTCAAACCCACAATCTGTGAGATCATGACCTGAGCAGAAGTCTGATGCTTAACTGACTGAGCCACTCAGGTGACCCCACCCCACCCCAGTTCATAAATCTTATATTGCTGATCTCATTCTATCACTTTGGTTTCCCAAGCTCCTAATGCTGCTCCAAGAAATCTAACTCAGATTACCTCCATCAGCTCTGCCAATTTAGATCAAGTAAGTAGGCTACGCAGCTAAAATAGTACACCAGGATCTGAAGTTGTGAGCTGCTGCACTTACCCCAGCCTGACCAACCCAATTGATTCTCCTTGACCAAAGGACTTACACGTTCTCAAGCAGAAAACTTGAATCCACCACTTATTTTCTTGAATGTTATACAAGATATTTACTCATTCATTCATACATTCAGTGTTCACTGAGCATTGGTCTGTGTGTTTATATACTGACATTAATGCCAGGATAAAATAATTTAATATGCAAAACCAAAATATACTGTGTAAGTTATCCCCAAGACTTGCAATATATTCAATGGCATGTAATACATTTTCTAGCATAGTCAATAGAAACTGGGTGACTGTACATCTTGCTACCTGTGAATCACAGTAATAAACTGCCAAGGCAAAAGGCAGATAGACCAATTCAGATCAATAGAGCTTAATGTTGCTGCAAACTTATTAAATGCCATGCCACCACTGCCTCTTTCAAGAAGGATGAATTGCCTAAGGAATATTAATAAATTTCCAAAATGAAAAATCTTATATAAGACCATACCTAACCAAGACATACATCATTCCTTTTACAATTCAGATGTTCAAATCCATAAATGGGACAATAAATTTTGGGGGAAGCTATTCAACAGGCAGTGGCTTCTATTCTTGCTCCTAGCATTCTCTGTTAGTGACAGTATCATCATGAGTCCAAAGAATTGAGCTCTGTTTTGATCTTTTGGAAAATCCAATTATAATACCACAAAAATGAATTACTCTTTCCTTTTACCATTACCATTACCATTTGATCATGGTAAATGCTGTATCTTTGGTTTTATGTGATTAAATTACAATCTCTTGTTTTGTTATTACCCTTGCTCCTCTCTGATTGGATTTTTCTAAAGGATTCATTCATTGTGGGATGCTAACCACAGTGATGTCGCTCGGTGCACAGAGAACCTTATGAAAGTTGTGCCTTTCAGCACTCGGATGACATATGGTTGCACGGACATTGCAGAGGCAAATGACAGAGTCTGCAGGCTTGGAGGTGAAGGCATTTAATTATAGTTATAGTTCAGAGTCTGAATGGCTTGGGGCACATCCAAGGTTTTTACCTCAGTGTGGGCATCTATAAAATAGGTAAAGTGTGGTTCCTCATCTGCCTTCTCACAAGAAAATAATCACCCACAACAAATCCTATTCAGGACCTCTGTCTCTGACAAGGCCGATGAGATGGGAATAGCAAGCTTTAAAACATGGTTGGAGATCGGCTGGTGAAACTGGCCAAATTAAACCATCATGACTATTATATATAGAGAAAAGGCTATTGAATTAAGACAAGAATAGTAATGAACGCCGTTTCTTGAGCACACAGCAGATGCCAGCCATTCTGCAGGCTTCCCTACGAGCCTCCTGTGAGTCCTCACTGCCATGTTGTGAAGTACTTGCGTATTCTTAGTCCCATCTTTTCAAACACATGAACCGAGATGTACCAACCTCAAATAGTTTGGCCATGTGCCCCCATATAAGTAGGAGAGCTTGCGATTAAATCCAGCTTCACCTCTGATGCCTATAAACAAGCTGAAGCTATGTAATTGTCATGAGATTTAGAAGAATTTAGGAAGAGGTGGGCTTTACAGATATCTCAACATCCCCACTGATTAGGAGTGTGCGTCCATCTGTCTGTTTGTAAAACACCAACTCACATGCATCTTTTTTCTCCTTTATTAGTCATTTCTTAAATCACAGCAAATCTGTAGCCATCTTTGGGATTTTCCACAAAACAATGTGACTTTAGCATTACCAGCTTCACTCCTGGTAACAGCTCATGTGTGTGCAACAGGGATTTTCACTATCCTTTTCAATCACAATTCTAGAATCTCTGGTAGTCATAACTCTCCCAAAGCAATGGAACTAACCATGTTTGAGGCCCTTGTGTCCATATCTGATTTTTTTTTTACTTCTAGTGAGAATTTACCATTGGAGAATGAACAATCTGGCAGCAGCTACACCTTGTCCACTCCACACACTTCCCTCCTATCTCTAGGTCTCTGTCCATGCTGTTTTTCTCTACCTGAAATGTCTTTCCCTTCTATATCTGGTGCAATTGCATTGATTGTGTCATTGTTCTTGTCCAGAAAGCTTTCTCTAAACACCCACACAAAATTAATTTCTTTTCTCTGTTTCTATTAATACCTTACTATGAACATTTAGCATAGAAAAAGCTGTGTTCATCTCCCCTATTGCACCTCATCCCTGCATTCCCTGCACCTAATACAGGGCTTGGAACATAACAGCAACTCAAAACACATTCACTGGATTGCATTGACAAATTACCCCCTACTTGCAGATTTTTAGAATTTGGAAAGATGATGTGTCAAGGATCCTTCTGGATGCACTGAAAAGGCTACCTTGGGAAGTAAATACTGCATTATGTTTAACTTTCAACTTCTATGCAAGGATTTTTTGCAGATAAAATTCATTCTGAAGGGATTGAAGAAAGAGAAATAGAAGATTGGGCTGGGTGGGAGTATGAGCATGGGAAAGGCAGTGAGGCAAATACGGAAGCCCTTTGGAAGCATGTTTGCTTGGGTTCACAGTTCTTATCTGCAGCCTTCACTACACACTTGTGAAATACTGGGCGGCTCACAAAAATGTCTATTACAAGAACCATCTGACGCCAGAGGTATGACCCCTCTTTGATAACAAATAACTGAGTTTCAGAAAATTGCTTAAAAGTCACATTTGCAGATCATGCAATTGGCTGGAGGGTGAAATGAAACTGGGGTGTAGATGGGGCTGGGAGGGGGGAGTTGTCTTGCCTAGTTTTGTTTTATTCCACTTTGTGCTCTTTTCCTTGCAGCATATATGGTACCAATGAACAACTTTCGACTGGCAGTTGTCCTCAGCTCACTCTTCTCCTTCATTATCCTTTTTTATCACTTTTTCCAAGTCCCTTCACTTTTCTCCCTGAAATCCCTGCACAGACTCTGGGATATTGCCACTGTGAAGGAAAAGCCCTGTAAACAATGCCAGGTGCTCTGTCTTGCCTTAAATCATTAAACCCCGAGTCTGCAGCAGGAAAGTGACTATTGGCAGCAAATTGGTCTTTTCAGATACACCTGTTCATACAGAGCACTGTCACTCCTGGGAGAACCATCCTAAAATATTGACTGTTCTACTTTCATAGTTCTCCAAGGTACTGCCATTTAATGCACTTGGAGAAAAAAAAAAGTGCTGTTTGCTAATAGTATTTCATGTCTACTGCTCTATAGCTGCACAAATTTCAAGTCAACAAAAGTATATTGAGCTTCTAATACAGGTCATGCCCTGTTCTGAACACTGAAGATTCTCCAAGTTAAATGAAATATGGTCCCTGCCAACACTGTGGTCTTACGAATAGTGAGTTATATTACAATAACTGGTATCACACAATAGGGTGGAGCTAGGCATCATGAACTGAGCAGAATGGTACCAACTACCAGTTTATGCCTTCCTTCAGCTTTTTCAAAGCCACTAACCTGTCCAGCTAACTCACTGCCTCTTCCTAGGCAACAGTCCTTTCTATTGTCTGCAACAGTTCATACTGCCACCACCCCTCACCTCTCTCCCACCTAACACTTGATCCTTAGGCTTAGCCAAACTTCATCTGTTACCTCTTAGTAAACATTTAAGAAGTCCATTAATCTTCCGAGCACTGCTGCCCCATCCGCTGTGTCAGCACAGACTTATTTCACCCTCTCCTTTTTGTCCCTTGCTCTCTCATCTCGTAGAAGTGATGCTTCTATTCCCACTGGTACCCCATATCTGCCAGCTTCTCCAAGACCTCACAACACCAAACAGCCACTTGTGTGCTTTATGGCCATATTTCCCTCCATCCCTGGTCCTTTGCTCTTTACAGACAGATATACAAGTCTCTCTCATCTTCTTAGTGTTGAAGTCCGAAATCTAATAGTCATCCTTGACTCTTTTTCCTTCCTCGGCACCTAATCAGTCCCCACACATATTGATTCAAACTCCTAAAGACCTCTTACACCCACTTGTCTGTGTGCATTGCCACCTTCTCAGTTCGAGCCAGAAACCTTTCTTACAGTGGTCATTCCAGTAGCCTAACTCTCTCTTGCTCCATTTTGTTCTCTCCAATCTAATGGGCACCAAGTTTCCAGAGAGCTTACTAAAATCTGCAAGTAACCGTGCTACTACTCCGCTTAACATCTTTTCATGGCACCCTCTTGCCTGTGGAATAAAATTAGACTCACTTACATAATGCACAAAACTTTCCCAGATCTGCCTCCTACCTGCCTGGCCAACCATTCTACCTCTCCCACTGGCATTCCAAACTTCCTAAACTGGTTTACCCCCACATCTTTATCCCTTTGTTCATGCTCCCCCTCTACCAAAAACACATTGCCCCTTCCATATTCTAGCCTTGGCAAGTCCTTTTCCTTCAAGAATCCAGAAAGATTTCCCTGACTTCTGTTAGGTCCCTCCCCTGTGCTCACATGCACCAGCAATGTGGTCTGTAACATCAAATGCTTAGAGAAACCAGAAGAGGAAATTAATTTCACCCATTAAAGTATTATTTGCTTGGGGGACTTTATCTAAACAGTCCATGTCTTATTTGAGGCTTTGCTTCTTTGAAAATCTAGTGCTAAATTATTGTGACCTCACTCATTTCCCTTTTTGCTATGAAACTCCTGTTTGTATAAAACCTAATTTTCAGGTCAGGGGGAATTGCTGCAGAAATCCAGTTGCAAAGCACAGTGGATGCAGACAGCTCTGGAAGAAGAAGAGTTGTTGGCAGTTAATCATGAGCCCCTGCTTTTCAGTAAGCAAAGCCAGGGGCTACCATTGCAAGTCAGTGACAGGTAAACTGCAGATAAAGTAAATGGTCGCATGGGCCATTTCAGGTATGAAAGCTTTCATTGAGGTTCTTCATTCTTCAGGAGAAAATATGCACTTGTTTTCCATCGGAAGTGAATAAAGGCATCGCTCCTCATCTGGATCATAAATGGATCACCAGTTATATATAATCAGCCCACTGGAAGGCCCTGTCCTCAGAACAGGTTCTGACTGTTACAGAGGTAAGCCAACAATGGTGCGCTGCATAGCTTGTGGCCCGGGAATCCTTTTGCCTGGGTTTAAACCCTGGCTGGGCCACCTACTGGCAGCATGGCCTGAGTGTGACCTTGACCTCTCAGTGCTCCAGTCTGCTCCTCTACAAGAGAGGATTAATAAGGATAATAAAATTTACCTCACAGGATTGCTGTGAAGATTAAATAACATACGCAAAATCCCCAACACATGTTAAATGTGCAATAAGTGGCATCTATCATTGTCTCGGTGTTAAATGTCAAAGTCTAACAGGACCCATTAAGAGGGAAATGCTCTTCTTACACAGATTTTGCTCACATTTCACCCCCTCTCCTAAGCTTTACCTCTACCCATTGTTCTTTTGATAGCACAGTGCAGCCTCATCTGGGACCAGGGTTGGAAGGAGGTTTGGACTGATGCGGACAATTTTACCGCAAAGATCTTTTTAATTCCAACCTTTTTTCAATAAGTTTAATTCCAAGAGGGAAATCTTGAGTCCCTGGCTCTATATTTCAGGAAACGATCCCTGCCCAAGATTCAGTTTGCCCCCTCCATCTTTTTATTGGAAGGCGACTGGTCAAGAGTGCAGAGATGTTTCACGCCATCGCACTGGGCACGTGGGGTGCAGAGGGATCCCTCCACAAAGATTAATGTTGCCCAGCCAAAGAAAAAGGCCCAACACTTGCCAGATGTAGAGGTCAGCAGAACTTACTTTGGTACTTACTTTAAAAAACTTGATTGTTGCCCTTAGTACCTAAAGTAAATTTTAAGCTCATCAAAACTGCAGAAGATATTCCAAAGTAACAGGAAAAACCTACTCTGGTATTTATTTTGGTCTGATCACTTCATAAAAGGAAGGAAGGAAGGAAGGAAGGAAGGAAGGAAGGAAGGAAGGAAGGAAAGAGAGAGAGAAGAAAGGAAGAAGGAAGGAGGGGAGGGAGGGAAGGAAGGGGGAAGGAAGGCAGGCAGGCAGAGAAGAGATTATTACAACTTTTTGTTTTAGAAAATCCCACTTTTTCCTTATTTATATATCAATGCAAAAAATCTATCACTAATTAAAATATAGGGACAACTATGGACAGATGCAGTTTGAACTATGGCTGAAGAGACAGATATACACTGTACACATCCGCACACACACACAGTATTTAGGATGGGATGAAATCAGAAGAAACACTTTCAAGCTTTTTTTGGCAAGGATCTGAATGGTTTTCAAGCATGTACAATCCATTCTGTTACATTGCTCTTTGTCCTGCTTTTTTGTTTTTCTCAACTTTGTTTCATCATATTCCATTAAGAAACAGTAGCCTATAAGTTCATTGAATTAAAAGAAAATCGTCAAAAGGATGAGAAATTTCTTATGTAGGAACCAGAGACTGGGTCCAATGCTTCACAGACGCAACCCCAACTGATAGTAATGTAAGGGAATTCCGCTCTTGTCCCCATTTCACAGATGCAAATGAAAAGAGACAGCCAGGCCTGGGCACCTTTCACTTCACAGAACTGCCTCATCCTGTAACATTCTCAGCTCTAAATTTTGCAATGTCAACTCTTACTTTTTTTTCTTGGCACTTATTTTCCATTCCCTTAATGGGTCTGAATGTTCTAAGACCTTCCTAGAGTCTTCAGATCTATCCCATGGGTCTATTTCTCTGTCTTTCACATGCATGGATGCAAACACACACACACACACACACACACACACACACACACACACACACACACGTTTGACTATGGACCTAGATCTCCTCATTCGTTTGACAAACACATATTGAACACCTGCTCTGCTCCGGGCTCCATTCTACACATGAGAGAATAGAAGAGCTTACATGAAGCTTGCACCACTAACAGATATTCAAGAAATGTATCAAACAAAAATGTCATTTATTACAGCTGTAACAAATGCTACAGAGGACAGGGATACAGAAGAAGGAATGCGGGAGATGAAGGGATAGCAGAAAAACCTTGGTTAAGTTGGACTCTATTGAATTTTATTTGGTGGTGGGTCTTTTGCATGAAAATCTCCTGTGATCACTTAAAACCATGGGCCCAGTGCCTCAGTAAAAAGTCTAGCCTAGAAATCAGGATGCCATTAGGGCAGAGGGGATGTCCAACTCTGAAAACAGATGAGCTCTATAGATGGAGGGGATGCAGAGATAAATTCAAACTTTTGGAAGCCAAAAAAAAGTTAGCAGTGACTATCTATTAGCAATAAGAAAACAGAATAATTAGACTTTGGATGATAAGAATGTCTATGCCATTGACATCAGACATTTATTATGCTCCTACACTTCTTGGGAAAATGTAAATGTTAATTAGAACAAAAAAGATAAAACCTCTTCACTAAGTTCTCCATGTTCTAATTTTGCGGTTTCATAAAGACAATGAGAAGATGGGAGCTGATTTATTTCCAGCAGCTCCATAAATCATAAGAAAACTTGAAAGATTCAATTAAGAACAAAAATGGCCTCCAGACAATTTAGTAAAGGTAGGAATTTTCCCCCCAGGTTCCTGTCACTATTGGTTTAAGGCCTATGTCAAAATCTTTCATGACAGATAACAAGCTTTTATTTCCAAGACTCTTGCAAAATATGTGTGATCTTGTCATGGAGTATGTTCCACATATGTGAACATATTTGTCCGTGAACTCTCATGATCCCTCTTCCCAATCTCACACACACACACACACACACACACACACACACACACACACACCCCCCACAAAAATATTTAAATTTTAAATTGCAATTTCACTTTTAAAAATGCCAGACAGTGAAGGTATAATTGGAAGGATATAATCCATGAGATTTATTTCTGAATGCAGACACCAGTTCTGATACTCAAAACTTTTAAAAAACCAAAACACATTCCAAGTGTTAGTATTCAGTCTTAGTCTGGCTCTGCCTTGAGTGAAGCATATTTCAATCCATATACTATGCCTGCATTCACGAAGTTGTTCCCAATTGGAATATTAACCATAGTATTGCTAGTTCCTTACCTTTAAGTGTCTCTCTCGCTAGGCAATAGCTTATAGTTTTAAAGTCTCACTCCATCATCGTGGTCTGATGAGATTTTACACAGTTCCAGAGTAATTTTCCTTCTGAAATCATTCATTCATCCATTCAACAAACTGTAAGAGCTGAGTGTATAGATTCAAAGAAGACAGAAGAGGCCCTTGATCTCACACAGCTTACATCTGTGAGTGGGTATGTGTGTGGGGAGGGCCAGAGTGGGGAGCGATTGGGAAGAAAAGATAAACAAATGAGAGGCCAGCTCAGTTTCAGAGGTAAGTGCTGTGAAGAAGAAAGTAAAGAGTGACTTGATCCAGGGTGAGGAAGGGACTTCTGAGCTCAGGTCTGCAAGACAACGAGGAGCCGTGTCCCTGAGCAAATCAGGGGAGAGCGAGTTCCATGCAGCAAGTCTGAGGTGGGACTATGTAGAAAGGGAAAGAAGGCTAAGACACGTGCAGCACTGAAATGAAACACTGATTGAACATTTCACAGCTATTGTGACTTGGAGCCGAGAGGAAAGCGGAGGGAGATGAGGAAGGCATGGGACAGGTCATGTGGCGTCTGGTAGGTCTTGGTTGGGGCTGGGTTTTATTTTAAGCATAACGAGAAGCCACTGAAAAGCTCGAGATAGTAGAACATAATTTGGTTTGTATTTTTTATTTTTATTTATTATTTTTTATTTTAATTTTTGAGGGAGAAAGAGAGACAGAGCATGAGCAGGGGAGGGGCAGAGAGAAAGGGAGACACAGAATCCAGGCTCTGAGCGGTCAGCACAGAGCCCAACGTGGGGCTCAAACTCATTAACCCTGAGATCATGAGCTGAGCTGAAATCAGACATTTAACCAACTGAGCCACCCAGGTGCCCCTGGTTGTTTTCTTTTTAAACTCTACCGAATGCTGTACAGAGAGAGCACTGTAGGGGGGCAAGAACTGAAGAAGGAGACCAGTGCAACCAGTGACTGAGGAAGACCCGAAGAAAGTGCACAGCAGCTTGAATTTGGGAGAAAGAAGTGGGGATGGAGGTGAACTGGCAGGTTCAAAATCTAGGGAAAGGGTTTGGCGGGCCCAGCTGATGGACTGAACGAGGGAGATCAAAGAAAGGGCCAATTCACGGATAACGCATATGTTTCTGGCTTCATCAGCTGGGAATGTGGAGGGCCAGAGATTATTTGGGGGAGTTGGAGCAAGAAAATGAGAGATCAACCCCCAACTCTTACTAGTAGTAACATCCTTAACACTTTAAATACATCTTGTCTCAGTGTGTGCCATGTAGGTGTCAGGATGGCCGAGTGGTCTAAGCGCCAAGACTCAGTGTGTGCCATGTTGTATAGGCTCAAAATAGATTTTTGAATCCCTAGAAAAGATCCTGTTTTACTCATACCCCAGATACTACCAAAGTGTCTGGCACATAGTAGGTGCCCCAAATATACTTACTCAATAACACACGAATTGAAGTAAAATGTGTCAAGTCCAGTTGCTTCCCTTTTTGGAAAAGTCATGTTTGCATAATTGAGTATATCCTTTTACTTTGATTTATAAACTATTTTATTCACACTGAAAAGTAAATACCATAAAATAAAAAAGAGCTATGATTGTGATTTAGACATATTATAATTAAAAGAAGTCTCTATTTACCTGTAAAACGGGTCATGTATTATGTAGAGAAGAAACCACAGAAGCTGTTTATAAACAAGAAATCTTTGGAGTCCCTACAGGGCCTGGGTGAGTCCCTCTGAATTTAGTAGGGATTCCACATATATTTATTTAATAAATAGAATTGAAAGTGATGGAGTATTTTACCTAAAAGCCTCATTGGTCTATAAAAATTATATATGAGCAGAGTACTTCAAAATAAACTATTAACATCCTGGAAGGATTTAAATTTGCTATCTTGGAAAAGAGAGCCATTGATATTTAAAGGCCCTCGTAAGGAATCAAACAGTCAACTTTTCACGTGAATTGACCCCTGGAGATTACACTTTCTGGGGCGGTAGAGCATTTGCTATTTCAGTACAGTGTTTGTTGCATGTAACTTACTGTTTTTGTTGTGCTGCTTCACTGTATCTCATACTCATAGGAAAATGAAATGTTTAAACCACAAAATCCCAGGTGGTTCAGCCGACAGGTGTAAAAAGCAATGTGATACAGAAATAAAACATGGTCAGCTTTTGATTAATGGGAGGAGAAGTTTTGATGCAGCATGCAGGCTTGAGAGTTTTTTCCCTTTCCTAAGCCAGAGTCTTCTATAAAGTCCCCACCTACACAACCACTAACAAAAAGCACAGAGAAAAATCATCCCCTGGGTGTGGTAAGGAATGCATTGGAAGAAATGCTGGTCTTCCTTCCATGTAGCTAGTATATAAGAAATTATAGAAACACAAGAGTTCAGATGGAGAAATGGAGGACTCTGCAGTTTACAGCAGAAAACTGAAGCCACTGCAAGCCAGGAATTCAGCATTTCCTGTCTGTCAGGCCCCCACCAGTCCATGAGGGGGTAAAGGGGGGCCACAGAAGAGAATGCTAAGGAATGAAGAGCAACAACAATAGACAGAAGTATTGCTCCTTGGACCTCTTAGTGAACAAGCCCTGTGCCACACACACGGCCACAAGCTTTGTGTCTGTTGTCACTAAGTAAACAATCATGGCATAAGGCCGATTTATTATCCCCACTTATAGCAAAGAAACAGCAATTCAGAAAGATGAAGAAACTTATTCAAAACTATATTTGTTAGGGTACCTGCGTGGCTCAGTTGGTTAAGCATCTGATTCTTGATTTCAGCTCAGGTCTTGATTGAGGTTGTGAGACAGAGCTCAACAACAGACTGCGTTGACAGTGTGGAGCCTGCTTGGGATTCTCTCTCCCTCTCTCTCTGCCACTTTTCCACTCACGCTCTTTCTCTCTTTCGAAACAAATAAATAAATGTTTTTAAAAAAACCCACGAAACTAAATTTCTAGTAAGAGGCAGGTCAGAATTCAAATCCAAGTACACTGGATCTAAAACATTGCCTTGAGGGGTGCCTGGGTGGCTCAGTCGGTTATGGATCCAACTTCGGCCAGGTCATGATCTCACAGTTTGTGAGTTTGAGCCCCACATTGGGCTCTGTGCTGACAACTCAGAGTCTGGAGCCTGCTTTGGAGTCTGTGTCTCCCTCTCTCTCTCCCTCTCCCCTGCTCGTGTTCTATCTCTGTCTCTGTCTCTCTTCCAGAAATTAATATTAAAAATTTTTTTAAAGAATAAAATAAAATATTTCCTTGAACTAGTGAGTGATACAGAAACATGTGACATTGAGTACCAGTGACAACTCAGAATAGAAACAACTCCCTTAACCACATCTGTCAAATGTATTTCCAGTTCCTACAAAGAAAGACCTGATTTAACCCAAAAAGTACACCATCCTGAGAATAAGTCCTTCAACGTCGATAGAGTGCTCATGGTCTTTCATTAGTTTGTTTAGTAAATATAACTCCTAAGTATAGTTTCAGCTCTTAGTACATTGTCAAAATGTACCAAGTAACCCACCATTTGGGGTATTCCTGGGGAATGCATCCCAAGTGGACTAACCCACCACACAGTCAGGTTTTTCTCTCCCAGAAGCGAACCCAGTAGGCAGAAGGTACCAAAAAGGTGGTACCTGAATAGGAACCATTGCTGCCCGCATATGCCGCATGACAGAACAGGTAGAAATATACTTTGCTCCCTCCCTTCCCCCAAAGGACTCGTAACTGTCTGCAGCATTTAGCATGTATATAGGCACATCTGCCCCAAAAGAGTTTCTGTGGGGTTGCAGGGTGTAAATATATTACTGGCCCATTTTTCAGGGGCTCTGTGATTGTGAGACACTTGAGCATCATGAAGTTCAGCATTTATTGTAGCTCAACTGCCAAACTTTCCTAAGCCTTCTGGCTCTTACCATGTGTGATCATCAATTATCAGTTCTGCATCCAGTAGCTTTCCAGGTGCCCTGGGATTTATGAAAAGTTTTTCTTAGAGTTATAATCCTGTTAGTCAATATTTTAAATTTATTTTATTACTTTATTTTATTTTATATTCCTTCAGAGAGACAGAGACAACATGAGCAGGGGAGGGGCAGAGAGAGAGAGAGGGAAAGAATCCCAAGGAGTCTCCGTACTATCAGCACAAAGTCCGATGTGGGACTCAAACTCACAAACTGTGAGATCATGACCTCAGCCAAAACCAAGAGTCTGATGTTGAATTGACTGAGCCACCCAGGTGCTCCTCCTGTTAGTTTTAAAGACAAAAGAAAGGGGGCACCTGGGTGGCTCAGTCAGTTAAGCACTGGACTCCTGGTTTTGGCTCATAGCTCAGGTCATGATCCCATGGTTGGTGAGTTTGAGCCCCACATCGGGCTCTGCACTGACAACACAGAGCCCGCTTGAGATTCTCTCTCTCTCTCTCTCTCTCTGTCTCTCTCTCTCTCCTGACTCTCTCCCTCAAAATAAATAAGTAAACTTTAAAAAAGACTAGAGAAAGTATAAAGAAAAACTAAATCCTTTGATAATAGGAGAATGAAACATAGGAGTAAAAAAAAAAAAGAAGGGAAGGAAGGAGCTGAAATGATCAAGGAAGAAAGGATTTGTAAAAGCAGTAAAGATGCCCTTGGCCTTGAAGATGTGTAGGATTGGTGGTGTCAGAAGGATGTCAATACTTCCTGAGCAGCTACTATGTACCCAGCAGAATCTTGCCCACTTCATATAATTTCTCATAGTCAAATTCCACCCATTCTACAGATGATAACATGGAGGCTGTGAGAGAATATACTACCTTGGCCAATGGTCATATAACAAATACAAGTCACTCAAATATTCAAACTCAAATCTGAGTATGTCAAAATCTGTGCCATTTCCAGTACACCAGAAGAGGGACCATTATTTCATGGCCGGGGCTATAACCTGAGTAAACCCAGAGGTTTACTCTGCCCTCAGGTCTGGCAGTCTTTGCAGTGTGCCCTTTGCCAAGGAAGTCTTCTTTCCACTTTTCCCTTGGTGGATTCCAAACTTTAGTTAAAAATTCGTTCATGAGAAGTGGAAGCATGGAAAAAGCATGAGAGACTCAGAAGTTTCCCTCAACCCCCAACACAGATGAATCCCCTGCGGCCGTCTCATAGTCACCTGCACCTATTGACTGAATTAGGATCGGCTCTGCTAAAAGCTCTGAACTTTGACTTCTGGTCTTGGAGATCTGCCTATTCTCTGACCCCTCAGCTTTCCACGCGAGGAGGCAAAGACCATGTGGAGAAGTGGGCATGGCAGAGA
Organism: Suricata suricatta; assembly: GCF_006229205.1. Taxonomy (NCBI): domain Eukaryota; kingdom Metazoa; phylum Chordata; class Mammalia; order Carnivora; family Herpestidae; genus Suricata; species Suricata suricatta. Next base: position 177,445,783 of record NC_043700.1, on the reverse strand, counting down.
AGGCGGCACCCCAGATCTGAGTTTTGCTGCACGCTAGTCTTGCCTGGTCTGCCAGGGACTTCAACAAGAGGTTTGGGGAGAAGGCTTGGCACTGTGGTCTTCTAAGTAGCTTCCTCAGAACCACCTGTGAACTTTTTTTTCATGTGGGGTGCAGAGCTCCACTGTACCTTAAATTTCCTCTCTGGCATTCAGGAGTCTCACTGGCAGGAAGAGAACTTTCTGGAACAGAGCTCCATTCCACCTTCCCCTGTGGCTAGCCTCGATCCAGATCTCTCATAGGACTTGGCTAAAATAAAGCAAAAGAAACCACACCAACATTCTGAACATGTTGCCTTTCCTTAGAGCCACAGGCTTAGTAAGCACGTGGTCAGTGTTCAGAGGTATCACAAGTGAAACTGCTAGGACCTCTTTTGCCACAACATATGAGTCACCAGCTCTCCAGCCCCCATGTCTGTGTCTGTGCCACTTACCACCTACCGGCTAAGCCGATGTCACGTTTTCAGGTGAAGTCCTTTTCCTGCTAACATCTCACAAAAGCCCCTGGACGATGAGGCAGTGAGAGGTCTTCACTCCAGCGTGCTGGCCTCACCCCCGGGGTTCACTACTGCAATCCGGGCTCCTCTGCAGTGCCCCTCACGCCCTCTGGCCAACCTGTACTAGAAGCCTTGAGTTTAAAGCCAAATTAGTTGAATCTCTTAACTTTTCACTTGGGCCTTGAGAATGACTTTGGGTGTTTATGAACATGTGTGTGTTCCTCTGATTCTAACGGAAAGTGGTAACATCCTTGTACGCGTGTGTCTGTGTGTTGTTGGCAGAATGAATAAATCTCTTATCTCTCTCTTTTTTAATGTTTGCTTATTTTTGAGAGAGAGAGAGAGAGAGAGAGAGAGAGAGAGAGAGAAGCAGAGAGAGAGGGAAACAGAGGATCTGAAGCAGGCTCTGTGCTGACAGCAGAAAGCCCAATGCAGGGCTTGAACTTCTGAACTGTGAGATCATGACCTAAGCCAAAGTCAGACACTAAACCAACTGAGCCACCCAGGTGCCCCTGAGTCTCTAATCTCTTAATTACAGCCTAGATGCCAAAAGAGATTTTAGGATTTGACCTATTTCCTCTCCTTCCAGACAATGTAGCTTGACTTTTCCTTTTATGGGCAGGTAGGTAGATACATAGATGGAACTGACAGATAAATGAATCCATGAGAAAGAGAGGCTGGGGTGGGGGGGTGCTGATAGACTCTAAATTTTTTATCAATGTTTTGTTATTTTTGAGAGAGAGAGAAAGAGAGAGAGGGAGAATGGGGGAGGGGCAGAGAGAGAGGAAGACAGAATCTAAAGCAGGCTCCAGGCTCCAAGTTCTGAGCTATAGCACAGAGCCTGATGCAGGGCTCAAACCCACAAACCATAAGATCATGACCCGAGCTGAAGTCAGACGCTTAAACACTAAGCCACCCAGGCGCCCCTGACACCCTCTAAATCTAGGTTTGGGTCATCTTGAACGAAAACCTATTTTGGTGCCCATAAGGCTCCTGGGAAAGTTCCTTCTGCCACCTCTCACTCTCTGAGCCAGGCACTCATGTCTGCTTTCTTTCTCCCATTTCAAAGTAGTAGATGGCGGCAGCAGCTTCTCTGGAAATGCTGGCCTGCTGTTCATGGACCCATTCATCCTGCCTTCTGCCTTTGACCCCGGCTGCTTCCCCCACCTTGAGCACTCCGCCTCACTGGTCATGATGGCAAAGGCCTGGGGGCTGTTCCATGAAGTTTTTGCTCAGAAGGCCATGCCAGGCTCCTGAGTTCACGGAGCGGGTATGCTCAGCTTGGCGAGTGCTGCAGATGGCAAACCACCACCACCAGCGGGCTTGTGAGGTGTCTGGGCAAAACCCGCCCTATTCACCCCTTCCTGCCACCAAAGGTGTTCCATCACTGCAAAGAAACACCAGACAGAGGTCCTGACGCTCCTGGGCCTATGGATTCCAGAGTCAGCAAAGGGGAGAGACGGTGAATGACCAGCTAAGGTCCCAGGCCCCAGAGCCAGTTCCCGGGTGAAGACAGCAGTTCCAGAACTCTGTTCCTCCCAGTGTGTGACGCTGCATCAGTTAACGACTTATTCTTATGGACAAGCACTTTAGTGAGATCTAAATTAGACTGGTTTTTTCTAACACATCCATTCTCATCTTCAAAGAAGCAAGAAATATTTAAGAGGGAGAGGAAAAGACAATGGAGAGAAAGAAGGCATGTGAGGAAGACAGCTGGCGAAGTCCTGGGTCACACTAACACGGTGTCCTGTCAGGGGACGTGGGAGATAGGAACCGAGACCACTTCAGTCCTGGTGCAAAGGCTCTGCGCCTTGGAGGGGGTGCCGGGAGGGGGGATGGTGTCCTTGCACTTCCTGTAAGGCGGTGGGAGGGGTGGTTCAAAACCAAATAAACCTCACTTCCCATTTCTCGTTATTTCTATTCAGGTTCTCCTTCACACCCCCCTCGGGCCCCTCCAGCCATTCCTGACATTCCCGCACCGGCACAGACATGTCACCTGCCTTTGCCCCAGAGCAGGCCTTCTTTATCCCACCCTCACCTCAGAAAACTCCCTAAGCCCCTTTCCCAACGTACTTTTCCATCACTTCCTGCCATCTAGCATGTCTTACACATTTTGCTGACATTTAAACAGACTTCCATCTGTGTGGTTCCCCTACCTTAGCGCCACTACAAACCTGACGCTTTGCATGAATGAATGAGCAATGGACAGCATGGCCGCCCATGGAACCCGTTTCAAGATCTGACCTATTCTCTCCCCTTCGGACGCTGGGGTTTGACTTCACTTATTTATGTTCCGCAGAGCAACAGTCAACATCCTGACCATCTATTACTAAAACAAAAGGAGGGGTCACTTTCACGAGAATCTCTAAGTTATATAAGCCACACCAAGAGAAGGTGAGGCCGTCGATGGGAGTTTGTCGGTCTGGGCATGTGTTAGACTCCACACACTGGCCAGGTTGAGGTGTTCAACCGCCTGCATTGGACTTCAGCTGCCACAGGCTGCCTGCGCCTGCAGCACAGGTGAGGTGGGGCGAGGAGGATGGGAACAGAGACTGGCTGGCCCTGGGGCCGCTGGGCAACACGGCCGTGCCACAGCACCCCCGGGAGGCTTCTGCACCTGACCCCTCCCCACCTGCCGGGGTCCCTACGGTCCTTTCTGGAAAATGCGTAGGGGTGATTTCTATACCCAGACACGACTGAGATCCAGTGGTTTGGGGAAACCACTTTACCTTGCCTGCAATCCCTCCCCAGTATCTCTGTCATTTAAGAAACCGCCTACTTCCCCACAGGCAGTGTGGCTCGTGCGTAGATGTGTCACAGCATATAAAGCACTGGAAGTGTCGCTGGGCAGTGGCCAAGTGTACATGTCAGGCTCTCCAAGATCTGGCTGCGAACCCAGTGCCCAGGAAAGTGGGTTAGACCACATATACCATTCTTTTCATGTGAAAAGACATTCTCATTTCCCAACCATAAGGTCACAAAATAAATTCTGAAGTGAAATTGGTTCATAATTTGGGACCTGCCTAGAATACAGGAGATTTAAAATCTGTAACACAAGGCAAATAAATCACAGATCACACTGGCAAAGACACGTTCTGACAAGTGTACTGATCTGGAATTACATTTTGAGGCCATGAAGACACTTTGTCTACATATTTTAAAGATTTTTACTAAGAGAGTATACTTAATATTAAAATGACTGAAAGAAAGAAAGAGAGAGAGAGAGAGGAAGGAAGGAAGGAAGGAAGGAAGGAAGGAAGGAAGGAAAGGAAGGAAGGAAGGAAGGAAGGAAGGAAGGAAGGAAGGAAGGAAGGAAGGAAAGAAAGAATGAACGAACGAATGAAAGAAAGAAAGGACGAATGAAAGGAAGGAAGAAAGAAAGAGAGGGAAAGAAACAGGGTTTTTTAAACAACTAAAAACATTTAGGTTTTAGAGAGTGTAGCATCCGATTTGAAATGTCTCTTACTTTTTTTTTTTTAATCTGTTTGCACGAGTCAGGACCATGGTGAAGAGTAATGGTGGGAATGGGGATCCTTGCATTATTAAATAGCATTACATAATGTTTGTAGTAGGCTTTCATCAAGTTAAGTAATTTCCATTTATTTTTAGTTGTCCAGATTTTTTTTTCAACCATAAACAGGAATTGGATGCCATCAAATGCACTTTGGGCATCCATTCAGTTAACATGTGATTTTTCTTCTTTAATCCATTTGGTGTAGTGAATCTGTTATAAACCGTATTTGGATTCTTATGATAAACCCTACTTACTCACGATACATTGTTACATTGTAGGATTAATATCTCATTTGCATTTAGCCACTTATATTTGCAAGTGAAAAGGGTCTATAATTTTCTTTCTCATTTCTTCATGTTTGGAAAAACGGTTTCTCTAGTCTCATGAAATGAATTGGGTCTAAACAAAGCCATTGTTCTGTATACCTTAAACCTATACAGTGAGGTTTGTCAACTATTTCCTAATAAAACTGGAAATAAATGAATTGGACATGTCTTTCCATTTTCTGGAAATAAATCAATAGGGTAGGAATTATCTGTTCCTCGGTAATTTGCTGAAACGCAATGCAAAAATAAAAAGATCTTATTTATTTTAACATTTTAAAATAAACTATTTTAATTTTTGTTTGATTAATATTCTTCATTACTTTTGCTCAACTTCAGTGATCTCTGCATGTATCTTTTTTCTTGTGGATCAAGTGAGTTAAGCATCAATAATAATGCCTGGGTCAGTAAATGCTATAATATAAATGTTAACTTATTGTCCTAATTTTTGTTTTACTCATATTGCATATTCTTTTTTAGTTGAACAACCAGTTCACTTAGCTTCAGTTTTTACCATGGTAAATATTTTTAAAGCTATACATTTTCCACCGCCTTAGCTCTAGTCGATAAACTCTGTCATGTAATCATTTGGTAAATCATTTCTAATTATTTTATTAATTTATCATTATTTGTCCTTTTCCCCAAGAGCTGTTTAATATTATGATTTTAGTTTCCAAACTTGTGCCAGTTTTCCAGCTTTCCTTTTGTTACTGATTTCTGATTTGAGTTTTCCTGTTGATTCTTTCATTAGTTCAAACTTCTTTATCACATGGTATTTTTATTGTTTATGAATGTTTTATGAGCATTCAGCAATGCTAAAAATTTTCTATGTATATTTTATATTTATATTTCTGTATAAGACTATTATCAGGGACATATTAATTATGTTAGTCAAATCTTCTATTACACTTAATTTTTGTCTGTTTGGTAAGTTTCCAAGAAACATGTGTGAAAACAGTACCCCACTGTCTTACAGGCAGTGTAATTGGACTCAGCCACTTTGCCTACGTCTAACATTCAGTGCCCCCCCAACAACCCGATCTGTTAGCACCACTCAACATTACTACTCCAGGAAGGCTGGCAAGGCTGAGCTGAATCTGTGGGTTTGGGGCTTCGTTGTGATTCAGGCATAAACAACAAACCACAAAGGAAAAATGAGTACAAATTAAAAAAAATCCCTGGCCTCTTTGTAATTCTTACAATTTGACATGAGCCTCCTAGTTCCCAATATAACCTATGTTCCACAAGGGCTAATGTCCAGTGAGTCACAGTTACATCTCAATAAGCATAGAAAGGCCTAAAAGGTGATTAAACAAAGAACTGAATACATTTCTCCAGTATGTATTCACCTCTGAAGCATCCCCAGCTTTGCGATCAGGTTAGGAAGGGAGGTCTGCCATTTTGCTGGCTAGGACATTTCCTTTGCTCCCTTCCCCCGTTGTAGTTTAACAGGTGTCTCTGCTCAGATACCATGATACTTCTCCACTCCGGTCTTTACTCCAATACTTAGCCCCTTTGGTTATCTTTGTATCATAATTTTCTCCACTGGCTTCCTCTCTTTGGCCTAAAAGCAAGTTCAGTACCCTTCTACCTACTTTTTGTTTCTTTCCTTTCCTTTCTTCTGGGACTTCACAGTTATTTTTAAAATATTGACTACCATATCACTCCTAGCACCATTTATTTGGACTAGGGCCACAAGATGGGGCAAAGACAAAACAAAGGTAGAGTCAACTTGGGATATGGTATTTCAGTGGTCCAGGTGGAAATGGAAACAGGTTGCATGGGCATGGGGCAGAGGGAGTTGAGAAAGACTGGAAAGGCAGGTGAAAGAGAGGCTAGACAAAGCAGAAAATGTATAAAATACTTATTCCAGAGAGTTAGTTATTTAAGAAAGCAGTGTTGTGTATCCATTTGAGTTTGACGAACAGTATCTATAAATATATCGATCTGCCCCACTGTGTGATTTCCTCTAACAAGTCTCAGATGCGTGGACACTGCCCATCATGAAACTAGTAATGGATTTGTGGACTCCTGATGTGCTACCCTCTTCTCTAGATTAATCTTCAATCAGTGTTGGGTTTACTTTACTTGTCTTAGGAAATCATGGCTATCCATTGCCTACATAATAAAATTTAAAGGGTTCTGGGGGGCTCAATCAGTTAAGCCTCTGACTGTAGGTCAGGTCATGATCTCATGATTCATGTGTTTGAGTCCTCCATTGGGATCTGGGCTGACAGTGCAGAGCCTGCTTGGGATTCTCTCTCTCCCTGTCTCTCTGTCCTTCCCTCATGAGCGCACGCGCTCTCTTGCCCTCTCTCTCTCTTAAAGTAATTAAATAAATAAATAAACAAACATTTTAAGAATTTTAAATATTTCTTAGGCTGGCATTTAAGGTCTCTCTATAATCTGGCTAAAATCAGACTTTTCACCTTTACCTTCTCTGTTCCATTTTCTTCCCATCACATTGAACTTTTGCCCTTCTCAGAACACATTCTATCTTGCTTTATATGGCTCTCATACTGCCTTTCCATACACAGCAGAAGAATTCTGTCTTCTATGTTCCCCAGTCTTACCTCTCAAATGTATCTTTAAAACCCAACTCTAATCCCAATTTCTCCATCAAGCCCTCCTTCTCTGACTGCCCAAGTGGTTTTGGAACCTTCACATGTTTCCTTTTTTCTAGTTGTCTGGGCACTTGACTTGGTTAGTCAACACATTCCCTAGTAATACAGAGGCAAGAGACCTGACATTTTGCTCTCTTTTCTCCAGAGTCCATCATCTCTCCTCCCTCTGGCAACTGCACTTAGATGTTCTTCTGGGAAGCCACCTCTCCTATACAATGAATCCATATAATTTTAGGAGGCACACCCTTGGATAAGGGATGCATAAATAACCCAGGCCCACATGGGGTAACTGGGTCAGGAAGCAGATATGTCACTGAATCCATGGAAACTCAACTCTGTGACCATCAGATCCTGGAGCTGCTTCTAGAAACATGGAGGTGGAAAAGCTTATTACTGGTGGTATGAAGCTGGCAGAATTACTCCTGAAGCCATTAGGGGCAACTTGGTCTGCGTGAAGAGAACTGTGCTGAGAATTATGCCAACAGAAGAAAGGAAGTCCAGGAGAAGGAAGGCTAAATACTGTTGATGTTGTCGTTTGTAGCCTGGGATGCACCCATGCCAGGTGACTCCTAGATTTTTCAGTTAGGCCATCAACGGATGTCTTTTGTTCACAGAAGTTTGAGTCTGATTTTTGAATCTTTCATGTCCTATCACCCCTACAAATAGCCACATACAACCTTCTCTCCCAGCTGCCGGCCCCTGAGGCATCTGTGCAGAACACTAATTCAATATTTAGGACAAAGTGAGTTATATGGTCATTTACATGGTTAATGCATTTCCTGCCTCTCCACCTAACAGTAGATTATTCGAGGGCAGTTTTCTGCAGACCCTGAAGCCAGACTTCCTGGGCCTGGAATGCTGGGCTCACCACTTACTTACCTGCTGAATGACACTGAACAAAGCCTTTCACCTTCTTGTGCTTCAGAGGCACCATCCGTAAGACGGGAATTAAAATGGTAACAACTGAAAAACAAAAATAAACAAAAACAATGGGAATGCCCCAGAGTTGTATGGAGTAAATATACATCCAACCCTTAGAAAAGTATCTGGAAAAAAAGAAAAAGAAAAGTATCTGGCATATAATATATACCATACAAGTAAGCCCTATGTAAGTGTAAGCTATTTTTATTACTATGATTATCACAATGATGCTGATTATCATTATTAGTATTTGTAACCTCACTGCCTACTGCAGTGCCCCTCAATTATAAAGAGTGAATCATTCTTAACTATTATGTAAGAGGATTTTAATAGAGTAGTTGTTTGCCTCATCCCACAGTTCTAACACGATCGAAACATCAAAGCTTCAGAAGGAAGCAAAAGTCCCAAACCTTCCTGCCTCGTTTCTGTTCCCCGTCTCCCCTTCCCCTTCCCCCTGCCTGTGCTCATCCCCTGCCCTATCAGCTTCACCTCTCATGCCTGGCAGCCAACAGGCCCTAGAACTTGACAGATTTCTCCTTGTTCAGTTGTGGGTATCAGCTCTGTTTCCTTCATCTGCCTCTCCAGCCTGCAGTGGTTCCTCTGCGTCCACACACCAGGTCTTCAGTACCAGGGATCGGCTAACACTTTCTATGAGAGCATCCATTCTACTGGGAGGCTTTACAAGATACTCTAATTGGGATTTCAAATGTAACCTCCAAGACACAGGGAATAACTAATACTACATATTTTGAAAGAGCTATGAATGAAAATACATCTTTTCTTCAACTAAAATCCCCCATCCTCCTGCTACATCTGTTTTCCCTCCAAGTTCAAGGAGAATTTCCAGGTTAGATACTCTATTCAATGTTAGTTACCAAAGCAGGACTAGGATGCTGATGGGGTCACATTAATCACTTACAAACTAATAATGTACAATCTAAGGCTGGAAGGAAGAGCAGCCAGTTAGTTTGCAAATCATGAGCACTACTGAGCTCTATTTAAAGTGTATTTATTATGACCTGGCCATTTGAGGGTTGAACATCACCAGTCTGGAGGCACAAGAAACTGCTAGCATTCAGAATATTACCTGAAGCAAAGCTGGAGATAAAGTTAGCAAAAGGCACACAACCCATAAAAACATCTATGATTTAAACATGAGACATTTCCAATGTGCTAAATTTGGAATGATTTGCTTATCCATGGTCCTGCTGGAAGAAATAAAATGCGCAGCTTGGGAAATGAAGGAAGAAAACATATCAATGTTTTGCTCATAATGCTGGAAGAAACAGAATTATCTGAACCATGTGAATTCAAAATGTACCCATTTTTAAAAAGCACATTTGCTATATTTGGAATACAACTTAAGAACTTAAGATTTTCAAACTCCTAAAAATTCTATAGTGGAATTTTTAAGGCAATTTCTAGTTTCCATTCAACAAACACACATAAGCTGCACTTTGATACATGAACACACACAGCAAAAAACTTTTCTGCATCGTTTGCTACAAAAAGTATCAAAGGTCAAATAAAATCTTGCAAAAAGTCTTATAATAACATGAGGCATCCTAATAAATCATGCATGTGATGTTGGTCACTAATTCTTACAAATGGATGCACACCATGTTAAACAATGAAAAGAAAGAAGAAAATAAGCAGACTCCTTAGAGTTTAATGTATAATGTTCCCAGGTCAACTTCCCTTTCCCCAGAAGCAGATCCTGAGATGAAGTTTCCCCTGCAAGGGATTTATCATGGAAAAAACAAAATGCTGAAGGAAAAAGGACAGAGAAGAGGGGAAAGCCAAATAAGCATCTGATCTCAAGCAAAATCCCACGGAGTCTAACCCCCCAGGGAACTCTGAAGAAAAAAATTATACCTGAGAGTTTTCCTATTCTGGGTCAAGAAAGCAGGACTTTAAGTCTCCATTGGCAAAGAGGCATTGCCAAAGGGTCAACTCAGGGGAGACATAAATTGTCACGTGGTCAAAGAAGTCTCTTGTAGATTGAAGAAAATCCTCCCCCAAATTGCTAATCCTTGGGACTGATGGGAGTAAGAGTGGACTGAAGTCTGGAGACACACAGGACCAGTGAAAAGGGGCATTAGGAGATCTGGATAGAGCTCTGACATTATTTACTATCTGGTTCTTTAATGATGTTTATTCCTGTAAGTCATCTTCATACCATTATTATTAACTTTATTATTTGAAGATATTGGATAGACACATTTGTATCACTCATACACAGGATATATTTTCCTATTATGAATGGATATATTTAACTGCTTATACAGAACAACTTAAACCAAAAGAACTTATTCTGTGACCCACCATTTTTATTTATCCAATCATTCAAAAGTATTAGTTGACTGGCCACTATGGAGAGTCCGTTTAACAATGTTGTTAATAACTTTGGAGTCACAAAGAACTTGTTTTGTGACTCCATATGATTTGGAGAAAATGACTAAGTTCTCTAAATCCCTGTTTACATATATATAAATTGGGACAATCATATTATAAGGATTCAATGAGATAGCACATATAATTGACTTCGCATTAGTGTCTAGCCATAACTTCTCAATAAATGTTAGTTAATAACAATGAAAATTATTAAAATGTCCAAGGCAGGGTGGTAACTTCTGTGTATGTGATAGTACGCTTGAAAGAAAACCAAAATGTGTTCCCTGCCTTACATAGCTTATCTTGGAATCCAAGGCATAAATATGTTGCACAGAAGAGATAAGTAATCCAACAGGGCAATGTATGATTGATGCTGAATGAGACACAAGAGAAAATAAACCGATTTCCCATCACCAACCTCTCCTACCCACTAACATGTTCTCCACACTAACACTGGAGTTGTTTTTCTAAAACATAACTCTAATAGTGACACTGTTGTGTCCCTCAGTTGTGATGGCTCCCTTACATCATCTACATAAGCCAGCCCAGATTTCATAGCATTCACTCACGATCTATGTACTCCCTGTCCTCACCAATCTACTATAGTTCATATCGTCTATTTCATCCCGGTGATAGTTCAACCCAGAACAGTTAAGGATATATAATATCTTCTACTTCTGGGCCACTGCTCAAGCAGTTGCATCCATGTGGAATCTTTTCTCCATTTCTTGCTGATGAAATTTCTCCATCCTTAGATCTCCAGACCAAGTGTCTTCTCCTGTATAAACCTTCTCCATCTCTTCCATTCAAATTACTTTCCTCTGTCCATGCTCTTATAGTACATTGCTTTGCCGCTTAATGGGCTTTACACTTGTTTACTAATGGATATGTAGAAGGAAATACTTGGGGAAAGTGGTCTATGCACTGAGACTGGGCCAGCCACTTGGCAATGTCTGCCAAAATGTTGGACTTGGCACTAGACTCTAAGTTCCTTGAGGCCAAGGGTGACCCCCTAAGATATCACAGATGAATTATAAAGAAGGGAGATTAGCATACTGAAATATTATGGAAATTTTTTAAAGTTTATTTATTTTGAGAGAGAGAGAGAGAGAGAATTGGGAATCCCAAGCCCCAAGCCTGACGTCGGGCTTGAACTCACAAACTGTGAGATCATGACCTGATCTGAATTCAAGAGCTGAATCCTTAACTGATTCAGATACCCTGCAATATTGTGGAAATTAGGGGAAGATAATTTCAAGAAAGTAGACAAGGGACTTGTTGTCAAACACTTCTGAGAAGTCAAGGAAAACAATGAATGAGACTTGTGCAGATAAGGTCATCAGTAATTTTGGAAAATGCAAATAAAAGCTATGAGACATGGTAGCTGGTGGTGGGAGGTTGAATAGATTTATGTCATGAGAAAGTAATTTGCAGGATTTTAAAAAAACTGTTTTTGTTAAAGGATAAAGGAAAATGACTCATTGAAGAGGACATTAAAAATGCTAGAAAGAAGAATACTTGAACTGATTTTTTTAAACTATACTCAAAACTTTGCTCTATAATTAAATAATGTGGTTGCATAATTCCTATAATTCCAGAATGTGGACATTAAAACCACCCAAACTCTAGCTTGACCTTTTTCCACTTTAGCATGTTCCTATTATGTAGAAAGAGTCACATATTTGAATTGCAACAGCAATTGTTTGCCTACTGCTCCATTCTGAGGGAAATTCCCCTCTGATTCTACACAGTTCTACCTCATCTGCAAGTTTGACATTCTCCCTTCAAGCTCCCAAACTCACTCAGGATGACCAGATTGCCCAGCCTTTTAGCAGAAGCTTCTAGGTACTCAGGACTGCTGGAAAGTAGCTTCTCTGTCATGGGAGGTCAGGTGATGGGTGTCCACACTGGATGGTGTGCTTATCACAGGTCATTTCCATTTTTTACCTCCCTTCTTCCAGCTCTTTCTCTGCCTTTCCTTTTCTCTTTCCCAGCTCCAAGCCCTCAACTTTATGCTCTATGAGGAAAAGCAAAACAACAACAAACACGAAAACACAGACTCAGACCCAAGAATCTTTGTTTAGCATTTAAGTCAACAGTCAGTTTGAAATTTTTTTTGGCATCATCTGGGATGAGGGGGGGAAAGAACGCTCAAGAGATGCTGAGAACTGGGGCGCCTGGGTGGCTCAGTTCTTAATAATTCTTATTATTCAGATTAATATATTTAATTAACATATTCTTAATACATTAAGAATATTAATAATAATAATTCTTAATAATAAGAATCTGAATCTTGATCTCAGCTCAGGTTTTGATTTCAGGGTTGAGAGTTCAAGCCCTGCATTGGGCTCTGGGCATGGAGCCTACTTAAAAAAATATAGTAATAATAAATAAATAAAAATAAATTTAAAAGAGATACAAAGATTGATGGTTACTAGAGGTGGGGGGGTATTAGGTGGAATAAATGGGTCAAGGGGTCAATAAGTACATGCTTCCAGTTATAAAATGAACAAGTCATGGAGAGGTAATGGACAGCATAGTGACTCTAGTTAATAATATGATACTACATATTTGAAAGTAGCTGGGAAAATGGACCTTGAAACAAGCTCTCATATTCTCATGACTAGAAACAAGATCTTAAGAAACTAGATCTTGAAATAAGTGCTCATAGTCTCATGACTAGAAAAAAAATTATAACCATGTATGCTGACAGAATTTAATGGGACTTACTGTCATGATCCTTTTGCAATATATACAAATGCTGAATTATGTTGTACACCTGAAACTAATAAAGTGTTATGTCAATTATATCTCAATTCAGAAAAGAACCCTCAAAATACTGGTGAGAACAAAAAGGAGCACCAAAACCAAATGAATGACCGAAGGCATAATTCGGGCATGTTATCAAATAGATTAATAATAATAATAATGGCTGGGGTGCTTGGGTGGCTCAGTGAGCTGAGCCTCAGACTCTTGATTTCGGCTCAGGGTCATTATCCCAGGGTCATCGGATAGAGCCCTGTGTCAGGCTCTGGGTTGAGTGTAGAGCCTGCTTAAGATTCTCTCTCTCCCTCTCTCCTTCTCTCTCTCTCCCCTGCTTGTGCTCTCTGTATTAAAAAATAAAAATAAAAAGTAAAACAAGAATAATAATGGCTAACTCTGAATGTGTTATTGTGTACCAGATATGGGTCTCGGTCTTTACGTATATGACTTATGTAATCATCCCCCAAAGCAATGAGAGAGGTGCAATTATTTTTGCCATTCTACAGATAAGAAAACTGAAGCACAGGGCAGTTAAATATTTTGCCAAAGGTTACTCAGCTAAGACATGATGGACCTGGAATGGAGTCTGGACTGTCCAGTGCCAGAGTCTACACTTGTCATCTCACATTTTTCTGGGATATAATGTTCTCAGCTTTGCTGAGAAGAGCTTACTTTCTTAGTTTCTCTAAGATAAAACACCACCGCTTTTAGGGAATGTTTCAAAAATAGATATTATTTTTATATTATTACCCTATAGAGAAAGATTATTTCATACAAGTCAGGGAATTAAAAAATCAACATTCTTTGGTTCCTATGTTGGTCCAGCTATAAAAGTACAAAGTGTAACTGTGGGTGCCTAGTGAATGCAATATCTGTTAGATTCTAAGTAGAGTGACGGTAACTGGTTACATTTATTACTCTAATTTACACTGATGGTTTATAAAACCATGTATAATGTGCTATGAGACTATGTAGGTGGTTGTTAGATACATAGAGAAATATGGGAATTGACAAAATAGATTTGTCTCAGTTGTATGACTCCAATTAAGTTTTCATATAACTACTTGCTGCATTGCTTGAGTCATTCAAAAATCATCCACAGATACACAGCATGGGTATGTCATACGTGTTCTCAGTAGGTAATTACAGTGACCTCCGTAAAGGTACTATAACTAATCTCAACATCCAAATAAGCCTTCCTAGAGAATCAGCTATAGATACAAATAAAAGCATACTAAGGAAACATTAAAAAATGGTACTTCGCCTTTGGTTTCCCATAGATTTTCCATATAGAATTCATTCTTAATAATTGTAACAATGGCTATGACAGTAGTTTTCACTCATTCAAAGTGGCTAACTGTGTCTTTAAAATGTAGATCCCTAGAAATCTTGACTCATTAAATCTGGGCATGGCCCCAGCATCTGTGATTTAAACAGGTGGCTCTGAGAGTTCTGATACAGATGATCAGCCTACCTCACTTTGAAAAACACAGACGGGAGACAAATGAAGTCAGGGTAATGCATGGCTGTGTCCTGAAGACATGCATGCTTTGCTCAGGTAGCACCTGGGGTGAAGGCCATTCACCTGGTCTGATCCACAGCCATTGGCTGAATGATCAGTCTGTGTCTACGCCGTTGAGGTGCCACCTTTGACCACTGCAGCGGAAGTCAATGACTTGGGATTTCAAACACCACCAGGCTCATCAAAACTGAACCTGGAATATCGAATGAACTATTTGCTACGTACTCAACAGTTACTGTCAATTTACTATTTGCATTATGTAAACATAAATACAGTAAATTTTTAGGAGGGGTTATAAATATCTAATCCCACCTCATCTAAGGACTAATAAAAATTTTATCTAGATGAGGTTATAGGTAATGTTTTTGTCCTGTAAATGGATGGATCATCCCTTTTCATTGTCTTGGTTTAATGGAATCTGCCGATTTCCTTCTTACCTCTTAGTTGTTAATGTTGATTCTGCCACTTACTAATTTAAAAATAGTTTTATACTATCTGTAATCGTTTATTAAGGTCTTCACTAAATACACATCAATAACTGTGATGATTTTTTTCCTAGCTACTGCACAGATCTGTGTAGAATTAAAATCTGTTTCTTTTTTGACTTGGTAAATGTGTTCCCATGTCCAGTTATGACAGTATGGGGACAGATACCATCTTTGTTGTGACACAGTGAAGATGACAGAGACAGCCTCGCCTTTTCACAAGATAAGAAGGGCTGCCAAACTGAGAAATGTCCAAAACAGCTTCCAACAATGGGCAGAAGGTTTTACTTTTTCAGTATGTGTTACATAATCCAAGGCCCAAATGGAGGCTGCTATTTAAACATACTATTTCCTCCTCTGTGTGGGTTTTCAGAGCTCAGTTTATGTTACCATGTTGGTTCTTTTGTGACACAGAGTTGCATCGAAATCTACTTGTTGGAGTTGCAGTTTGTAGTGAAAAATACATTTTCAGGAAAGCCTGGAATTTTACAGAGTAGTTTGGTTTTTTTTTTTTTTAAGTGGGTTTAGGAAGGAAGATAGGTCTTCAACAGGCCAAGACCAAAGAGAGACAGTTGTTAATTTTTTTCAATCCATTTTTCCAGTGATCATTTCCCAAGAAAACCAATGAACTACAGGATAAAATCTTTCTTTATATCCTTCATTGTACAGTTTTTAATTCTAAAATCTCTTGACTTGTAAAGAGTACAAAAGGAAGAGTCAGGAAGTTACTCCTGTGTTTCTGCACCAGGCACTTTTTTTTTTAAGTGGGGGAAGGAACACCCGGGAGGCTCAGTCAGTTAAGCATCAGACTCTTGATCTCACCTCAGGTCATGATCTCATGGACTGTGAGTTTGAGCCCCATGCTGGGCTCTGAGCTGACAACCCAGAGACCGCTTGGAGCTGTCTCTCTCCCCCTCTCTGCTTCTCCCCAGTTTGCTCTTTAGTTCTCTCTCAAAAAATAAAAATAAACTTTAAAAGAAGTGGTAGAATAAATCATGTTATCCTTAGTACAAAGAAAGCAAAGTAAAATCTGTCTCCCCCATGAAGATTATGTTTTTTTAACCCAAAATAAAACAAAACAAAACAAACATTCTGCTCTAACCTGAAGTTCATCCTAGTTACTTTCTGATTGATAACAGAGCTGCAGAAGAAGCTGTCTTGTTTTTATCCCCTCAGACACATATTGTGTTCCTTAAATTCTATACTACCTATGATTTGGAGGTATCTACACATTCTCAAGATCCTATAGCTTCTGTTCTGCCCCCTTGTGTGAAATTTGGGGGGTAAATTTTTGCTTTATCCTTGAAATTTCTTTGCTCAGTTAAAAGTCTCAGAACCAACATTTGTATTTTTGAGAGTTATTTTCAGAGCAAAGAAGCATTTCAGTTTGATTAAAGAAAAATAAAATCGCAATTTTTTCCTACAAAAACAAAAAGAGGGTTCAAAATTTCAATGGAATATTGGTTCGTTAGTTTTAACAAACATACCATAATAATGTAAGATGTCAACATGAAGGAAAGCTAGTTGTGGGTTTAACAAAAACTCATTATACTATTTTTGCAACTTTTCTATAAATCTAAAGTTATTCCAGAAAAACAATCTTGGATTAAAAAGGTCAGTGGGTACAGAGAGCAGAGATAAGTGAGGTTAAGAATTGTATGAGACTTTAAAGATTATCTAGTCTACCAACTGCTGAGCATTGAAATCTTAATCCCATTTCACTTTAATTACCTGTTTAAAGGCCTTATTTCCAAACAGAGTCATACTGGGGGCGGGGGGGGGGGGGGGGGGGGGGGGGGGGGGGGGGTAGGTATGTGGGTGGGTGGGGGGTGGGTAGGGCTTTGTCATGTGAATGGGGGGGTGGGGAGAGTGGAGCACAATTCAGCCCGTAATACCCCCTTTAAACATTAAAGTTCTTCACATATTGGAGAACTGTAGTGAGATTTTGCAGTACAGGTTAGGAATGTGGACCTGGGGTTAGTCCTGGGTTCAAATCCCAGCTCAGGCATAAGTTACCAACATGTCTAAGGGTAGCTAACCTTACGGAGTCTTCATTGTCCCATATGGAAAAATGGGGAGAATAAGGGTAATTACTCAATATATTATTGTGAGTCTTTAATTCATAATTCATGTAAAGCACTTAACATGATATCCAGCATATAGTATAGGTCTTTACTTAATCCTAATGATAATAATCCAACTTGATTCTTCTCTAGCCTAAGAAACCCTCACTTTTTAGGTGATTCCAGTCTCCTGAACCTAAACTGTCTTCAGAGTGACTGCTTAGGTTGTCCCTGCACATGGGTTACACTAAGCATTATCACTTTCCATGGGGTTGGAAACATACATCCTAATGCTAGAAGCGAACTGCATACGTACTTTTCTGACTCTCAGATCACAATACATTCACATTAAGCTATCCAGGAAAACCCGCGGGTCTTTTTGATTCACCAGTCCCTTTCTTTGGAGAGTTCTGCTAAGCCAGGTCCCATTCTCACCTAACTGGAAAGTCAGTTTCCTAAAACAGAAGTCATAATTGCATATTCATTTATATCAAATTTTACCTTGTCAGCATCACATCTTCAGCTCATTCTCTCTTTAGATGTTCACAAATCAGCTTAGTTTTCTCATCAGTGATCTGTTTGAGTTTTGTGTAGGTCCACCCAAGTTTGCTGATTCATGTAGGGGAACAGCCCCCCACTGGCAACCGTGCCGGCATCAGGATAAGCAAAGCTGGAGCTGCAGCTTACTTGAGTCCTGGTAGGACACCATCTTGATGCACAGAGAGGCTGGGCAGCCTCTAAGGAGCTTCGAGGCAGCCATCTCCCCCCCGCCTCTTGATCTCCCTGCATGGATGTTACGAGAGAGTATCTCATCATCACCTGGATTCTGATGGACAGGCAGCTCCGGACAGGGCACCCACAACTAGTCCTGCAATCACTGTCTCTTATTCGGGTGTCATCCTTTTTGGAGTGTAGGACAAGGAGCTAGCTTCTCTGACTTCTTCCTGTGGTCGGTAACGAACTGTCTAAAAGTGGTTCATTATAGCTCAACAGGTTGACCAGTCAAGCTTTGGCTTTGTCTTGTCTTCTAAGGGTGGGTGCGCCTCACAGTGTATGGAATCTTCTTATGTTTTAAATTTATTATTATTAAATAACATATTGTCAAGTTGGCTAACATATAGTGCGTACAGTGTAGTCTCAGCTTCGGGAGTAGATTCCCATGATTCATCACTTACATACAACACCCAGAGCTCATCCCAACAAGTGCCCTCCTCAATATCCATCACCCACTTCCCCCACCCCCACCCCACCCCCATTCTCTGTATTTTAGAGTCTTCTGTGGTTTGCCTCCCTTTCTGTTTGTAACTTGTTTTTCCTTCCCTTCCCCTAAGTTTCTCAAATTCCACATATGAGTGAAAACACATGATACCTATCTTTTTCTACTTTATTTCGCTTAGCACAATACCCTCCAGTTCCATCCACGCTGATGCAAATGGCAAGATTTCATTCTTTTTCATCACTGAGTAGTATTCCATTATAACACACACACACACACACACACACACACACACACACACACATTCCACACCACATCTTCTTTATCCATTCATCAGTTGATGGACATGTGGGCTTTTTCTATAATTTGGCTATTACTGAAAGTGCTGCTATAAATGTTGGGGTACATGTGCCTCTGCAAATCAGCACCCTTGCATCCTTTGGATAAATTGCTATTAGTGCTATTGCTGAGTCATAGGGTAATTCTAGTTTTTAGTTTTTTGAGGAACCTCCATACTGTTTTCCAGGATGGCTGCACCAGTTTGCATCCCCACCAACAGTGCAAGAGGGCTCCCTTTTCTCCACATCTTCACCGACATCTGCTATTTCCTAAAAATTTACCCAACTCTGATTCTCCCACAGTTTTCTATTCCCCGAAATTGAGGACATAGATCACCACAGCCAGGAGGCTATAACTTATAGCAGTTGTTTGTTGCTTGTTGTCCTATTATCTTTTCATCCATTTGAACTTCCCTTTCACTCTTATCCAAGTTCACTTCATACTTCATAGCCTTTGCTGTACACACAAACTTCACCCACCATTATACCACCACCAAGGTCTTGGCTCTAGAAATTGTAACCTCTGACACCTGGCCTGCTGTTTTACATAGAGGCACACGTTTGTTCTTTTATTCAGGCACTTACCAAGAAGTGATAGCAAGGCACACTAAAATACTAAGGGTTTAACACTTGTTAATGGTCCTTAGCACATATATGTTTTACATACATAAACAAACCTTTCTGATCCTCACAACAGCCTAATTTAGTATGCTCCCTTATTATGGTATCCATTTTATAGGTAATTAAAATAGTACTATAAGGGTTAAGTAAGTTGTAGTTACCGTAAGATGAAAAAGGCATGATCCCAGAAGTTCAGAGACTCGCAATCCAGTACCTCTGAGTCTGTGAAGTCTAAGTCATTGATCCCGAAGCTTCAACTAATACACTAATGAAGAGCTTCCTGAATCTGGGGTTAACCAGAAGTAAACCACATGGTGCAAGCAGGTTGAAAAGAAAGAAGATAACTATAGACAGAGGAAGGGAATGAGAAATGTACCACTGAACAAGGGGAACTCGATTAGAGTGGGTCCTAATGCAGTATGCCTGGTGTCCTTTTAAGAAAAGAAAGCACAGGGGCACCTGGGTAGCTCAGTCCATTAAGTATCTGACTTGATTTCAATGTGGAGCCTGCTTGGGGTTCTCTTTCTCCTCCCTCTGCCTATCGGTGGCTCGTGCATACACACTCTCTCAAAATAAATAGGAGAAGGAGAAGGAGAAGAAGAAGAGAAAGCACAGAGGAAGGAGAGCCCCTGTGAAGAAAGAGAGACAGAGGGAGAAGAAGGCCAAGTGAAGATGGAGAGAGACTGCTGGAGTTATGTGGCCATGAGGCGAGGAAAGCCCATGGCTACCAAAGTCAGAGGAGCCAAGGAGAGCCTTCTGGAAGTTTCAGAGGGAGTACTGCCCTGATGACACCTTGATTTTCAGGTGTCTAGCCTACAAAACTCTGAGAGAGTTACTAACTACTTAAGTTATCACTTAATGGCAATTTTGCACACCTCACAGAGCAGCCCTCTGCCCCCACGGTCATGTTCCCATCCCCTCCCTCTTCCACCTGAATGAGCCCACCATGAAAAATGATTCCAATGGGATCCTTACAGAAACAATTTGATGCATTCCAAAACCATCTTAAGAAGTAACTTTTGTATTATTTTTTATTTACTTCACAAAGCACTGTCCATTTCCCTCTAAAATTGAATTAACCATTATTAATACTATTCATTAAAACTGCCACTTGAAGAATTACAGTATAATGATGAATATCTTCTCTCCCTCCTAAAAATATTAATTCCTCAAGGATAAAAGCATTATTTTGTAACTCATTTAAAGACAGTGAGGTTTTATAAGGAAAAGACTCACACAGTTACAGAGGCTGAGAAGCCCCAGGATCTATGCAGTCAGCAAGCTGAAGACATGGGCAAGTTGATGGTATAGTTCCAGTTAGAGACCAGAGGTCTGACAACCAGGTGAGCTGATGGTCTAAGTTCCAGTCCAAGACTGAGTCCCAAGGTTGGATAAGGCTGTGTCCCAGCCCCGATACAGAAGAGAGTGATGTCTCTCTTACCTTGCCTTTTTGTTCTATTCAGTCTTTCAATGGACTGGATGAGCCCCAACCACCGCACCGTGGGAAAAACAATCTGTGTTACTCAGTCTACTGATTCAAATATTAATCTCATCCAAAAACATCCTCACAGACATAGAATAACATTTAACCAAATATCTGGGCACCGCATGTCCCTGCCAAGTTAACACACAAAATTAACCATCATAGCACCAACATGTCCAGTTCAGGATAAGAGGGAAAAGAACACGTTTTAAACAATGTGTCTCTGATGTCACATATATTCCTTCTGTTCCTAGCCTACAGACCAGAAATTAGTAACACACCCAGGGAAACACCCAAGTTTTATAGTCTGAGACTTAATAGACATAACATCTTAATATTTAGTTAGAATAAATAAAATATGAAGATATTTTAAATAAGCTGTCAATTTCCAAAAATATCACAAAATCCAGGAAAATAATGGTGTTAAATCCCACCAAACCTTTACAATACTATTTTCCTATATTTTTGACCCTATATTTGATTACGTCTTCACATAATATTCAGAATTATCATTTTGTATGGTGAGAATAGAAAAATAATCTTCTCTAATATGGATGATCAAAATGTCTATTTTACCACTGATGGTTTAGAAACGTTTCTTTCAGCTTCCCAATCTGTTGTTGGTAAATATCAACACCAGGCATCATCTGATACCCTGAAATGCATAAAACATGTAACTGAAGATATGAACACACTATTTGTAGAACTTCTAAAGCTTTACATCCCACAAACACAGGCATTCTGACCAGTTCGATTTCATACACTTCTCATCAAAGTAGGAAGAATGTGTGGCATGTTTATAATTGTATGCTTTGAATAGCACATTCCGGATGACAAAGAACTTCCATGTTGATGAGGCATCACTGAAAACTGAAACCTTGGACTGCAGCCTGATCACCGTAACACGTCTCCACAGTCTAGCTCCTGGCTCTTCGCACTTCAAACCTTCTTTCTCCTCCATGACCCACACACTTGGGACAACTAATGATAATGCAACTCTCCAAGGAAGTGACTGCAAACCACACAAACATCTTGCACTCAGTGGAAAATAAATGGACACCAGCTCCTATTTCCCAGGTCCCTCCACAACTCCTGTGGCCATTCCATCATAGCCAACACAAAGTGTAATGAAGAAAAAGCTGGAAGGCAAAGGGAGAGTGGTCTTAACCTAGTGTGATCACAATATCTTCCTCTTGCAAATTTTTAAAAAGTATGACAAAATCAAACACACACTGAAAACTTAAGATCAGGTGAACACAATGAGAGGGTCCCTCCTGGGCATGGGAATTAGCTCTTGCAAGGAAGGATTCTGAAGCTTAAGCATCATTGGTTTTGTTGTAAATCTCCTTCAGAAAAGGCCAGAAAATGTACTTTCTAAATGGACCCATCAAAACATATAGGTTCTAACTATTAAAATAAAGAATGAGAGAATGGATACCAGAGAACAATTAGCAATCACTAATCTCTAGCTCATCTCTATTTAGCTTCTTTCAGCAATAATCTCTGTCCAAGTAGAGAAGAGTTGGGAAAATAGGAAAATATTTACTAATGCTACCAGTCTTATTTTCAGGGCTTACATCATGATTGTGGAAAAACTTACACTAACAATTTTTTCCCCAAATATTTACAAATAATGGAGGTTGTTTCTTGAACCAAGCTTTGTGTGAATACAGCGTCATACTGATGGAGGAGGAAAAAGAAACAAAACCAAACCAAAAGATCTCTCAGAATAGTGGCTCTACTCACATCTTCCTACTGTTTGAGAAGCACATAGGTCTCCATGCTTACTGTCCTTCATAGATACTTATATTTGTCAGCTTTTGCTGCAAAACAAATCACCCAAAACTTAATAGCCTAGTGTTATTTTTCATGATTCTCTGGGTTTGCTGGCGAGTTCCTCTGCTCTCATGGCCTCATTCATATATTTGTGGTTGGCAGGCTGGTTTGTGTAGCCAGGGTCTGAACTGTGGTAGCTTGTGTCTAGTCCACATGATCTTAACTCCTCCATGCTTCTCTCTGTGACAGGTAGGGTTCTAAAGAGAAGGAAGAACAAGTAGGTTTTTTTTTAAGTTTATTTTGAAAGAGAGAGATAGAGAGAGCAAAAGTAGCTTTTAAACTTCTGCTTGGGTCACTCTTGCTAATTTCTTCTGACCAAAACCAACTTATATGGTTAAGCTTAAATTCAAGAGGGAGAGAAATAGTCTCCATCTTTTGATGGGAAGAGCTTCAAAATATTATGACTATTTCTGGCAATCTACCACTGTCCATACTCTAGCCAAAACCACTTCAAATCTTCCCAAATGGGAAGTAGGCAAACCCACATCCCTGAGCCCCTGAAGTCTCATTTATTTATGGCATCAGACTCAAAGTCCATGATCTCATGATCTATATCAGGTCCAGATGCAGATGAAGCTGCCTGAATTCAAATCATCAAGAGCAGCTCTTGTGGGTCCGGAGGCCTGGTGAATTAAAAAGGCAAATTATTTATCTCCTTTCAGTGAAAATGCATTGGTAAGACAGGCACAGGATAACCACAGTGGACAGCTTCATTCAAAAAGAGGAAAAGCAGGAAGCAGGAAATACTCCTTGGTTGGAATCTAAATCTTCCCTCTGGGAGTGATTACTCTTTGTGCCCTCCTCTGAGCTCATCTTCTCCCTCTAAAATACCCTTCCTTTTTAAAAAGAAACATCCCACGTTTCCAGAAGACAGTGTGTCTCAGGCATCTTCCTGGCCATAGAAAGTTGGAATCCTAGAGATCTTTTCTCATTTTCAATTGTCTCTGCCCTTTTTTACTCCAAGCTGGAAGTACTTTTTTTAGCATAGTTTTCTTAAAAATTATGTGCATGTCCTGTGAAAATTAGTTGGGTCCATTTCATACTGCAAAAGCCACATCCACAATTTTCCCAGAGAGATATCTCTGTACTGGGTCATATGCTAGGTAACTGAGTAATTGGAAAGAGTTATAGCTGACTCTTGGCTGTATTTCTTTGTTCTGGTTCTGGTCGTGATTCTGACTGTTCCTAGATGATTGTGTCCACACTAGAGGCAGCAGAATAAAAGAAGGGGTTTACTATTATGGTCAGGTCATTAAGAGATTTCTATTAGATATCAGATGTTGGGAATAGTTATGACAGTAAATGTAGAATCTGGTGCACTTAAGCCTTTTTTTTTTCAGATTGTATTTGTTTTGTTTTGCTTTTAATCTGGAACAATATGGACTCCTTTAACTCTAAAGATTCTTCTTGTTTGTCCAAAATAGTTTAGCCTTTTACATTTTTACTTATGAGGGGTCCAATATTGTCCAACTCCATGAAAATAGGATTTCTATACTAAATATGAAAAGAAACAGAATTTCTAGCAGGATCTTTGATTTTTCTAACTAAATGAATTCTTTCCAAATCAATGTCCCCGTCAGGGCCTTTAAATAAAGCTAAAGAAAGGAGAGAAAAGAAATCTGTATCACTTCAAATTAGAAAAATTGATCCAGAAAACTAAGGGTTTCTAAAAAGCTGCAAACCAAGAATTAATGGTTCTACAAAATATAATCAAGTTCAACCTTTTAAAAATGATAAAAATCAACGACATTATTACAAGGTATATGGACAACGAAAAAAACATTCTGCCAAACTCAGGAGAGAACAAAATTGCAGAGACGCACAACAATGCTTCCTCAACCGATCTAATGGTCTTAATTATATGGTTTTGTCTCTTTAACTGAGAAACATGCTTAATAGCTACTAACAACTCCATTTCTACCTTAAGAGCTGTAGCTTTAGCACAATTAGCTCTTCCAATTTTCTAAAGAGTTGATAAAATTTGCATTTCATGAATAGGAAATATATTTTGAGCAAACAGTTGAATATACCTTGGCTACCTCTAGAGGAAATTCACAAACAACATTATAAGTTGTCTTAAAAACTAATGGAGTAGAGGGCTTCACTTCCAGCAACACTAGAGTAACAGATTGGATTTGTCCACCCACCAGAAAGAAGTAGGGAAATGGACAAAACACGTGAAACTGTGGACTACAGTCCTTAAAGGAAGAGAAACATCCAGGAGGGCAATATAGTCACCCCAACTTTCTGCCTGGAGGCACTTTAAAGGGAAAAGAGAACCCCAAACAGAGCATAGGAATGTCACTGAGTCCATGCATACTGGAAGTCGGCAAAGCCATCTGGTTGTATTTGTAGAAAAGAACCAGAGATGAGAGAACCATGCAAAGAAAGAGCTCCAGGAAGCGGCATGGGGACTTGCTCCCGACTATAACTGAACACTAAGTTATGCAGCATAAGATAAAATTCACAAAGACCAATTGAGAAACTTTAAGATCTGTTTTTAAAAAATGCTTTATTTATTTTGAGAAAGAGCACACAAGTTGGGGGACGCACAGAGAGAGAGAGAGAATCTCAAGCAGGCTCTACACTGTCAGTACCAAGCTATATGCAGGGCTCAATCCCATGAACCATGAGATTATGACCTGAGCCAAAATCAAGAGTCAGATGCTTAACCACCTGAGCCACCCAGGTGCCCCTGTAAGAGCTCTTACGTAGAACCAAAAGATGTTTGAGTTTAAACCAGGCACAGCAGGGAGGCCTCAATATCCACCAAGACTAGAGACCTGAGAGTTATCACTAAATGGTAGGGGTAAACCAGGCTCACAGTGAAGTCTACACTATGCAAGCCCTTAAATACCAGTCCTTAAGTACCAAGAAAATCCATATGTATCTAATTGTCTCCAGGAAAAAAATTCCAGTGTTCCCTAAGACAACAAAATCTATCACTCAACAACACAGAATCACACTATGCAGCCTTCAATTAAAATCAAAAGACTCAGAAGCAGGAAAATGCCACCCAGGAATGAGGGGGTAAAAGTCAGTCAATACTAGAAAACACTAGAAATGACATAGGATGGTACTTTCGGACAAGGCTATCAGACAAGGACTTACAAGAGCTATTGTAAATATGCTCAACATTTTATTTTAAAGGAAAACATACACATAATGAGAGATACAAAGAAACACCAAATTAAGTCCTGGAGATGAAATATACAATATCTGAAGTGAAAAACTGGATGGGGTTAATAGAGATGAGACTCTTTAGAAGAAAAGATTAGTGAACTTGAAGATATAGAACTAGAAACTATTCAAACTTAAGAGCAGAGAGAAAAACAGATAAAAACTGAACAGAACTTCAGTTATTTTTGGACAACATTGTTCTAACTTATGTTTAAGAAAGAGAAAACTCAAAGGAATAGCCTGCAGATATTACAAATTTCATAAAAACAATAAACACATAGATCAAAGAAATCTGTACACAAGGAAAACCACAACAAACACATCGTAATGAAACTGTTCAAAACTAATAATAGAAATCTTAAAAGGAGTCAAACAGAAAGACAAATCCTTTATAATAAAATTATCAAGTAATCAACAAGCTTAACAGTCCTAAGTTTATATACTTAATTACACAGTTTCAAATACATAAGAATAAAATGAGAAAACAGAAAGTAGACAAATTCAATACTATCACTGGAAATTCCAATATCCCTTTTTGAAGTAATTGAACAAGTAGAGAGAAATCAATAACAATATAGACATCCTAAAAACAATGTCAATCTAACTAATGTAATGTACATTTATAGAACATTCTATCCAACAGCATTGAAATGTACATTCGTTACACATGGTCATCAAATATTCAATAAGAGAGATCACATGCTAAGCAAAACAACAAAAAACTGCTAAGGTCTGAAGACTTACAAAGCATGCTCTCTAATGACAAAGGAATTGAATTAGGAATAATCATATCTGGAAAATCTTCCAACATACTTCCACATGCCACATGGGTCAAAAAAGAAATGAAGAATATTAGAAGATATTTCAAAAGGACTGAAAACAAAAATAAAAATTTAAGGGCTCCATGTAATGAAGAAGATTGAAGACAAATTTACAGCTCTAAATGCTTCCACTAGTAAAAAAGAAAGGAAGTTTCCATTTTAATAATGGAAAGGAACAACCATGTTGACCTATCACCTCACATCTGTCAGAATGGCTAAAATTAACAACACATGAAACAAGTGTTGTAAAGGATGCAGAGAAAGGGGAACCCTCTTGTACTCTTGGTGGGAATGTAAACTGGTGAAGCCACTCTGGAGAACAGTAAGGAGGTGCCTCAATAAACTAAAAACAGAACCACCCTATGATTCAGGAATTACACTATTAGGTATGTACCCACAGGATACAAAAATACTTCAAAGGGTTACATGGACCCTGATGTTTATAACAGCATTATAAACAATAGCCAAACTATGGAGAGAGCCCAAATGTCCATCAATTGATGAATGGATAAAGAAGATGTGGTTTATATATACACGATGGAGTATTACTCAGTCATGCAAAGAATGAAAGCTTGCCATTTGCAATGACCTGGATGGAGCTAGAATGTATTATGCTAAGCAAAATAAGTCCATCAGAGAAAGACAATTATATGATTTCACTCATGTGTGGAATTTAAGAAACACAGATGAACACATGGGAAAGGGTTGGGGGTGGGGGAGAGGAGAGGGAAACAAACCACAAGAGAATTTTATGAGGGAGAACAAACTGGGGGGGTTGATGGAGGGAGGAGGAGATGGGTATTAAGGAGGGCACATGTGATGGGCACTGGGTGTTGTATGTAAGTGATGAGTATTGCACTGTATATTAACTAAAAATTTTTAAATAAATAAAAATGAAATAAAATTAAAAGGATTGGCCCATAATATAGGTAGTAAGCCACTGGTCTTTACATATACCCTGTCCTATCAAAGTATACCTTTATCTTATTTTTACAAGGCACGTTCAGGCTAACCCCCTGACAATTTTGTTGTCAGTTATTTGAATAGTTATTTGAATGTGGGAATTAAATTTGCATGCTTGTGATTCCAATTATGAGCCCCTTGTAATAAATGTATCCTATACTGAATTAAAAAAGAGAAAGGAATAGCTTAGAGTTACTAAAAGGCATTCAAAAAAAAAAAGAACCCCATACCTAACTCATATTTAATGGTGAAAGGATAAATGCTTTACCATTAAAATAGGAAATGACATTAAGGAAAAGAAATAAAATACATACAGATTAGAAAGAATTAAAACTGTCTTTACTTGCAGGTAAACATGATCACATATACCGAAAATTCTAAAAAATGAGGACACCTGGGTGGTTTAGTCAGTTAACCATCCATGGTTTGAGTTCGAGCTCGTGTGGGCTCTCTGCTGTCAGCACAGAACCCACTTCAGATCCTCTGGCCCCTTCTCTCTGCCCCTCCCCCACTGGTGCGTGGGCGTGCGCGCACACACACACGTGCGCACGTGCAGGCTCTCTCTCTCTCTCTCTCTCTTTCAAAAATAAACATTCATTAAAAGAAGAAAATCCTAAAGAAGCTACAAGAAAATTATCATAATTGTCATGTAAATTTTGCAAATTTGCAAGATACATAAAATTGTATTGTATTTCTATATGCCATCAATAAACAATTAGAAACTGTTACTTCTTTCCCTTTCTGTTAATCCTGTTTTGCTTTGTTCCACTGCCAATTTCCAACTGTTAATTTGTTATCCAGCCTTTTCAAATGTATTACATTCAAAACAAACCCCTCAGTTAACCATATCTCAGGAAGAGCCTCACATTACCTGTAGATTGCAAAAATGGCCACAAACTCTTCCCATCCTGTATAGACACTCCTTTAAAGTAGGACTTTGTAGGGGCGCCTGGGTGGCTCAGTTGGTTAGACCTCCAACTTCTGCTCAGGTCAGATCTCATGTTCATGGATTCAAGCCCCGCATCGGGCTCTGTGCTGACAGCTGACTGGAGTCTGCTTCCAGTTCTGTGTCTCCTTCTCTCTCTGCCCCTCCCCTTCTCATGCTCTGTCTCTCTCTGTATCAAAAATAAATAAAAAACATTAAAAAAATTTGTTTAAGAAGTCTATAAAAAAAATAATAAAGTAGGACTTTGTAGCCTTTCCCATCAGGAGACAGAGTCCATTCTCCAGGTCCCTGCATTTGGGCTTGCCCATGTGATTTACTTTACTTATTTTACTTAATTTTTTTTATGTTTGTTTATTTTTTGAGAGAGAGTGAGTGGGGTTGTAATACCCAAGATTTCTTTATCATCCCCAAAAACCAGAAACCGCCAGGGAGACCGAGTCACGCATGCAAAAGCAAAGGGCTTTATTACGGGTTTAGGCTCGCCGGGGCCTAAACTGGGGCTCACAGACTTTACGGGCGTGGTGGATCCATGCTGAGAGCCCCGAACAAAGGCGGGGCAGGGCTTTTATGAGTTTGGGAAGGGGGAGTTACAGGAAATTGTGACACAGGTACAGTGATCCAATTATTATTATCCAATTACAACATTTAGAGTGTTAACCAATCACAGAGTAGACCCAGGACCCAGGACCCTCACATAGGGTGTAACTAGCCTTAGGCAATAACTGATTACCTATAGCTTCTATTTCTAGGCCTGCCCTTAGGAATGTTAAGGGTATTACAAGGGTGGTCCCTCTTGCCTTGGGCAATGTGTGCCCTTCTATTGTCTCAAACCTGTGTCCTTACAGGGTAAGAGCAGAGAGAGAGGGAGGGAGACAGAATCCAAAGCAAGTTCCAGGCTCTGAGCTGTCAGCACAGAGCCCGATGTGGGGCTTGAACCCACAAACCATGAGATGATGACCTGAGCCGAAGTCAGATGCTTAACCAGGTAAGCCACCCAGGCACGGCCCCCCATGTGACTTCCTTCAATGAACATCTTAGCAAATGTATCAGAAGCAAAGGCATGACAAGTGGTTGGGCATTGTAGTTTCCACTCTGCTTTCGAGTTCTCTGGAACCCTAGGATGACTATATCAGGAATCCAGAGCTAGCCTTCTGATAGACAAAGAGGTGATGCCAACACAAGCCCTCTTGTGCCATCGGCTACAACCATGCCCACCCAACTCCCAGAATCATGAGAAACAATGCCTGCATTAGAGCCACTAAACTTCGGAGTGGGTCATTACACAGTAATACCGCACTGGTACATGTTACTTCTGTTCTCATTTTGGCAGTGAAAGCAAATCATGAGCCCACAACTCAAATCAATGTCCAGCATACCTAGCAGGGGCAGGAAGCCAGCTCCCAATGAGCAGTGATGCTCTATGTCCCCGTGGTTAGGCTGCACATCATCTTTGTTCTTTAGAGACATATATGGCTATATTTAGAAATAAGAATGACAGGATGTCCAATTTTAATGTAAAAATCCTTAAAGGAAAAGGGGGGAAAGAGGAACAAGGTAGAGGACCAGATGAAGGAAGCCCGACATAACACTGACATTTACCGAACGTGGGGGATGGATAGAGAGTGCATTCATCTGCTTGGGCTGTCATAATAAAATACCACAGGCAGGTGGCTTACACAACAGCTATTTATTTTCTCACAATTCTGGAGGCTGGAAGTCTGAGATGAAGGTGCCAGCATGGTTGATTTCTGGTGACAGCCCTCTTCCTGCTTGCAGGCGGCCACCTTCTGTGTCCTCGCATGGCCTTCCTGTGTGCATGCATATGGCAAGAGATCTCTGTGTTCATCTTCTTACAATCCTAAGTGACTAGGACTCTAGCTTCATGACCCCATTTCATGTGAATTATCTTCAAAGAGCTCTATATCTAAATACAGTCACATTGAGGGTTACAGCTTCAACAGATGACTTTGGTGGGGGAGGGGGAACATAATTCAATCCGTAACAGGGGGTTCATTATATTATTTCTAATTTGTTAACATGTTTGAACACATTCATAAAATTGAGAAGATGAAACTGTATTTTGGCTCCTGTGTGTTTATACTTTATTTAGGGAGAAACAGAAAATGCTAGAAGGTTCTATGGTTTCGTTACACCCTTAAAAATCTCTTGACTGGGTACTTAGAAATCACGGTTCAAGATAATAATGCTGTGAATTTGCTTCAATGTCCAATCTTCTACTTTCTTCCCGGTTGCTGGTACTACTGCAGTTCCAAGGCTGCAAAGGGAACGAGATGGGGGCTGGCGTCACTGCCGCATCTCCTCTCCGCGATCCGTCCATAAGTGGCTTTCACCTCTGTCAGAACTGACATGCTGGGAGACGGGTTACAAAAGGCTTCACGTGATTTGGAATGGTCCTTTGCTGGCCTTGAGCTCTCAGGGCCTAATGCTGCTGGAGCTTCCTTGACACAGGTGGACGCATATGCTCACTTGGAATTCCTTCCGTAACAACGAAAAGTCTATGGCCTACTTCCAGACTCTTCTGGTGGCGACTCCCTGCTCCCACAGAGGGCGGTACGGGACAGGCCTCATGGAAACTTCTTGCCAGCAAGGTCTCCTGTGAGGTCTGTATCTGAGGCACAGAAAATACTCACCCATCCTTCTCCCCCGAGGCTGTGCCTCTCAACCTGTATCACAGCATCAGCACTCAGCTCTGTCACCAAAGCAGCAATCTGGGTATGGGTTTCCTTTTCCACAGTAACAAATTATCACAAATGATTATTATTTTACAGCTCAGGAGAGGCGATATTCAAAATCAGTTTCACTGAACTAAAAACTCAAGGGGCCAGTAGGCCTGTCTTACTTCTTTTTTTAATAGTGTATTGTCAAATTGGTTTCCAAATAATACCCAGCATCTTCTCCACAAGTGCCCTCCTCCATTACCACCACCCCTCCCCCCTACCCTCTTACTTCTAAGGGTGCTGACGAAGCAGAGAGAACCATGTGTTGCCTTTTCCACCTTCTAGATGCCACACTGGTCTGACCTCTACTTCCATTATCACATCACCTCTGGCTGACCATCCTGCCTCCTTTTCAAAAGGATCCTTGTGACACCATTGGGCTCCCCTCTATCATCCAGGATAATTTCACCACCTCAAAATCCTCAACCACTTTTGCAAAGTCCTGTTTGCCAAATGGGGTGACATATTCACTAATTCCAGGGATTAAGAGGTAGACACCTATGGGGCACCTGGGTGGCTCAGTCCGTTAAGTGTCAGACTCTTCATCTTGACTCAGGTCATGATCTCTTGGTTCATGGGTTCGAGTCTCACATTGGGCTCTATGCTGATGGTGCAGAGTCTGCTTGGGATTCTCTCTCTCCTTCTCTCTGCCCCTCGCCTGCTTGTTCATGCTCTCTCTCTCAAAATAAATAAATAATCTTTAAAAAATTTTTAATAAAAAACAGATGTAGACACCTTTGGGGGAGCACATAGAAGCCTGCTCTGTTTCCTCACAGACGGCTCTCCCACCAGGCTCAAGGTAAAGAAGGCAGCGCTCTACCAGAGAGTAAATTCCATCCATCCAGGGATGGTAAGGGGCCTCTAAAGAATTCTCTTGTCCAGGTCCACACAAGGGGCTACTGGACCTCTTTGGTCCTTCGTCTGTCAGACACATACACAGTTGTGGAACCGGTGCCTTCAGATTTCTTTTACAGAATTCTCATGCACTGCTTTCTCCCCATTCGGCATCTTGATATTCTCAGAATCAGCACCTTAGTTGAAACCGAGGCATGGAGAATTCAGTTCTAACATCCTGTACATAACTATTTCCCTAAAGCAGAAACATGAAATTATAAATAGATCCTCATGAATTGTTAAATTCTTAAAGCTTGTCTTCTATTTGGTGACAGAGTGTATTTAACGAGTCAAAAGGAATTTAAATATTCAAAGGTGAATATTAAATGAATAACATTCTATAGAACACAAAAATATTTTTAGGAGAGTATTTTTGCTTCTGAAAAGCTTTTCAGTCCGTTTTACTGTTCCTTCTTGAATTAAGAACTATCAACTCAACCAATCTTCTGTTCGTATGAAGAAGAGTAATGTTAGCTAGAGAGCAAATGTCACCTGCAGAATAGTAAATGTGATAGGTGATGTTGGCATGCTCTATTTTGCCTAAAGAAATGTATTTTCTCATTCTTCAACTTTCCCTCATAGTGTAATAGCTAGGAGCATTTATAAAATCCACAATACAATGGTGCCATAATTTATGTAAATACATTATTAGGCATTTCTACTCAAGTAAGGAGAATGAATCAGAGTGTTTACACAAAAATGAAGTGGTAGCATTTGACTGTCAGATCTGAAATATTTCTTCCATCAAACATTCCATCAAAACAGAGATGTCTAATCCCTGAGAAAACACACAAAAATGAGATGGAGGCTCTAGTGGTATATTAGTTTGAACTCTTAAAAAATAAAGAAAAATAAATAAATAAAAATAGTGGGGAAAGAGGGAGATTCAATGATAGAATGTATGGCTCAGAATGCACAGGTAGGGAATGCAGCTAACCTTGAAATTTCTAAACCCAGGCACTCACAAAAGCCATTGGGACTCTGTGTCTTGTCTCCACTCCCTCTGGTTTTCTAGATTGTTCTCTCTGGCTGCAGGGTTACATGAATGAATATGTACCAACCAAAGGATCCTGAGTCTTTACATTACCAACCAAGTGACTAGAAGAGATTTCTCTTTGGTTCAAATTGCCCAAGGAAGAGATGGCCTGCTCTGGCTTGGGTCGTGAACCCATTCCTGGAGTAATTAACCATGGCCAGGAGGTCACACTGCAAGAAGGTAATATCCACTGTGGATGAGACTGAGATGGAGGGGTTGAAACGAAGACTACTACAGTAGGTCATTCCAAAGTGTTGAGAGAGCACAGTGCTGAACACCTAAGAGATGGCTCACATCTGGATTCAAATCCTATAGGTCGTTGAGAGCGGGTACTTTCTGGCATGTATTATGTTTGCTTCTTCCATCCACCAGAGTGGCACCTAGCAAGGCCACATTTCATAGAAGGATGCAGGCAGTAAAAATTTAATACCAGCCCATGTGGTTATATACTCACAGAGGAGATAAATGAGAGCCCGGGCCATGACTGATAACCTCCTCTGCTTCCTATTTCTAAAAGTAGGTAGATTTCTTCCTACAGATATTGCACTGGGGGTGTCAATTTTGTGTGATAATCTTGGCTGTGAATTCCTGGCTCTGTAGGCACCAAGGCCTTCTGTCAACAAAACCAACCAAACCATCCAGGCCTGCCATGGTGTCAGCTTGCAAATGGAACCCGGACATCAGTACAATGTATGCAAGTCTCATAAAACACCACTTCTCAAACACAGTCTGCATTTGATGTTAAGAACTTTTAAATTATAATGAAAAATCTGCAGCACCTGGGTGGCTTCAGGTGGTTAAGCAATTGACTCTACTTTGGTTCAGGTCACGATCTTATGGTTCAAGAGTTCAAGCCCCACATCGGCTCTGTGCTGATAGTGTGGAACCTGCTGGGGATTCTCTCTCTTCCCTCCACCCCTCCCATGCTCGTGTTCTCTCTCTCTCTCAAAATAATTAAAATAAACTAAAAAAAAATATGACTCTAACCACTCCCTCTTTTAAAGTTTCTGGATTTTTTTTTCCCCTATAATAATCCTCAAGTTACAGTTTTCTTCGCTTTTTTATACTACGTGAGAAAATCATCTACATGTCACCTGAATCACAGAATTATGCTACAGCAAGATATTCTCTTAGGGTTTTGACTACACGGAGGAATCTCTCAGGCAATGGAAGCATATTCAGACATTTTACCCCATGGAATTCACCCCAGAATTATCTAATGGCATGGAAAAAGAAGAAAAAGCTGACAAAATGAGAAGTTGTGAAACTTCGGCAGGTAAGGAGATCCTTGGTAGATGGATTAAAAACAGAAGTAATGAAGAAACTTTAAAAATCAGTTGCTCACTAGGCTCTAGGGTAAACAGATGTTGCCTAATATTTTATTTAGGCAAAAAAGAAAACATAGAGGTATTTATACAAAGTTTTGGTTCTCATTATTTCCAAACATTCACAGAGAACTACATAGCTCTAATTGTAGATTTTTTAAAAAATGTTTATTTTGAGAGAGAGAGAGAGC
This sequence comes from Suricata suricatta, assembly GCF_006229205.1. Classification (NCBI taxonomy): domain Eukaryota; kingdom Metazoa; phylum Chordata; class Mammalia; order Carnivora; family Herpestidae; genus Suricata; species Suricata suricatta. The sequence goes on along the minus strand of NC_043700.1, from coordinate 177,411,053 downwards.
ATGAGTGGGGGAGGGACAGAAAGAGAAGGAGAGAGAATCCCAAGCAGGCTCTGCACCACCAGCATAGAACCCAACACAGGGCTCGAACCCACCAACCCTGAGGCTGAGCCTAAACCAGAAATTGTGCACTTTTAACCAACTGAGTCATCCAGGTGCCCCCTCTAACTGTAGGTTTTTAAAAAAGAGAAAGTTACAAACCCATTTTCGAAAGCCAGAGATAGAATAGCAATGTAAATCACAAAACATCAGAAGATATAATGAAGAACAAAGGCAACAGGAGTAGAAAGCAAACAAAACAGACAAAATGAACAACACCAGAGTCGGTTTTCTGAAAAGGTTAGCACTACAAACCTTGAAGAAGACTGAACATTTTATTTATTTTTATTTTTTATTTTTTTAATAGTTTATTGTCAAATTGGTTTCCATATAGCACAGGGAACCGAACCTTTTAAATGGAGAAAACACAAAGTGGCATTATCAGGCATGAAAGAGTGAGATTAGTATAATATACTTTAAGGGATGAGCAGATATTAGAAAGATCTTTAGGACATTAAATTTGTCAACATTGATGAAATGGTCAGATTCTTTCAGAAAATAATACATCTTACATAACTGAACAAGAAAATAGAGAAAAATTTTAATAGTTCAAGACCTTTCAGAAAACTGAATCTGTAACTGAAAACTACCCTTGAAAGAAAACTTGAGACCAGGGTAATAACTTCATCCAAAAATCCTTTCAAATATTTAAGAAAAGACTAACCAATCTTACCAAAAACTCCTTCCAAGAATGGAGAATGACTGAAGAATCACAATTCATTTTAAGTGGTCAGGATAATATACATTTAGAACCCAATAAGGAGACATCTAGACTAATTTCTCTAGTAAATGTAGACGCGAAAACCCAAAACGTACATATGCATATAAAATGCAGTTTTATATACAAAGGGTAATATTATATGACCTAATAGCATTTACTCCAGGAATGCAAAGTTGGTTAACATTCAAAATTCTGTCAATGTACCTGACTATAACAACAGAATAAATGGAAAAAACATGCATCTCAACAAATACAACAAAAGGCACTTGATAAAATCCAAATCCCATTCATGGTAAAAATTCAGCTAACTTTGTTTAATTAAAAACTTTCTTTATCAAACTCAACACCCAAACAACAAATGAACAATGAAGAAATGGGCAAAAGACATGAATAGACACTTTTCCAAAGAAGACATCCAGATGGCCAACTGACACATGAAAAAATGCTCAACTTCACTCCTTATCAGGGAAATGCAAATCAAAACCACAGTGAGATAGCACCTCCCACCTGTCAGAATGGCTAACATGAACAACTCAGGCAACAACAGATGTTGGCAAGGATACAGAGGATCTCTTTTACACTGTTGGTGGGAATGCAAACTGGTACAGTCACTCTGGAAAACAGTAGGGAGGTTCCTCAAAAATTAAAAATAGAACTACCCTATGACTCAGCAACTGCACTACTAGGTATTTATCCAAGGAATACAGATGTATTTGCATCCATTTGCAACTATGTGGATGGAACTAGACAGTATTATGCTAAGCGAAATTAGTCAGAGAAAGATAAATATCAGATGACTTCACTCATAAGTTTTAAGATACAGAATAGATGAACATAAGGGAAGAAAAAATAACATAAAAACAGGGAGTGGGACAAAACATAAGAGAATCTTAAATATAGAGAACAAACAGAGGGTTGCCAGGGGCTGTGGGAGGGGGATGGGCTATATGGGTGAGGGGAATTAAGGAATCTACTCCTGAAAGCATTGTGGCACTATATGCTAACTGACTTGGATGAAAATTAATTAATTAATTAATTAAAATGTAAAAAAACTTTTTTAATATCATAGAGAGGATCTACAAAACACCTATTCCAATATCATATCAAAAGGTGAAAGACTGTATGAGTATCAGTGTGAAAAATCTCCACAAAATACCAGCAACAAAAACTCAACAGCACATTGAAAGGATTCCATGCCATGACCAAGTGGGATTTACTCCTGGAATGAAAGGGTGATTCAATATACAAAAAAACCACTATCAATATACCACACTGACAGAATGAGGGAGGGGAAAAATATGATCACTTCAACTGATGCAGAAAATGCATTTGACAAAATTAAGCACAGTTTCTAATTAAAAAATATAAAAAAGAACTAGTAACAAAAGGAAATTATTTCAACATAATCAAAGCCTCTATGAAAAGCCCACAGCTAATATCTAACCCAAAGGTGAATAAAAATGGAAAAGTTTTTACTTTAAGATCAGAAACAAAACAGATATCCTAACTTTTATCACTTCTATTAGACAGTACCGGAAGTCCTCCTCGCCAAACGCAATTAGACATGAAACAGAAATAAAAGGCACCCAAACTAGAAAGGAAGAAGTTAAATTATCTGTGTTTCCAGATGCCATGATATTATACAGACAAAACCCTAAAGATTTGAGGGAGGGTGGGAAAACCAACCTTGATAGAATAAACAAATTCAGCAGAGTTGCGGTATACAATAATATCAGACACAGAAATCAGTTGTTTCTGTACACTAAAAGTCAATAATCCAAAAATAAAATTATGAAGATAATCCCATTTACAATAGCATCAAAAAGAATAAAAATACTTAGGAATATATTTAACCAAGGAAGTGAAAGACTTGTACACTGAAAACTACAAAACACTGGCAAAAGAAATGTTTAAAGAGACACAAATCGATGGAAAGATATTCTGTGTTCATGGATTGGAAGGCTCAGTATTGTTAGGTGTCAATACCTTTCAAAGTAATCTACAGATTTAATGCAATCCCCATCAAAATCCTAAAAGTATTTCCTGCCAAAACAAAATAATCCACCCTAAAATTCATATGGAGTCTCAAGGGGTCCCAAATAGTCAAAGTAATTGTTATCTGCTGAATTATGTACCCCCCCAAATTCATGTTAAAGCTCTACCCTCCCCCCTTCCAACATTCCTTCCATATAGCTCAGAAAATAACTCTATTTGGAGATAGGACCAGTAAAGGGCGATTAAGTTAAAATGAGGCCTTTGGGTACGCTCTAATCCAATCTGACCAATGTCCTTGTAAGAGGAAATTTGGGTACACACAGAGACACCAGAGGTGTGCATACAGAGAGGAAAGGCCATGTAGGAACAGAGCAAGAAGATCATCTTAAAGCCAAGGAGGAGACCACTTAAGAAACCAAACTTGCACACACCTTGACCTTAAACTTTTAGCCTTCAGAACTATCAGTAAAGGTCTGCTGTCCAATCCACCCAGTCTGTGGTAGTTTGTTATGGTAGCCTTAGCTAACTAACAGAGCAATGTGAAAAAGAACAAACCTGGAGGTCTCACACTTCTTTATTTCAAAACTTTTTACAAAGCACAGTAATCAAAGAGTATGGTACTGGCATAAAGATTGATATACAGACCAATGGAGTAGAACAGACAGCCTAGAAATAAAACCTCAGATTCAGGGTCAAATGACTTTCAACAAGAGTGCTAAGATCATTCGATGGGGTAAGGATGGTCTCCTCAACAAATGGTGTTAAGAAAACTGGATAGACACAAGCAAAGAATAAAGTTGAATCCTTACAAACCATACCAAAATGGCTCTTTCATCTGGGCTGCCATCCAGAGTGTGGAAGTCCTGGAAACTTCCAGGCCATGCCAGCCAAGGGCACAGCTGCCCATGAGCAAACACCAGAAGCACCCAGCAGGCCGGGGTAATGCTGGTGGCCTGCATCACTACAGGGTCAACTCTGACAAATACCACCCAGGTTCCTTTGGAAAAGTTGGTATGAGGTATTTACCACTTAGAGAGGAATCAGAGCTTCTGCCCAACTGTCAACCCTGATAAACGGTGGACCTTGGTCAGTGAGCAGACACAGGCAAATGCTGCCAGAAGGAAGACCGGAGCTGTTCCTCTTGTTGATGTGGTGCAATCAACAAAGTTTTTGGGAAGGGAGGGCTCCCAAAGTAGCCTGTCATCGTGAAGGCCAAATTCTTCAGTAGACGAGCTGGGGAGAGGATTAAGCATTTGAGGGGAGAGAGGGTGTGTCCTGGTAGCTTGAAGCCACAATGGAGGGAGGTTCATTAACTGCGAACTAGTGAAAAAGAAATACAAAACCGAACTTAAAATGGATCGGAGATCTGAATGTAAGACTTAAAACTATTAAACTCTTAAAAGAAAAAAGCTTCATCACATTGGGCTGGCAAGTATAATAATAAAAGCATAAGGAACACAAGTGAACATTGATAAGTAGGACATCAAATTAAAAATTTCTGTGCATCAAAGAACACAATCAACATACTGAAAAGACAGCCTACAGCATGGAGGAAAGTATCTGTCAATTATACACTTTACAAGGGGTCACCATCTAAAATATAAAGCACCTACACTTCCACAACAATAAAACAACTAATATCTCAATGAAAAAATACACCAAGGACCTCCATATTTACCTAGAAATACACAAATGGTCAACAAAAATATAAAAAATGCTCAATGTCATTTATCATTAGCAAACTGTAAATCAAAACCCAAGAGAGATATCACCTCACATCCATTAGGAAGGCTACTAAGAAACAAAAATAGAAATAAAAAAGTGTTATGACGCTATGGAGAAATTGAAATCCTCGTACAATTGGGGACAATGTAAAATGACGCAGCCTTCAGGAAGATTAGTGGTTTCTTAAAAAATTAAAAACATGGGGTGCCTGGGTGGCTCAGTCAGTTAAGCGTATGACTCCAGCTCAGGTCATGATCTCATGGTTCGTGGGTTCATGCCCTGAGTTGGGCTCTGTGCTGACAGCTCAGAGCCTAAAACCTGTTTCAGATTCTGTGTCTCCCTCTCTCTCTGTCCCTCCCTTGTTTGCACTCTATCTCTTTCTGTTTCAAAAATAAACAAACATTTAAAAAATTTTTTTTTTAATTAAAAACAGAATTGCCATATGATCCACCAATTCCACTTCTGGATAAAAATCCAAAAGAACTGAAAACAAGGCCTCAAAGAGAAATCTGTAGTATGCTGATTTTCACAGCAGCATTATTCACAAAAGCCAAACGACAGCTGTAATGCAAATCAATGTCCATTGGCAGATAAACAGATAAAGAAAATGTGGAACATACAGACAGTGGGATGTTATTCAGGGTTAAAAAGGAAGGAATTCTGGCGCTTGCTACAACATGGACGGATCTTGAGGACACTATGCTAAGTGAAATAAGCCAGTCACAAAAAGACAAATAGTGTATGATCCCACTTACATGAGGTGCCTAAAGCAATCAAATTTATAGAAACAAAGTAGAACAGTAGTTGCCAAAGGCTGGGCAGAAGGTAAAATGGGAGGTGTTAAATGGGTGTAGAATTTCAGTTTGGCAAGACCAAAAAGTTCTGGGGATTGATTACATAACAACTGTAAATATATTTCAACTTCGGCAAAAGAACCTTGCAGTATAATCCTTGTTAAATAAGAATATGAAGGACACAGACATCAGAATGGATACTGATTTCCCCGTTTATTGAGTTCTTTCAAAGAATTTACAACCAGATGTAAAATCTAATATTTTTGTTGGGAATTCATAATGGATCAGTGCTTTTATAAAAGTAAGATTTTCAACAGGTAGGAAGACTAGGAGGAAGTCAAGTTCACTGTTCACATCTATTCCTGTGGCTGTCTGGCCATCTCCTCCCCCTTCTCGGGCACACAGCTGGACTCCATTTCCTGGCTGACTCTGCAGTGAGGTGTGGTTACAACTGCGCTCTGGCCAATGAATGGGCTGGGGCAGAAATGACATATGCCCTTTCCAGGCCTGATTCCTAGAACCCTCCCATGTGCTACCATCCATTCCCTGAGGAAGGACCTGGAGAGGGCAGAGCTTGGGTGGGAACCCCTGAGCGGGGCTGCCAGGCTGGTAACATACACACCAGACCACTGCTTCAGCAAGAAATTCTTACTGTGTTAAACCCTAAAATGACGTATTCTTAAAATACAAAATTTAAAAGAAAATACTTAAAAGAGCAGTAAAAATTGTTAATCATGCTTGCCCACTAAACATTTTTACTGAGTCTTATATAGGAATGGATACCAGTAACAAAACACACCTGTTTAGTAGGGGAAGTTCATTACTTTCATGTAGAGTATCTTCCTAGACCCAATCTTCATCAAGCTGGGGACGCATGACTACTCCTGGCTTTGTGACTATTCATATCCTGCCTATATATTCATATGAACATGCTAATTTACCTGTGCAAGAAAATGTTCAATAGTATATGCAAAGACAATGAATACAATGTTTACAACATTCAAGATATGATTCACTGGATTCTTTATACGGTGAATGAATCTCAAGAAGCCTCTAGAAATATTTTGAACTTTAAAAAAATGCCTGAAATATTCTTTTCAAAAAATATTTTATTTGAGAGAGAATGTGTGCATGTGACAAGGGAGGAGGGGCAGAGAGAGAGGGATAGAGGGAATCTCAAGCAGGCTCCGCACTGTCAGCAGAGCCCAACATGAGGCTTGATCTCACAAACGGTGAGATCATGACCTGAACCCAAATCAGGAGTCAGACGCTCAACCAACTGGGCTACCCAGGGTCCTCAAAATGCATGGAATATTCTGATAAAAATTTTCATCAGTACCTTCTCAAACCAGGAAACAGGAGAGGTAATGGATTAAACTCATGCACTCACACACCCTTTTCTTCCACCATTTTGTAGACATGACAATTAGAAGGATAGAAATACAATAGAAATGTGTATTTCAAACAATATAAAGCAAAAGTTTGTTGAAAAAAGTCTAATAAGATTTTGGCTAGGAATAAATTCTAAGCATCCAACTCTAAAAGCATAGGTAATGGTCCATCACTGACTACAACAGGCATCCTAAAGTTCATACTTGGTACCTACCTTTGAGCCACTAGCATCCCCAGGGGAAAGAAGCTGAGAGAAAGCTATGACCAAGAGCTGCTGCGAGCTTGATCACATGCATTGCCAAGTTCACCAAGAAGGTGGAAAGACAGGGTAAGTCAGCTGACAGTGACTATGTGAAGACACAGAATGAACAATTACAAATTTCTCCTTGAAGAGCTGACTTCATTTAACCAAACAAATGTACTAGATTTATTATTATGTGTATTTCATTGAAAAAAAGTGAGTTGACCCATATGACAGTATTAATATAAATATTAGGGAAAATATGACAAAATCTTGGCAAGAATGATGGAATGGCCCAAGTTTGGGAAACACTATCATAAGTAGCTATAAATAATCAAATCACCTCTCAGATAAAAGCACTGGAGTGAATATTAAAATAATTAAATGATTCTGGGAATCTGAAAAAAAAAGAATTAACATTTGTTTTAAGTTTTGGATTGCTGTTGTAGGACTCACTTTTCTTGATGATTTAGTTTAACTCCTGGCTGATATGCTTTCCATTAATTTTTTTACTTCCTCATTTTTTATGGTCTCAACCAACTTCAGCTCAGGCATTCTGAACTCAATGCCTGAAACACATAAGTCTAAATGTTTTAACTTTCTTACTTTTCAATAATGAGAAAATCTAAGCCTCAGCATCTATCTATAAGTTTACACCTGTTAGTACTACTCTATCTATAGAAATATATTTAACATGGATACAAAGTTCCATTAAGTGGCATGTGCAAAAAATCCTGTTATCTAGAAATTAATTAGTTGCCACCAATTACAACCGGAAATATTAATATACGTTCATACATGTATATAAATATAGTCACACAAATACTCAAACACAAACCTGATTTCTAATCATTACCTAAAATCAAGGTTGGCATTTAATACTAGCAAATAACATCATGTTATTATATTACATTACACGGTGTTTGACAACATGATTAAAAAACTTCCATAGAAGAAAAGAATAAATCAGGTGCATTTCCTTAATCAGAACATGACTAGTTATACCTCATTATGAAATTAAAACTCAAACAAAACAACGGGCATGGGAATAAAGTTTGGAAAAGTACAGAGCCAGAGCGTAAGCACGAGCGATCGGCTCCAGAGAAGCTATGCGGTGCGTTGCAAAGCATGGCGGCCGCAGTGTCAATGACAGGTCCTACTCACAGACGCGGGGCAGCCCGCCAGCAGGTTCCTCATGTCAGAAATCCTTTGAGCCCCACCTGCCAACATTTTTTAATGGGGCAAATGAATGAGCCAATTTTCTGAGAAAATTGAAACATCTCTTAACAGCTTATGCTTCTGTGTAAAATAAAGAAACCTCCACCAGCAACAAGCCATAAATCAAAAATGACAAAGGGGGTGAGGTGGGGATATAGTGTGTTACTCATTTCCTACACATAATCATCAAACGTTACCTCAGTCAAATACCAGGAGTATAATGCACACAGTCATTGCTCATCACCTTCTATGCTTTGAGTATCAATACTCAAAATATCTTTAGTGGAATCCTCATTTTATTCCAAGTACTTGATGTTTTCTGTCTTCCACCCCTCCCCTAGACCCAGCCCTCTTGTCTTATGTTATCTACACAAAGTTATATTTTAATGAATAGATGCTTACTGAATGACGAACATTTCCAGGAAGGGAAATTCCTCACTTCCTGTGAGGTAGGAAAGAGCAAAGGAACAAAGTTCTTTCCCTATGAGGAGTAGACCTATGGGTCAGAGATAGAGGTTAATGGTGCTTTACTAAATGCAAGAACAAAATTAAAATAGCAATAAAGAAGTAGGCATTATTCACTCTTGATAGGTTATTTATCTTTGTCATTTCTAAACATCATCCTAGACACATATATCAACTTACCAGGAGTCCCTGGGCCAGGCAGTGGTCCAATGTGCAAGTGCTGAATCCATCCATTTGGTTAGAACCCATCCATTGGTTTGCTTCCCCCACCAAAAGAATCTCTCTAAAACTGACATCTGACAAAAGGCTTAAATAGAACTACCGGTTTTATTATTGCAAAGCAAAATAATTTCTATCTAATGCAGTAATCCAATGAAAAGTGAACATTTACACTTTAATAAGTGATCTTGTGGTGTCCCTGAAAATTATAGAAGTTTAGCAGTACATCTCTCAGACTTGAGGTTTATCAAGCTAGACTTGAGTCAGTATTTTTTGAATGCACACTTTGAATTTGATAGGATTCAAACCTTTGGACAACTGTCACAAACAGCCCTGAGCTGTGCCCTGCTTCTCAAGCACTGTCTTGCCTATCAGACCCAATATGATCTTCAAAACAGTTGCAGGAATTAACTTTCAGGGGAGTTGGTGGAGTAGGAGGGCCCTAAGATCACCTTATCCTCCGGATCCAGCCGCATCAGTGTAAATAACCCAGAAAAGGACCTGAAGGCTGACAGAACAGACTCTCCACAGCCAAATGTAGAGAAGAGACAATATCAAAGAGGGTAGGAGGGGCAGAGACAAGGTCAGGAGCTGAATAGATGCACAGGACTGTCCATGGGAGGGAGGGACACCATAAGTGTAGAGACGGGAGAGAAACACTCTCATACCAAGGAACCTGCCTGGGAAAGATGAATCCCTATTACTTCTCCAGGAACAAAGGAGCTGGCGGGTGATAATTCCCCCCCAGTCTAGATACCTGGACACCTGTGAGAATCAGCACAGTGTCAAAGTCTCTACCTAACTTGCTAACACCATGCCCAACCCCAGTGTTTGCTGCGGACAGCACCCACTCCCCCCGCCCTCAGCCAGGCCTTGAACTTGTTCTCTCCTGCAGCAGACTCACACGAGGCTTCCTGACAGCACAAAGCCCACTCCTTGCTCCACAACACCCCCCCCCCCACACCTTGAACTTCTGCAGTCCACTCCCTCCCCTGGCCTGCCCCGATCCCTTCCGCGGGAGACCAGTGCCGACCTAACCGGCACCATGTGCCTCACCACTGAGCTCTTCTGTGGTCAGTCCCCTCCCCTTCACTCTTGTCTGCACTCATCCAAAGCCACGCCACAAGCCTGTCAGGGTACATGCAGCTCTGCGAGGGGCCAGGACCTCTCCACAGTGACTCCGCCCAAGGGAGAGAAATCACCACACAGGCGAGTCTGAATCCAGCCCCAGCAGTGGAGGCAGGCATCTGGACCCCTTCTACTGAACTGTGGGCCCTGTTCAGCGATGAATACGTCTCAGGGGACAAGACTGAGAAAGCACCCAGCAATTCACTGCTAGTATGTCTCTGGCAAATACTTGGTCTGACTCCACTTAAGCCCAAGGTTGCATCCCCTGGCCCAATAACAACACGGACCGAAACCTGCCCACAACAGGCAAAGAGAACCACTGCAGACAGCTGAAGAAGGGGGCTCAGCCACAACACTGTGTGCAAGTGCAACACAACCGCCACTCAAGTGCCAGGTTCTGGAGAGCAGAGGGCACTGCAGGACACGCCGGGACCTCTTCTCCATGAGGCCGCTCCTTCTAAGAGCAGAGGACAAAGCTGACTTTCGTAACACAAAAAACAGACACAGAGAATTAGACAAAATGAGAAGACAGAGGAATATGTCCCAAATGGGGGGAAAAAGGATAAAATCACAACACGAGAGCTAAGTGAAATGGATGTAAGTAATATGTCTAACAGAATTTAAAGGGTCATAAAGATACACACTAGACTGAATAGTGGAGGACCTCAGTGACACCCTTGACAAAGAGAGAGAAAACATAAAGAACCAATCAGAGCTGAAGAACTCAATAGCTGAAATCAGTAATACACTAGCAGGAATTAATGTAGACTAGGTGAAGCAGGACAGACCAGGAACCTGGTGGAATAATGGAAAGCAAACAAGCTGAACAGAAAAGAGAAAAAAATAATAAAAAATGGAAATAGACTTAGGGAATTCAGTGACACCATCAAGAATAAAGACATTTGCATGACAGGGATTTCAGAAGGAGAAGAGGAAAGAGGGCAGAAAATTTATTTGAAGTACTAATATCTGAAAACTTCCTGAATCTGGAGAATAAAACAGAAATCCAGATCTAGGAGGCACAGAGAGTACCCCCAAAAATGAACCCAAGAAGGTCCACGCCAAGACACATAGTGATTAAAATGACCAAAAGTAGGGACACCTGGGTGGCTCAGTTGGTTAAATGTCCAGCTCTTGATCTCGCTTGGTTCAGGTTGCGATCCTACAGCTCATGAGATCAAGCCTCGCATCAGGCTCCGTGCTGACCCAGAGTCTGCTTGAGATTTTTCACTCTCCCTCTCTCTGTTTCTCCCTCTTGCATTTTCTTGCTCTCTCTCTCTAATATCGTAAACATTTAAAAATAAATAAATTAAATAAAATGGCCAAAAGTAGTGATAAAGAGAAAATGTTTAAAGCAGTTAGAGAAAAGAAAGCAGTTACATACAAGGGAAACCTCATACAGCAACTAGCTGATTTTTCAGAAATTTTACAGGCCAGGGGGCATAGGAGCATGATCTACTCAAAGCGCTGAAAGTGAAAAACCTACAGCCAAGAACACTGTATCCAGTAAGGTTGTCATTCAGAATAGAAGGAGATCAAGTTTTCCAGACAAACAAAAGTTAAATTCATCACCACTAAGCCAGCTCTATAATGTTAAAGGAAGGCTCTGTGTGTGAAAAGGGAAGACCATGAGTAGTAATAAGAATAGGAGGATGCACAAAAGCAGTAAAAATAAGCATATCTACAAAATCAGTCGAGGGATTTGCAAAATAAAAGGATGTAAAATATGATATCAAATAACCTAAAATGTGGGGTGCCTGGGTGGCTCAGTCGGTTAAGCCTCCGACTTCGGCTCAGGTCAGATCTCACATTCGTGGGTTCGAGCCCCGCGTCAGGCTCTGTGCTGACAGCTAGCTCAGAGCCTGGAGCCTGCTTCAGGTTCTGTGTCTCCTTCTCTCTCTGCCCCTCCCCCTCTCATGCTCTGTCTCTCTGTATCAAAAATAAATAAAAACATTTAAAAAAAATAAATAACCTAAAACGTAGGGAAGTGCGAGAAGTTAAAAAAATGGGTTCAAACTTAAGCAATCATCAACTTAATATAGACTGCTATATGCATATTATATACAAACGTAATGGTAATTACAAATCAAAAACTAGTAATAAGAGCTGTAAAATAATAACAAACAAACAAACAAAACAACAAGAATAGAGAGGGAGAAAGGAATCCAAGTCTGTTACTAAAGAAAGCCAGCAAACCTTGACCATGACTGTAAGATAAGAAACAGAAAAACTACAAAAGCAACCATAAAACAAATAACAAAATGGCAGTAAGCACATATCTATCAATAATTATTTTGAATGTAAATGGACTAAATGCTCCAATCAAAAGATCTAAGGTGAAGGGATACATAAAATAATAATAATAATAATGCCATCTATATGCTACCTACAAGAGGCTCCTTTCAGACCTAAATACACCTGCAGATTGAAAGTAAAGAGACAGAGAAACATTTATCACATAACTGTATGTGAAAAGAAAGCCACGCTAGCCATACTTATATGACACAAAAGAGACTTTAAAACAAAGTAACAAGAGACAAAGAAGAGCACTACATAATAATAAAGGGAACAAATCCAATTTACAATTGGATATATCAATCATAAATATTTATGTACCCAACATGGAACACCCAAATACATAAAGCAGCTATTACAAACATAAAGTAACAGATAGTAATATAATAATAAGACTTTAACATCACACTCAAATCAATGGACAAATCATCTGAACAGAAAATCAACAAGGAAACAATAGCTTTGAATGACACACTGGCCCCGATGGATCTAACAGATATATACAGAACTTTCCATCCTAAAACAGCAGAACACACATTGTTTTCAAGTGCACATGAAACAGTCTCCAGAAGATCACACAGCAGGCCCCAACAAATTCAAAAAGATGCAAGTCATATCATGCATCTTTTCTGACCACGATGCTAAGAACCTACAAATTAACTACAAGGAAAAAATCTGGAAAGAACACATATATATGGAGATTAAATAACATACTACTAAACAATGAATGTGTCGACTGAGGTATCAAAAAAATCAAAACATACATGGACACAAGTTAAAATGAAACGATAACAGCCCCAAATCCTTGAGATGCAGCAGAAGCTGTTCTAAGAGGGAAGTTGACAGCAACGGAGGAAAGTTTATAGGCCTACAGCAAGAAGCAAGAAAAACCACCAACAACCTAACCTTACACCTAAACAAGCTAGAAAAAGAAAAAATAGAACCCCAAACTAATGGAAAGAAATAATAAAGATTAGAGCAGAAATAAACTAAAAATTAGACAAATATATTATTTCGATATTAGAATCTATTATCTAAAAAACAAAACAAAACAATAGAAAAATGAAACAAGCTGGTTCTTTGAAAAGATCAACAAAACTGATAAACCTTTAGCGAGAACTGTAAAAAATAAACAAAATCAGAGATGAAAGAAGAAAAAGAATAACCAGCACCACAGAAATACAATTATAAATGAACACTACGAAAAATTCTATGCCAAAAAATTGGATAACCTAGAAGAAATGGATAAATTCCTGGAAACATAACCTACCAAATTGAACCAAGAAGAAATACAAAATTTCGAAAAGACCAATTACCAGCAATGATATTGAATCAATAATCAGAAAACACCCACCACAAAAAAGTCCAGGAACAGTTTCACAAGTAGATTCTACCGAACATTTAAAGAAAAGTCAATAGCTATTCTTCTCAAACTTTTCCAAAAATAGAAGAGGAGGGAAAGCTCCCAAATTCATTCTATGAGGCCAGTATTATCCTACCAAGACCAGATAAAGACACTATACAAATAGAGAACTACGAATCAAAATCTCTGATGAACAGGGGTGCCCGGGTGGCTCAGTTGGTTAAGCATCTGCCTGCTGGCTTCGGCTCAGGTCATGATCTCACGGTTCGTGGGTTCAAGCCCCGCGTCGGGCTCTGTCTGAAGCCTGCTTCGGATTCTGTGTCTCCCTCTCTCTCTGACCCTCCACTGCTCATGCTCTATCTCTCTCAAAAAAAAAACATTCAAAATCTCTGATGAACAAAGATGTAAAAATCCTCAACAAAATATTAGCAAACCAAATAGAAGAATACATTAAAGAAATCATCTGCCACGATCAAGTAGGATTTATTCCTGAGATGTAAGCACGGTTAAATATTTGCAAATCAATCAACATGTTACATCACATCAACAAGAGAAAGGATAAACACCATATGATCATTACAATGGATAGTATAACATCCACTCAAGATAAAAACCCTCATAACCAAGTAGGTTTACAGGGACTATACCTCGACATAACAAAGGCCATATAGGAAAAACCCACAGCAAAACATCATACTCAATAGGTAAGAATGGAAAGCTTTTCCCCTAAGGTCAGGAACAAGACAAGGATGTCCATTCTCACCACTTTTTTCAACAAAGTCCTGGAAGTCCTGGCCGCAGCATTCGGACAACATAAAGAAATAAGAGCCATCCAAATTGGTAGGAAGAATAAATGTTTCATATTTGCAGATGACATGATACTATAGACAGAAAATCTGAAAGATTCCACAAAAAACTACTAGAACTGATAAATGAATTCAGTAAGGTCACAGGACACAAAATCAATTTATGCCCTGACTTTCTACACATGAAAAATGAAGTAGGAAAAATAGAAATTAAGAAAACAATCCCACTTACAATCACATCAAAAATAATAAAATATCTAGGCATAAACTTAAGTAAGGAGGTGAAAGACCTACAGTCTGAAAACTATAAAATACTGAAAGAAACTGAAGACAACACAAATGGAAAGATAGCCCATGCTCATGGATGGATAGAACAAATAGAGTTAAAATGTCCACACTACCCAAAGCAATCTGTAGATTTAATGCAATCTTTACCAAACTACCAACAGCATTTTTCACAGAACTAGAACAAACAATCCTAAGATATGAATGGAACCACAAAAGATCCCAAATAGACAAAGCAATCCAGAAAAGGAAGAACCAAACGCGAGGTATCACAATCCCAGATTTCAAGATGTACCACCAAACTGTAGTTATCAAAACTGTAGTACACTGGGACAAAAATAGATACAAACAACAATGGAACAGAATAGAGAGGCCAGAAATAAACCCACAATTATATGGTTGATTCATTTTCTACATAAGAGGCAAGAATATACAAAAAAGACAGTCTCTTCAACAAATGGTGTTCAGAGAACTGGACAGTCACATGCAAAAGAATGTAACTGGACCACTTTCTTAAACTATACAAAAAATTTTTTTTGAAATGGATTAAAAACCTAAATGTAAGGGGCACCTGGGTGGTTCAGTTGGTTAATTTTCTGACTTCGGCTCAGGTCATGATCTAATGGTTTGTAAGTTCGAGCCCCATTTCAAGCTCTGTGCTGACAGCTCTGTGCTTCAGACTCTGTGTCTCACTGTCTCTTTGCCCCTCCCCTACTGTGCTGTCTCTGTCTCTCAAATATAAATAAATGTAAAAAAAAAATTTTTTTTAACCTAAATGTAAGACCTGAAACCATAAAAATCCTAGAAGCACAGGAAGTAATTTCTGTGACATCAGTCATAGCAACATTTTTCTAGATACCTCTCCTCAGGCAAGAAAAACAAAGCAAAAATAAACTACAGGACTACATAAAAATAAAAAGCTCCTGCACAGGGGTGCCTGGGTGGCTCAGTGGGTTAAGTGACTCTTGATTTCAGCTCAGGTCATGATCTCACAATTGTGAGATCAAGCCCTGCAACTGGGCTCTGCAGTGGGCATGGAGCCTACTTAAGATGACCTTTCTCTCTCTCCCTCTGCTCCTGCCACTGCTCTCTCGTGTGCATACACTCTCTTAAAAAAACAAAACAAAACGAAAAAGCAAAGAAAAAAATCAACGAAACTAAGACAAGCTACTGAATAGGAGATATTTGCAAATGATAAATCAAATAAAGGGTAGTATCCAAAACATATATACAACTAATACAACTCAACACCAAAAAAACAAAGACTCCAATTAAAAATGGGTAGAAGACATGAATAGACATTTCTACAAAGAAGACATCCAGATGGCCAACAAACACATGAAAAGATGCTCAACATCACTTATCAGGGAAATGCAAATCAAAACCACAATGAGGTATCACCTCACATCTATCAGAATGGCTAAAATAAAAAACGCAAGAAACAATCAGCTTGGCGAGGAAATAGAAAAAGGAACACTTGTGGATTGTTGGTCGGAAGGCAAACTGGTGTAGCCACTGTGGAAAACTGAATAAGCATTTCTCAAAAAATTAAAAATAGCATGACCATATGACTCAGTAATTCCACCATGAAGGTTATTTACCCAAAATATGAATACGCTATTCAAAAAGATAGATATGCCTATATGTTTATTAGCGCATTATTTACAATAGCCAAATTATGGAAGCAGTCCCAAATGTCCACTAATAGGTTAATGGATAAAAAAGATGTGGTATGTGCATGTGTATATATGCATATATATCACATGATATACACATGGCTCAGGTTATGATTTCATGGCTTGTGAGTTCGAGCCCCACATCGGGCTGTGGTTTTATATTATATATATATATATGAATATACATATGTATATATATGTATACATGTATATTCATATATATATTAATATAAGAGACAAACCAAGGAACAGACTCTGAAGTACAAAGAACAAACTGATGGTTACCAGAGGGGAGGTTGGTGGGGGGCTGGTTGAAGTAGGTGAGGGGTTAAGAGTACACTTATCTTTATGAGCACTGAGTAATGTATACTAATATAAACTAATATAACACCGCACATTAACTATACTGGAACTAGCATTTTTAAAAATAATGCAACATGTTAAATAACTTAAAAAAGAGAGTTCCAGGAATGGACTCCAGTAAGAGGAAGGACCAGAGGTGGTTAAGGATCACAGTGTATCAATGACCAATGGTAACATTTGGATCAGAGCAGTTTTTATGCTCAGAATGGAATCTAAAGATCAGTACCTCAGCATGAACCTGAGGAAGTGTATCTGTCTGAGAACAAAGTAACAGCCAACAAAAGAGCCAACACTGAAGAATTCAGAGTAAGTGAATGTGAACCTGACTCATGTGGTTGTACTTCCTTTATATTCAAGGATAATGCATGTGCTGGGGGTGGGAAAAAAAAGGAATGATTAAGAAAATTAAACCCAGGGGCACCTGGGTGGCTCAGTCAGTTGAGCGTCCAACGTTAGCTCAGGTCATGATCTCATGGTTCATGAGTTCAAGCCCCACATTGGGCTCTGTGTTGACAGATCAGAGCCTGGAACCTTCTTTGGATTCTGTGTCTCCCTCTCCCTCTGTTTTTCCCTGCTCATACTCTGCCCCCCCCCTCACTCTCTCAAAAATAAATGAAACATTAAAAAAAAAAAATACAAAAAAAAAAGAAAATTAAACCCAAATATAAACCACTGAAAAACCACAAAAGTGACAGAACAATATTGAGAGGACCAAAGTGATAAGGCAAAGTAATTCAATTTAGAGAGAGCTTCTGAGGCATTTCCATTTCAAAAAACAAAAAAATTCCATGACATCTTTTCAAAAACTTGTCGCATTTAAAACTATGTTTATAAAATACATCAATCCAATCGAGCTTTGATATTATATGTCATAATCAGTGAAATTATGCCAGAGTCTGCTAATTGATTTACATATAATTCTCCTTAAAATACCCCCCCATTACAAATACAGTTAAAATAGAGCTACACGCTTCTCTTATAAAATATTAAAATGTATGGGGTGTGTGGGTGACTCAGTAGGTTAAACTTCTGACTTCGGCCCAGGTCGTGATATCACCGTCTGAGTCTGAGCCTGAGTCAAGCTCTGTGCTAACAGCTTGGAGCCTGGAGCCTGCTTCAGACTCTGTGTCTCCCTCTTTCTTTCTGTCCCTTCCCCGCTCATGTCTGTCTGTCTGTCTCTCTCTCAAAAATAAGCATTAAAAAAAAATGTGAGACTGACACAATGACAAACACCTATTTATTGTATTAAATACAAGCCTGAAATGTTAAGTAGATAGAACAGATTCCAAGAAATCACATTTTAGATGCTCAAAGTCCTGCTGGTGGTCTGACAATGAAAACGATGCTTTGGAGGGTTTTTTTAATTAAAAAAAAAAAGCAACAGTTGGGGGATATAAAATAAAGTAAGATCCCAAATGTCGAAGTTTATTCAAAATTGTTTTGAATCCCTAAGGTGGCTGTAAACAGTCTGTGTCTACATAGTCCTGGCTGAAAGGAATGTGGACGTGACGGTCTGCACGGATTTCCGCGGGGAAGCCCACCCCGCTACACGGTCGTCTCGTGTTTCCATAGCCCAGTCCTGATGTTACCGGTGCCATCTGCACCCAGCAAGGGGCCCTCCTGCCCATTGCTTTTGATTGGTCCATTCTGGATGGCCAAGTTGAGTCCATAAGACTTCTGCTGACTTTCAAGTTCAACTACAATTGGCTTCCTTAAGGCATCTTTTTTACTACTATTTGAAACAGGCTTTTCAAAATTTCTGCCGCTCTTGGGAAGTGTGCTGCAGCCGTCGCTGCTGTCGGGCTGGGGCGGGTTGTACTGTCTCTCTCGGTAGGCTAAATACGCCCTTCGACTCCTCGAGTGCCCTTCATTACTGCCCGGCCTGCTTTTCGGTAAGCCGTTCTGCACGCTGCCTTCCACGCTGGTCGGGACGTCATAGGCGTACTCCCTCAGGACCGTGAGCCTGCTTGCCCGGTGTCCTTTACTTCTGTTTTTATGATGGCGGCCTGGGTGCACATTTGTTCGACACTGAACCTCTAAAGGTGCCACGTGCATCTTGATATCATTGTCCACTGAATGTTCCGTCAAACTGTTATCCAGCTGAGGCGTGGAGTTCAAAGGCAGGGAATTGGGATGGCACTGAGCAGCCGCAGCCTGCAAGTTGGTTAACTTGCAGCCCTGGGAGGAGTTTTTGAAGCTCGATGTACTCTTGTTCGTGCATGAAGATTCTGCACTGCTGATGGCGCACTTGGGCCCCTCTCCGTTGGCGCCGCTAGAGCTGGGGGCCTGTACGTTAACCTGCACCGAGTAGGAGCTCCGCCCCGGGCAGCACGTCATGATCCACGCAAGTCTAACGTCCTCCCTATTGACGCAGTGGTGAACCACGATGAACGCACTGAGGCTCAAACACGTGGCTCCGAAAAAGAAGCTAAACACCAAGTCCAAGGGATAATACAAGGAAACAGCCAAGGCCCCGAACATCCACAAAGCGACATATAAGAGCAAGGTAAGACTGGCCCCCAAAAGTTGAGAATGGAAAGTGTGCTCGTTTTCCAACGCGGACGTCGAAATCAGAGACAGAGACAGGGAATCCTGATGATTGACTTCGCCGTTTTCATTGGCCGCCAGCCTCTGCTGCTCCTCCGTGGGCTCCTTCAGCTCGTATTTGCGCTCAGGGTGTCTTTTCAACTGAATAAATATGCTCAGGAAGTACATACAGTTCACAAACGCGATGAAGCTGGCAGGCCCGTAGAAGGCTCCCAAGGAGGGTTCCCACGCCATCCAGCAGCTAGGAAAGAAAACGGAAAACCAGTTCAGATGCTGCGTGGCAGCCACCTGTTCCAGGAACTGCAACAGAGTCAGAGCCTGGGAAATCACCCGAAGAGAAGCAACTGGGGTCATACGCAGAGAACACAAAACACTCACTAGGGTGCATTTGGCCGGCTGCCGTAATTCTTGATGTTCGCTGCCGCTGTTATACCACAAACTATGATGGGTATGCCACCGCCGATCAGGTAGAACCTGGAAGGAGGGATAGTGTGAACGTCAGCTCATCATTCCCATTTAGTAAGGTGCACCCACCCCAGTGTCTCGGCACTGCAATAGTCGTTCCTTAATGATTAAGTATTATTCCTATCCTGATAATAAACCGGAGATTAACTTTTGGAGCCTGCTTTGTTAACAATAACTTTTTAAAATGTTTTTAAATTTTTGTTTGGATAGATTCTTTTTTTTTTTTTGTAAGTAGGCTACTAAGTTTCCCACTTGAGGAAAGCTGGTCGGCTTCTGCCACCCTGTGGATAGGCAGAGGTACTGCAGGCAGGGTTTTAATTGATACGATTTTTTTCCACAGGAATTAAATGGCTTCCTTTAGATTCAGCTGGCGAACCAGGAAGAAGTTAGTCCCTTACAAAATGGACTTCAAGGTCTCGGCTGTGCCATACAGTTCACACAAAATATGTAATGACATTAATATTTATTAAAGTCTGGCTATGCCTGTGTGTGGCAGGACACCTCACTGCTGTGTATGCTGATCTGTAGTCGCTGAAGCAAGGAGCAAGTCACTGAGCTTAGGAAGGCTTTGCTTCATTCTGTGTCAGGCTGCCTGAAGACACAGACCCTTTCCTCTGCTGCCTTACTGCCACTTACATTGAACACGGTGTATGACAAGAGTTTATTAATATTGTGCTGTGGTCAACATCTGTTAGTGATGTCATCTACACAGTAACCCTCCTCTCTCTCTCACACCAGCCACAGAGGTTTTCAAAGGAAGCGCAGGTTAATTTGTCTTTATATTTTGTATTTTATTATTTTGGATTACTTTACAGTATTGTAATCACTTTTATATGAGTATTTTGGGGTTGTGGAACAAATCATCTGAGTTTCCATTGTTTCTTGTGGGGAAATTCGCTTTGATATACAAGTACTTTGGATTACAAGCATGCTTCCCGAATGAATGCTCGCAAACCAAGGTCTTGCTGTATTTAGAAGTTTTACTTAACATTTGGGGTTGTTGTTATTTTTTTTTCTCTCAGAATCTAACAATAGCAAGGAATGCTCCAGAGGATGGGATCCCCAAATCTCATAATCAAACACCATCTCTCAGTTCTTTTAACACAAGTGACGATCACATGTATAACCTGACTCCAGCCAAGCACTCCTGCTGTCCTTCCATCATCCAGGGGACCATTCGCCCCTGAATCCTGTATGTTCTCAAGTGTTCTCTTTCTGTTCTTCCCTTTACTTGCTACGGCCCATCTATTAAATATCAACATGGCCCCAGGACCATATTCTTTTAACTAACTTCTCCCTGGGGGATCTGGTTCATCATCAGCGTTTCAATGACGACACCTGGAAAATGTCTCCTGTCCTGCCTGTGAAATGCCAAGCACGTCTTCGTTGCTGAGCACCAGGTTTCCAAAAATGTACACTTCTCACAAAAAGTACTAGTGCACCTACCTCCCCTGTGCTTACCCTCCCCACCCCCATTCTACGTTTCCTGTATTATTTTCCCAGTTGACAGGACCACATGTGCCAGGTTCCCTCACTAAACGAGAGTGATTTGCAACCATTGTGGAATTCTCTCCCTCCCACACATTTTAAACCCGCTGGCCATCAATCCCAGAGAAGCTGCCTCAAGTGTCTTGAACACACACCCCCTCTCTTCTCCATGACGCTGTTCTGGTTTCACTCCTCATGGGGACCACCCCCTAATGACCACAGCAGAATTCCTTACTCTTAGGCTCTCCAATTTTTGCTCTATATTAATGTAAAGCTGTCCTTCTAAAAAGGTAACTAGTTGGGCCACAGCCTTAGGTAAGTCTTCAATGGCTGCCCACATTTTAACAAGGCTCCCCAAGGCCTGAAACGGAACTTTTACCCTGAATTCCGGCAACTCTCCACCACACGCTCTAGGTTCCGGCCAAACTGCATTTCTCAAGACTGCCTCATCTCACTCACCATGTAATCCTGCATCTGGAGTGTCCCCTCTCTCCTCTGCTCTAACTGCTAATGAAGGATCGTCACTAATGGTCAATACCTCCTAACAACCACCATCCTCCCAGATTAATGGCGCCTTTGTTTGCACTTCCGAAAGACCCAATCTCCGCCCACTGTGTGTTCTTAGAGGGCCCGCAGCTGGTTCTTCAGGTCGCAAACCCCTCAAAGGCAGGACAGCTTAAGTCCCTGGTCCAGTACCAGGTACACAGCCAGCATTCAACAAACTCAGTCACTCTCAGTCAACTTTTACTCATCCAGCATGATAATCCATTACTTTCTTCTTATAATTGGGAAGAAGGGTAGAACTCCAAAACGATGTTGTCTTTTGTAGGGAATAATTAAATTGAAACACACTAGTAGGTTAAAATCGCTGACATGGCCCCAAGGAAATAAAGTTAACACTTTCTTAAAGCTGACTAGATGAGCTTTGCACATTAAGGCACTTATTTATTCCCACTTTATAGATGAGATAGGGAGGCACAGAGAGGGGTACAGAACTTCACAAAGACTTGCAGCTAGAAGACTGTGCAGCCAGAACCCAAACCCAGGAAGCCCAGCTTCCAAGTCCATGATGTACTCCTTAAAACTTACTCAGCATTCTTTCGTCACAATGAAGCCTCAGCTAAATGAAACGTGTAAGGAACATTTACTATAACACAGTAAATGCAGATATTAAATACCTGAGCATTGGTCTTGGTGGAGGTGGTAGTTCATCAGGATCCTGGCATCTTTTAGCCTTTTTGGTGACTTGTTTATAGATATTCCGAGCCGTCACTCCCACCCATAGTGCTGTAGCAAGAGTGGAATAATGAAGAACTATTCCAACCTAGAAAGAAGATTGAAAAATATATGTAAGCTGAGAGAAAAAAGAAAATCCCCAGCTGTAGCTGCCACCAAGGTTTACCAAAAATAACTGGTAAGTAACTTTTGAGAATGTGACTCAAAACCAGTATGAAGTTATCGTCTGAAGATCATTTCCTTTGCCCACGAATGAAACACGGCACTCTAATGACGTGTGACTGAGAATTATGTCCCCTAACAAACGAGCCAACATTTGGATCTGGGGGCCCACACGCTACGTACAATTTATATCCAAGATAACCCATAATACACCACAAAATTGGCTTTTCAGTATCATTAAACCAGAGCTGTGTTTCTCAGGGATAACATGTTATAAATTAGAGTTCAGTTTCTGAGGCCCATGTTAAGGAGGACTGTAGGGCGCAAGGGTAACCAGAGGGTGAAAGTCACATACACAGAGAATAAGCTTCAGCGTGACAGAGTGGGCTCGTCCTAATTCAGAACTATTATACATGGCGACGGTAAGACAGCAAGGTCCTGCACTGGTGGTTAGGAGGGTGAGGTCTAGAATCAACAGCTTGTGCCTGTAAGGCCAGGACCACCCCTTACCCGCTGTGCTACCTTAGCAAAGTCCCAAAACATCTCAAGCACTGGTTTCTTTGCTGGTAAATGGAAAGAGACAGAAGAGTAGTGTGAGGCCAACTAAGAGAGCCTACATAAGGCATTCAGCACATTGCCTGGCACACAGCAAGTAATCAAGAAAAATGGCGTCTATATTTTTATTATTACCAACAAGCGCATGCTTTTAAGTCAGTAATGTCATCCATCTCTCTAAATTAATTTTTCTCATTTGAAGAGTGGGGAGATTATCACTAACCATCTCTAGCATTTCTGTAGGGACTATATGGGCACAACAATATTTAAGACACAATAGGTACCCATTTAATAGTGGATAACTGTAGTACATGCAATGGTCACAATAATTAAGTTTCTGTCTCAGAAGGGTGATGGAGAGTGTGTTCACCATGTGACCTGAGTGTGGAAACAACTGTAGTTAAAGATAAAATTCTAGGTGAGGCTGTAGACTGGGGCGAAGAAAGGCTTAAAATCCATTTTAAGAAAAACAAGTGTGTCACTGGAGCATCAAGGACATAATTCAGCTTTCTTATCTCCTCTATTTTAATCATTTCTTCTTAAAATTTTTTTTATGTTTTTTTATTTGAGAGACAGAGAGCGCACGAGCAGGGGAAGGTAAGAGAGAGAGGGAGACACAGAATCTGAAACAGGCTCCAGGCTCTGAGCTAGCTGTCAGCACAGAGCCCGATGTGGGGCTCGAACCCATGAACCATGAGATCATGACCTGAGTTGAAGCTGGACGCTTAACCGACTGAGCCACCCAGGTGCCCCAATCATTTCTTTTTAAACAATTATCACAGGTAAAATCCTATTACTGAAAACCTTCAAGAAAAATTTTTTCACCCTAAAAAGATGGCTCTCCAATCTCAAAATCGAACTGAGACATCACCAAACCAAGGTCAATAATAAAAGCATTTAGATCACTATCCAGAAATTTCAATGAGAACCAATGAGCGGCCAAAATCAAGCAAATGAAAACCAAGACTTATTTTGCAGGACAAAAATCAGGGTAGTCACTGGCCAGTGTGAACCTTGCACTGACTTGGGACAGGCCGGCTTGGCCAAACCAGAAAACTCAAAATGATTTTCTTCGTAAGGAGAAAAGTGCCTCCTTGGTTTCCATTAGTTTTACTGACTGTAAAAGAAAAATTTACAGAGGAAAGTAGAATGAAAAGCAGAAAATAAACCTTAAGCTATCTGGAGTCCACCAAATACTAGAAGTAAAAATAGTGTTCATGAATTTGGTGCATAGACACCAAAACAGTTGAGACAAATCAAAATGGTAGCCTTTACTAGAGCTGGAGTCTTCTCTGATGCGGAGGTCAGAAGAATGAGACAGAGCGTGAAATCAGTAAGTTTAAAAAAAAAAGGAGTAAAAACATTTTCAACACAGGAGGTGCAAGACGGAGCATTTTCTTGTTTTAGATCTAAGAGGGAAAACTCAACCTTTAGATTCTGAAGTGTTTTCTACAGCGTTTCAAAATTTCTAGAAGTATTTATTCATGCTTGAAATTACTGAAGCCTTCAGTCAAATATTACCAATAGTAGAATTTTAGGAGTCTGATGTCACCTAGTAACCATCATGTAAGCAAATATTCCACAAGACCAGAATAAAGGAGAAACTGAGAACTGGCAGAGTGGGTATTCCTAGCTTTTGGAATGGGGTACCTCCTACTGTATTCTCTATCAGACCCTCGAAATACAACCTCACTGTCAAACTTCATGCATTGGAAATGCATGTGGAAGGGAGCCTGGGTGGCTCAGCTGCCTGAGCATCCAACTTCAGCTCAGGTCATGATCTTGTGGTTCATGAGTTCGAGCCCTGAGTCTGGCTCTGTGCTGACAGCTCAGACCTGGAGTCTGCTTCGGATTCTGTGTTTCCTTCTCTCTCTGCCCTCCTCCCCTCAACTCATGCTTGCTTGCTCTCTCTCTCTCTCAAAAATAAATTAGCATTAAAAAAATTAAAAATACATGTGGAAAGTCTGTAAAGTTTGGGAATTAGTAATCTCATTCATAGGGCATGTAAATGATTAATGAGGTCACCTGACCTCAGGACATCAATTTCCAAAGCTGTAAAATAGATATAAAATAGTTACCCTAAAGAGTTGCACTTTAGGGGCACCTGAGTGACTCAGTCAGTTAGGTGTCTGACTCTTGATTTCAGCTTAGGTCATGATCACATGGTTCGTGAGTTCGAGCCCCGTGTCAGGCTCCGTGCTGACACTGCAGAGACTGTTTGGGATCCTCTCTCTCTTCCTCTCTCAAAATAAATTAAAAAAATAAAAACTCAAAAAAAAAAAAAGGAGCTGCACTTTATATATAGGCCACCTAACCACTCTCACAAACTAGAGACCAAACAGTTATAACAGACATATTTTTAACCAATAAACCTAAGATATTACCGCATGTAGAGCAAGTGTGCAAAAAATTATCTTTAATATTCATATAATCATGTATGAACACATACAAAATAATAATAGCTTCTACTAACGAATGCCTGCTATGTGCCAAAAAACAGATTAGACAATTTGTACGTGCTTCCGTTTATCCTCCTGGCGTCACCATTCACTAAGCGTTAGTAACCTTGAGGTGCAGTCAAGGACACTGGCTGAGGTCAGCTGGTCAGTGGCAGGCCTGCAAGGCAAACCCACACCGGTTGGTTTCCAAATCTCATGCCTCTTCCATTATGCCGTGTGGTCCTCACTGAACACTGAGACACAGTGTTGAGGGGGATGTCGCCCGAGTCAGACAGACAGGCATCCCTATCACGCCTCTGCCACCTAACAGCCCCAGTGATTTGGGGCAAGTTGTTTCAATCCCCCGAGATTCCATTTCTGTACCGATCAAGGAGATGAGGAAGAAGTACCTCCCAGGGTTAATGTGAAAGTTAAGATAACACATTTGCAGTAGCTGGCAGGTCGACTCTCTTAATATTCACTGATTAAATTTCCCCAATGCATTTCATGTGTCACTGCGGAAGAACTCTAGATAAGAGATACAAAAGGACACCAGAGAAGGTCAGCCGGCACTGGGCTTAATAGATTAAATCGTGGAACAGTGGAGCAACAAGAGGACTTAGGTAGGAGCCGGCCAATCTTTTCACCGCACAGCTAAGGAAACCAAGGACCAGAAAATTAATTGTCAAACAATTATCAGGCAGCACATCATGACCTAGAACCTTCCCGACCTGGAGACAACAGCCCTGGCTCCTCTGTCACTCGGTTTCTTATTCTCCTTCAGCTCCTTCTGCCAAAGAGGGTAAAAGGCTGTAGAACATCCCCAAGGCACCACTGGAAGGACCTACGACAGAGTGGGAAGGACCTGGCTAATGCCCGCGGCACCTTGAACAACCTCAACCAATCATGTGGGGAGGAAACTACATTAGGACCTGTTTTTGCCGTTCATAAAATATATAGATGAGCACCAACCAGGGAGGAAGAAACAGAAAACGACATTGGTCAGGTGCGCACATCAAACTGCACGGAAGATACATACACCTTAGGGTTCCATTTTAGAACCTTAGGGCTTCAGCTGGAAGAATCTTAATGACCATTTAAGTGAATTAGCTGAACCCATTGTTTTACAGAAGAAGCATTAAGCCCCTACTAGGTTAGGGGACTAGTCAGAGTGAGAACCTACCTAACAGTGGAGCCCCAGGCCAGGGCTGCACGACTTCTACCAACTCCCAATCGGCTGTCTCCTAACGGAACTATCAGGACAGCTAAGCAAAGCCAGTCACGCCTAAGTCAGAAGCAGCCAGAATGTCTTTCATAGAAGACGGGAAGAACATTGTAGAAACAGAAGAACACGACATATGAAAACATCTGAAGACTTGCCTTTCCCATTTTAAAAAGAAATAAATAAATCCTAAGTAATGGACCTTCAGCGTAGAGTGCCCAATACTCCGTGCAAATTCCTCTCCTTTTCTTTCTAGAAATGGTTTAACCTATCATTCAAGACAATGAAAGGCAGTCATCTTCACAGACTTCTTTCTGTTCATTTCCTTAGTGAAATAAATGTGTCTGCTCCGTGAAAACAATGAATACTTCTAGATAAAAGTGAGACTAATATTACCACCGTGTGCTGGGCACTCTCCCAAGAGCGCATGCTCAGGATGGCCCCAGGGTTGAGTGATTTCTACTATTAGTAAACAGTTCATTCACCCAATAAATATTTGCTAAGCATCCAGTATCACCTACTCTGGGTCAGGTCCTGTGCTGATCTCTGGATAAACATGGGTGAATCAAATCAGTGGGGTTCCTGCCCCTCCAGAGCGTCGAGTCCAGAGTCAGTGAACAGGTAAACACCAGTCAATTGCAAAGTTCCGGAGGCATCAGAAATGTAATAAGCACCACAGGATAGTGAGGGGGGAGAGGGGCAGTATCTCTCAGCTAACAGTAAAACTGAGACCTACCAACAGGGCGAAGAGAAATCAGAAGCAGGGAAGGACTGAGAAAACAGAAAGCCATCTTCTGTGCGTGGAATCAGTTGGCCTGAGAGCCCCATCACCTGACCTCTTGTAGGCTCCAATCAGGTCTGTTTCTCAGTGTGTACTAATGGCCTACGACAAAAATACTCTGCACAGTTGAGGGGTGACTTTGTCACGAGTGACAGCGGCAACAATAGCTACTATCTACTGAGCACTTTCTGTACACCAGGTACTCCTGGTTCCTTAATCCTCTCCAAGATTCTTACACGCACTCCTGTTTGATGTTGGAGGTCGGCTCTACCATACTGGAATAACGGCCAGCCTTAGGATCATGAGACATTCTAGTAGCTAGACCAAGCATGGCCTGCTTTTACTTAATTAGTTATTGTTTGGAAACATCTAAGAATCTATCTTGTCTAAGACAAAAGGTAAGACTTTGATCAAAACCTGTATCAAATCATATAAGCCCCTGCACCCCAGGTAATCATTATGCTATACCTTAGGTTTACCATCCCTTTGCCTTCCTTCCACAGCTGTACTGATTCTACATATTTCCATTAAAAGCGAGCTGTTCCATTTTAGTTACTTTTTTCTTTATAAAAAAAAAAAAGATGGCGAGGTGGATGATATTTACGGGCCTTAATTTTTTCATGTATATTCCTAAGACTTACTCATATTGTTACACTTTGTTGTAATTCATTATTTCTGACCACTGCATGATATCACAGTTTATTCATCCACTCTCTCACTGATGGGCATTTGGGTTGCTTCCAGGTTTTTTTCTATTGTGCAGTGCTATGAATATTCATGTGCACGCATATACTTCTACACACACACACACACACACACACACACACACACACACACACATGTCTGTTGCATACGGGCGAGCTCACTCTGATTCCAGGAGCGGGGTTGCTGGGTCCCAGGATATGTGCATGCATGTTTAACCTCAGACGGCAAAGCTTCCAGAATCATCCTACATCCCCACCCACAACGTATAAAACATGTGGACCCACATGTTCTTTACGACCTGGCGTTGTCAGGCTTGATTTCTGCTGACAGAAAAGGCAAAATGTTACCTTTGTCTTAATTTGCATCTCCATGACCACCCACGCTGCTAAGTGCCTGACTTAGCCTGACTCTGTGCATATATTCTCCTCTATGAAAAGCCTGTCCACTCTTGCCACTTTTTTTTAGTGTTTTTTTAAATATCTTTATTTTATTTTGAGAAACAGAGCAGAGAGCGAGTGGGGAGGGGCAGAGAGAGAGGGAGACACAGAATCTGAGCAGGCTCCAGGCTCTGAGCTGTCAGCACAGAGCCCGACGTGGGGCTCGAACCCACAAACTGTGAGATCATGACCTGCGCGAAGTTGGATGCTTAACCAACTGAGCCACCCAGGCGTCCCTCTCGCCACTTTTTCTACTGGGTTGTTTGGGACATTCTCATGGATTATAGTTTTAATGTATGTTTTATTCTACTGTGCTTTCAGTAGAATGTATTAAGAAGAGTGTCTTCCAGATATCATAGGATTTCACTCATGTGGAATTTGAGAAACTCACCAGATGATCATAGATGAAGGGAAGGAAAAATAAGATAAAGAGAGAGAGGGAGGCAAACCATAAGAGACTCTTAAGTACAGAGAACAAACTGAGGGTTGACTGGGATGGCCTCTATGGGTGATGGGCAGTGATGGGCAGTGAGGGGGGCACCTGTTGGGATGAGCACTGTGTAAGTGATGAATCATGGGAATCTACTCCTGAGGCCAAGACTACACTGCATGTTAACTAACTTGTGAGTAAAAAAAACCCCAAAAAACCAAAAAAGCCCCTAATAATAATAACTAAAAAAAAAAAAAAGAAGAACAGCATCTTCCAATTTGTTAGGTTGTCTTTCCACTTTCATTAATTAACAAAAGCTCTTATTTTTAATTCAGTTATAATTACCTCGCTTCTAGTTAATGCCTTTTAGTGTCCTAATTAAGAAATCCCTTATCCCAAGGACTGATATTTCCTAACATGGTTTTTAGCATTTTGGCTTGGCCATGGACGTTTCTAATCCACCCAGAGTTGACCCTTGGGTGCCCGTAATGTTTTCCCACATGGATTTTCCCAGCTCCTTTTTATTTTTGCACAGAGGTCTCTCGTTCCCCAGCTGCTGAGGCACACGACCTCGGTCTCGCACCGAAGTTCCACCCGGGTCTGCTGTGGAGTCCCTCTTCTGCGTGCACTGGTCTGTCTCCTTCTCCCACCACCAAATGCCACAGCCTTGATGACAAGAGCCTGGAAGTTCTGATGATCAGAAGGACAGTCTCCTGGCTCCACTCCTCCTTTGCGGAAAGGTCCTAGCTATTTCTATCTTCGCTCTTTTGCTTTTAATGTAAATTTAAAAACCATCTTATTGAGTTTCATAAAAAATTTTTATGTATATAATAATTTCAGAGGAATTGCCACTTCTGATAGTAACACTTGGGCCTTGTATATCTTTCCCTTTACTTAGGTGTTAATACTTGTCACAACTTTGCCAGTAAATCATGAACATCTTTTATTATCTCTTGGTACCCGATATTCTCTGATACCACATAAACGGCACTTTCACATTAATTAGGGTTTCTCAGAGTAGCATTTCTGCAAGCTAGCATCAAACTCCTGGCTAAACCTTCCCATTACTTCAAATAATTCATCTGTGAATTAATGTAGGATTTTTCGTATATAAATCACATAATCTGAGAACTCAATTATTAATCCCAATTTATGGGTGAGAAAACTGAGACACAGAGAAGTTAAACACTGAAATCACAGGGTATTACAGAGGTATCTGCACCGCCCACGTTCACTGTAACATTACTGACCACAGCCAAGAGACGGAAAGAACTTACTTGTCCATCCACAGATAAGTGGAGAAAGAAAATGTGGTGTGGCCAGACAATGGAATATTCAGCCTTTAAAAGGAGGGAAATCCCATCCCATGCTACAACATGGATGAACCTTGCCCGAGGACCTTACGCGAAGTGAAAGCAGCCAGTCAGTTGCAGAAGGAAGGATGCCACGTGAGTCCACCTGGACGAGGTACCTGAGTAGTCAGGCTCATAGAGACAGAAAGTAAAACAGAGGCCGCCGGGAGCTGGGAGGAGAGGGGAGTGCTGCTGTGTAATGGGTACAGTGCTTCAGCAACGCCAAGACAAAAGAGCTGTAGAAAAGAGTGTATCTTTTTTTCTGTGTTTTTTCCAATAAAACAACAGAGTTTTTGTTTTTTGGTTTTTGTGTTAGGTGTCCAACTTTGGCTCAGGTCCTGATCTCACAGTTTGTGAGTTCAAGCCCCACATCGGATCCTCTGTCCCTTTCTCTCTCGGCGCCCCCGCCCCCCGGCTTGTGCTCTGTGTCTCTCAAAATAAATAAATCCCGGCAGTCTGGACTCTTAATTACGACACGGCACCACCTGCTATCGTGCATATGGAAAACAATACGCAGATATAGGAAATACAGTGAGTTTTATGTCTATTCATGTTGAATCATTTTGATTTTTTAATACCTATCCTATAAGAATACTGTACTAAGCTTACATATAATACTTTATTTGAAGTTAAGAGTTGAATATTTAAAATTTTTTTTAATGTTTTATTTATTTTGGATACAGAGAGAGAGACAAAGCATGAGAGGGGGAGGGGCAGAGAGAGAAGAAGACACAGAACCCGAAGCAGGCTCCAGGCTCTGAGCTAGCTGTCAGCACAGAGCCTGACGTGGGGCTTGAACCCACGAACGTGAGATCTGACCTGAGCCGAAGCCGGAGGCTTAACTGACTGAGCCACCCAGGCGCCCCAAAAGTTGAATATTTTAAAACAGTTTTTTAATGTTTATTTGTATTTTGAGAGAGATAGGGTGGTGCAGAGAGAGACAGAGACTGAACCGGAAGCAGCTGCAGACTCCAAGCTGTCAGCACAGAGCCCGATGCGGAGCTCAAACCCATTAGCTACAAGATCATGACCTGAGCAAAAGTCGGATGCCTCGCTGACTAAGCCACCCAGATGCCCCCAAAGTTGAGTATTTTTAAATTTTTCATATTTACCACACCTAACAAGTTTCTGATTTTTATATTTTACAGTTAAATATTTTTTAAAGTCCTATTTTTTTTTCATAATTAGGTGACATAATTTTTAAAACTCTGTTAGAAAACACACTTTTCTGTCAGCTAAAGTCAGGGTCTTACAATTTTTTAAAATTAGATGTCTGCTATCATTACTGACATAACAAGCAGCACTGAATTCCCAAGGATGAAGAGGCATGTTCAACTGTGAACTAAGAGTTCAAAATCCAAAGTCTACCAGCAAAAGCTGTAAATGATGGACACTTGGCTTAACTTTCGTTAAAGGAGAAACAACCTGAAGAAGCATTTTTTCTTTTACAGTTAATAAAACATGAAATTACTTTCTAACGTCATTATGTTTTTTTCCCCATTTCGGCTTTGCATTCTGACTTACCGCTTGGCAGACACTGGCATTTCTGGTTTGGGTTACTCCTCCCACAAAGACCACACAGGTCAGGAAAATATGAAAGCACAAGTTCACAAGCATATGCCAGCCCTTGAGACTGATTCTAATCAAACTGTTAAATGAAAAAAGATACATTAATATTCAGCCATTTGAAGCAGGATTCTATGATATTCATCCACAAGTTGGCAATTCCAATGGCATAAAAGGCCAAATGTAAATGTTTTATGCTTAAACATTTTACTTAGAATAGATATACTATCACACACACAGGATTTGAGACATTTAACTCAATACAGTTTCTTAACATTTAACTTTATACACTAAAAAAGGCAAGTCATTTATGGAACTATTGCACCCGCTAAAGGCTAAACAAATTCTCCATCATAAGAAATATCAGGGCTCTGTTAGTTATGATGTCTTCTGACAGCCGGATTACTTGATTGCTTCCTAGATGTTTCCGCAAGGTGCCAAGCTCTACTTTTTCTGACCTACCAGGATAACGTGTCTAAATGCCCAGTGCATTTCTTTCTGGCCTTTCATAACAAAATGTTGAAATCTTTCTTTCTTTCTTTGTTTAACATCAAAATCCCCTTTCATTTCTTAACTAAATGTCAAGAAATGCCATATATGTCCAGCTTAAACAGGAAAATATATTCTGGCAAAAAAACCTCTCGTGAAGGGAATTTATGCTTAGCAAATCCCTCTAGTTCATTATTTCCTACCGTAAAATAAAAGTTTCTGTGGCTCTGCCTCCAATTAACAGAAACCATACCCCACACTTAAATGCCACAAACTTTCTTACAAATGCCATAATATAAAGAACATCACAACATGCGAAAAGTCATAAATCGCAATACCGCTGCAGTCGGTGCTGGAAGACAAGCCCCAGCTCTCCTCACCCACCCCCGACCCGTCCCTCCCGTGTCCTCTCCCAGACACACCCAGATACAAACAGACCGATGCTATCAGAGATGGATTTGCCATCGCATGCACCAAGTTCTTCTGTCTCCACCTGCATGAAATGAAGGCGGCTCAACGCACGCCCAAGGAATCACCCTTCTCTGGAGGGACAGCACAATGTCCAACTCCGTTTGGTCCTCATTCAATGTGAAATGACCTCCTCCAACTCAAAGCCCTCCATTCGCCAAGTTTCCTTTCTTACCTGTGATGGTACATGTAGCTGACGATGACTGCCAGGAGGCTCAAGAGAAGAATGACGGCAGTGGTATACACCACGGGGTGCAGTGGACTGGCTGCCTGGGGGTAGAGCTCAGACCCCGTCAGATCCTGGGGGGAGAAAGAAAGGGCCTTTCCAGGAGCAGTGTTCTGGACACTCTCCAGAGACTAAAACACTCTAACTTTTATTATGTCTTCATTTTATTCAAGGACCAATGCTTCATGCTCTTTCCTCACACCTCACTCTGCCTTCCTGACTCCCACTGTGTAAACTACTATGGTGTATGTACTTACGCTGTGTGTATACACACACACGCATACATACATACATACACACATACACACACACACATTGTTCTACGCCTGCTTTGCAAATCCTAAAACTGACTTTGCTACCAGGGTGACAGACGCAGCAGCCTTGTGAAAAGGCACAGCCCAGCAGTACCTCTAAGATGACCAAGCCTAAAGAAACCTTCCCAGCCGTCTGCAGGCAAGCTCAGCTCCAAGTCCAACACATACAAGTGGACTAAACACTGTGTAAGACACCAGGGACATAGTGGTAAGACACGATTCCTGTTCTTGAAGACATGCAAGACACAGGGGAGAGAGACGCACAATCAGATCACAACAATGTTGGAGGATGGTAAAGGCAACACGCTTTTGGGAGCAATGAGCTCGAAAATCAATACTGTAAACAACAGCAAGTCACTTATATAGCATTTATGATAATCCAGGCACTGTGCCAGCACTTTACATCATGTAACACTATGAGGTACGTGTATCAGTGGTCCCATTTTATAGTTTGAACAACTGAGGAACAGAGAGGTTAAATTCCGTGAGGATTAGGTCCAAGAGAACAAGGCAGACAGTGCTCCCACTAAGATGAAAACAGTAGACACGTTATGGCTTCCTTCCATATACAGGACAAAGTGGGCTAGGAAGGGACCTCCCACCCCGGTCATGGCCACCACGCCAGACAACCAGGATCGCAGAAGTCCAAGCTATAGAGTCACCAGATCCTGTCCCTAAATTATCCTTCTAAGCAGACTCTGGAGGCTACGAAATGACAGCAGGAGGCAGGAAGTAGTTCACGGGAAGCGCATCTTTAATCTGAAGGTGCCGGACACATCCAGAAAAGCTAGATGGAAAGGGGGCGAATTTTCCCACAGAAGAATGGGAAGTTGACACAATACAATTATGGATCTAAAAAGATCCTATCAGAACACCTCAACAAGCCCCTCGCCTTAACAAATGATGAGCAGAGGCCCACGGAGCCTGACAAAAATCACAGTTAATAGGAAACTGGAAATACAACAAGGGAAATTGAATTCCAGTCTAAGTTCTCCACTACGCTGTGATGAGCCTCAAACCTGCAATTCATCTATTTATTTGACAAACGTTAATTGGGAACCCGCCATGGCCAGGCACCATGCCAAGCACCGGGTATTCAGCGAAACGCAGCACAGAGTCCCAGCCCCCGGGAGCAGACAAGCTGTAAACTCAGTACCAGATGAGAGAAAACACGAGAGGAAAAGCCCTATCGCCGCAAAGTCTGAGCAATGCCCTTGGGAGATGCCCACAAGATTGGACAATGGCACAGGGCCTCGGCGTATTCACATTCTGCCACAAGTCCAGAATGTCGATGGAAAATTGAAAAACACACTGGTGCAATGAGGATCAGTTAGATGCTAGTAAAAGCAGACACGCTTCTTCTTCATTTGTACAGGAAGCTGCTGTTCCAGTGCACAATTACTAACTGAAGATAAGCGTTCAGTAGCTAGGATCTGGCCTCCAGACTCCTTCCGGGAACCACTCATCATACATTCCTCTAGGAAATGTTCCGGAACACGTTCACCACTTACTTGCTGGCTACGGGATTCTGGAGCGGTTAGCCCACTATACAGTGAAGGCACTGCCCATCACCGGGCAGGGCCAGGGCAGGAGCTGGGGGGACATGGGGGGACATGGGAACTGCCTTCCAGGGCCTTGTCGAGACTAACCACACAGACGGCTACATAATATCTAATGAAACAACCGACAAAGTGCCAATTCAGTTCTCAAAGTATATTGTGTATAATATTTACAACTAAACCAGCACTGCGGAGCCTGGTGAATCACTCTGTTAAGCATTCCACTCTAGATTTCAGCTCCGTTTGTGAGATCAAGCCCCCCACTCTGTGCTGACAGCTTGCAGTCTGGTTGGGAGTCTTTCTCTCTGCCTCTCCCCTGCTCAGGCATGCACATGCTCTCTCTCAAACAATTTTTAAATAAAATAAAAAAAGCAATTAGTGTATTTTTCAAAAGCCTAATATAACACAGTATAAGAAACAAACTAGAGGTTGAAATAAAGGACTAAGAGTCTTATAATTCCAAGTGACATCTAAAGAAAGGCACAGGTGCTACTGTCCTTTCTCCCAATCTCCCAGGGCACTGCTTCTATTAGAGCGTATTTATTTATCTTCAGAGAAAGAGAAAGAGAACACAGGAGTTAGGGGTATGGCTAGAGAGAGAGAATCCC
The DNA here is from genome assembly GCF_006229205.1 of Suricata suricatta. Taxonomy (NCBI): domain Eukaryota; kingdom Metazoa; phylum Chordata; class Mammalia; order Carnivora; family Herpestidae; genus Suricata; species Suricata suricatta. Next base: position 177,375,223 of record NC_043700.1, on the reverse strand, counting down.
AAGCAGACTCTGCACTGTCAGCTCAGAGCCCGACATGGGGCTCAAACTCACCAATAGCGAGATCATGACCTGATCTCACAACTTAACCGACTGAGCCACCCAAGCGCCCTCCTGGGGCATTTTTGATGGTCACAACGAACAGACCTGCTCAAATGGAAGAGAACTCCTGCTGAGACACTGACCAGGGACAGGGGTAAAGTGCCAGGCAGTAAACACTTAACTTTAGGCTGTGAGGGCCAAGAGGGAAACTGAGGCTTTTATGCAGGTACCTATTAACCACTTAATATATAACCATTTAAACCAAAGCAGCGGACTGGTCGGGGCCACCATGGTTTACAGACCTCAGGTATAAAGGAAACAAATGAGCTAAGAAAATCTCCTATCTTGGTGGCACTAAAATACGAGATTACAAGACTATTAAGACAACTGAGGAGATGAAAATAGCAGAGAAGTTAAATATCTAAGGCAACAAAATAGAAATCTGAATTAAAATTATTTTCAGTAATGTAAATAAGCTTTGTGATACTGCAAAGTCACAGAAAGATCAATAATACACTGTCCAAATATGACCACCAGGAGGCAACTGTGAGAAGAAAAGTAAAATGCGCATTTGCAAGTGTACAGAACAGACCATCAAAGTGATACTGGTCACTCTTCTTTATGGTACAAAGTTTAAGAAAATAATGGAGAAAGGAAGGGCCAAGTATAGCTTTTCACAGAAGTAACTTTGCCAATGCAGGCAGAGAGTATCCAAACACCTGAAGGTGTGCTGCCTGAAGAAAAAGAAAAAAGAAAGAAAAAAATCACAAAGATGCTTATTAAAGAGCCAAATAAATGGAAGAAGAGTTTCTGAAAATCTTTGTTAACCTGATAAAAAGTGATTCATATACTTTCATGTTACTCCTAGCCCAAGACTTACTAAATATAAAATCACTGGCAGTTTTAAATAATCCATTGTCATAGTATTAATAATAATTATCGGGACACCTTGTTGGTTCACGCGGTTAAGTGTCTGACTCTTGGTTTTAGTGCAAGTTGTGACCTCACAGTTTGTGAGTTCGAGCCCCACATCAGGCTCTGTGCTGGCAGGGTGGAGCTTGCTTGGGATTCTCTCTCCCTGTCTGCCCCTCCCCTGCTTGTGCTATCTCTGTCTCACTCAAATAAATAAAATTTAAAAAAGAAAAAAACAAAAGAATAACTATTAATCTGTAATTATGTAAACTCCCCATGATCTGAACAGTGGAAACAAGTGGAAAGAAAATGCCTCAGGGTATCCCGTTTGTCAGACTACAAAGAATTTTTTTTTTATTTTATTTTTGAGAAACAGAGAGAGACAGCATGAGCAAGGGAGGGTGAGAGAGAGAGGGAGACACAGAATCTGAAGCAGGCTCCAGGCTCTGAGCTGTCAGCACAGAGCCCGACGCGGGGCTCGAACCCATGTACCATGAGATCATAACCTGAGCTGAAGCTGGAAGCTGGATGCTTAATCAACTGAGCCACTCAGGTGCCCCTACAAAGAATTATTTAAAAGTTCATCAGAAATAAAATTTAAAAGATCTAAAATCAAAAATGAAAAACTAAGAAAGGATATGACATCTAAACTGCTTTTAATTTTTCCCCTATGGAACAAAGAAGGATGTTAAGATTGTGCCCCCCCAACCTCACACCATCTACAAAGTTTAATCCCAGTCGAATCATGGGCCTACATGTAGGAGATTACATTAAAACTTCTTAAAGAAAACAAAGAGTACCTTCATAATCTTGAGATAGGAAGAGTTTTTTTCAAAGAGGAAATAAAAGCACTAGCTATAAAAAAGCAAAACCTTAGAAAATCAAGGAGCTCTGTTCACAAAAAGACAACATTAAAAGAGAGAAAGGAAAAAGTCGCTTTTAAAGACTGAATGTTTGCGCCCCTCCCAAACCTGTGGGTTGAAACCCTAAAGCCCAGTATGATGGGGTCAGGGTGGGGTGCCGGGAGGTGAGGAGGACAGGCGCCTGGCCTCACGACTGGGGTTAGCACCTCTATAAAAGGGACCGCAGACAGCTCCCCTGCCCCTCCCACCAGGGGAGGAACCGACAAGCCTCACCAAACCCTGAATCTGCCAGCACCTTGATCTTGGGCTTCTCACCTCCACAACTCTGAGAAACAAATGTCTCTTATTTACAAACCACCCAGCCTACAGTACGCTGTCACACAGCCCAGACTCAGCAAGGCAGGCGTGGACTGGGAGAAAATACGTTTTTGTTTTTTAAGTATACTTATTTATTATTTCAAGAGAAAGAGCACACATGTGTGAGCAGGGGAGGGGCGGAGAGAGAGGGAGAGAGAGACACAATCCCAAGCAGGCTCTGTGCTATCAGTGCAAAGCCTGACATGGGGCTAGAACTCATGAACCATGAAATCATGACCTGAGCCAAAATCAAGGGTTGGATGCTCAACTGACTGAGTCACTCAGGAGCCCCTGAGTGACTTTCTCTCTTTCTCAAAAAAGAGAGAAAATACCAAAAATAAATAAATAAATAAATAAACACATAAATCCAGGGCGTCTGGGTGTCTCAGTCCATTGAGCATCCAACTTCGGCTCAGGTCATGATCTCACAGTTCATGAGTTCGAGCCCCACGTTGGGCTCTGTGCTGACTGCTCACAGCCTGGAACCTGCTTTGGATTCTGTGTCTCCCCCTCTCTCTGTCCCTCCCCCAACTCAGCTTCTGTCTCTCTCGCTCTCAAAAATAAACTTTAAAAAAAAAATTAACCAAATTAAAAAATAGGCAAGATTTACATGTAGAATCTTAAAAACAAACAAAACAATACAAATGAACCAAATACAAACAAACCAACCTCACAGAGCGAGAGATCGTTTTTGTGGTTCCTGGAGGCAGGGCATGGGATGGGAGGAGACAAGAAGATGGTTAAGGTACAAACATCCAGTTATAAGATATACAATATATTTGAAAGTTGCTGAGGGGCGCCTGGGTGGCTCAGTCGGTTAAGCCTCCGACTTCGACTCAGGTCAGATCTCACATTCGTGGGTTCGAGCCCCGCGTCAGGCTCTGTGCTGACAGCTAGCTCAGAGCCTGGAGCCTGCTTCCGGTTCTGTGTCTCCTTCTCTCTGCCCCTCCCCCTCTCATCCTCTTGTCTCTCTCTGTATCAAAAATAACTAAAACAAACAAAAAAAAAAGAAAGTTGCTGAGAGAGTAGAGCTTCAAACTTTTCTTTTCTTGGTATCTACATGAGATAACAGATGTTCATTACACTTACTGTGGTGATCATTTCATAATATATGGAAGCCAAGTCATTTTGCTGTGCACCTTACACAGTGTTGCGTGTCAACTATATCTCAATAAAACTGAAAGAAAACAATAAAAGTCAAAGATAATAGAAACAAATAGGTCAAGATTTGAGCAAGAACTTCACAAAAGGGGATGCCCAAGCTGACAATAAGAAAACAGAGAGGTGCTCAGCACCGTTAGTCAGCAGAGAACGACAAATAAAACCACAATGAGATATCACAGCACCACCACCAAAGGCTAGGATTAAAGACATCCATTACCAACCATTGGCAAGGATGTGGAGCAACGAAAACTCTCATTACCGGGAACACTATAAACCAAAATAACCACTCTGGTCAACTGTGTGGCATCAGCTACCAAAGCTAAATATACGGATAGCCTACAATCCGGTAATTCCGCTCCCGAGTGCCTCTGCCCATCAAAACCCCAGCAGATGAACACTCACGGCAGCTTGTGTTGACTGCCAGAACCTAGCAACAGCTCAAGCGCCTGTAAAGAGAGGGACAGACAGGTTTTGGCATTTTCCTCCAGTGAACTAGGTAGCAATGAAAAAGAATACACTGCTGTCATATGTAAAAGCAGAGATAACATTTCGCACATATAACGATGGGAAAGGTACCAGATATAAAAGAGTACATGCTGTAAAATTCTAATTTTATGGAGTTGAAAAACAGGCAAAGCTAATCTATGGTGACAGACATAAAAGGGCAGGGAGATATCTCTTGAGATGACGGTGGGATTAACCAAAAGAAGCACAGAAGTGCTAACAAGTGCACAAGCAAAACTCCTGATCTCACTGGCAGCCAAATGTGCATATTCACATAAAGATTTCATTAAACTACACTTCAGATCTATCTGTGTGCTCTGCCCAAAGCCTCCACTGAACAAAACTGGTCCCCCGCTGATGACCAATCCCACCTTAGAAAATTTATCCTGCAGATTTTCTATTAAATGTGTGAAATAACACTGTGCACAGCAATTACTAGAAACAAGAGAGAGGGATACCTAAATAAATCAGGGTAGGGGCATGAATAATGTTCAACAGTGAAAAAGAATGAGGAAGACACAGAAAGATTTCTGAAAGGAGATTTAGCACAGTGATTAAGAATATGGATTTCTGGAGTCTGAATTCAAATCTCAATTCTGACACTAACTTTGTGAAGTTGGGCGGTGCTTAACCTCGCTAGGCCTCAGTTTCTCCATCTGTAACCTGGGGGTAAGGATAACATTACTAGACCTCGTGAGGTAGCTACGATGACCAGATAAGTTAATGCACGTAAAGACTTCAGAAGAATGCCCAGTACATGAGCACTTAATGAAAATTAGCCACTAGAATCATACTATCCTAAGGTATCATCATAAAGATACCTTCATTAATATAAGATAAAGTGCTCCATGGACATCACCATCATCATTAGTTACATGGGAAAAAAACATGGTTTGAAACAATGTTCGCAGCATGCAGCCTTCATGTAAAACTGGAAGAAACGAGGACTACTTATTCCTTTTATTTCAACAGACATGAACACCTTTCCAACAAATGGCAAGAAACTTAACATTAGTGACAGGTGACCTATTTTGTGCAGAATGACTGTGACGGGGGAGAGGGGTGGAGGTCGTTTTCACTACGTGTTAACGTGCAGAAATAACGTGTTAAAATGTTTGATCCGTGTGAATGTAGTACCTATTTAAGAATTATAAAAAACAAACAAACAGCGGTGCTAACATTCACGTTCAATTACAGCGTAGATGAAGCCGTCGTTTGCTTTCATTCAGCAAGTTTTATACAAACCAAGATTCAAAGCCGCACTAGAGAGATGTAAAAACAAATGAGAACTCTCTGGTTTCCTCTATTTCTGTGTGGAAACAATAACACAAGGGAGTTGAGGTACACAGTTATTGCATCTTTGCTCCTGTCATTCATTCAAGTATTAAGTGCTACAAAAATAGTGTGGCCTACTCATTACTTCCTTGCTCTTCAGGTTTTTTCGTCTCCTACTCACCCCAACTTCTAGGAATCTTTCTGCCTCAATTCCTGCTATTTCTGATCGTGTCATTCAGACAAAGCCAATTTCTCTGACTCCCATGTAACCGAGGCTAGACACAACTGGTTATAACAGGACGTCTATAAACCAAACTACGATATCTATTCCAGATTTGCAAGCCAATATATTCTTTCTGTCTCGGTTTTTTTTTTAATACAAAATTCTTTAAAACCAGATCAGGAAAAGCTTTTAACTGCCAAATAGGGATTGAGATTTGCTATATTAAGCCATATATTAAGACAGTTTTCAAGAAAAATGGGATTTTTATCTATTATTCAAAATAGTGTCAGGTAAGGAAAAAAGATGCTGACTTCCAATATTTAGAAGATAGCTCTTTTATCTCAGACACATACTTGTTTAAGAGTAGGTATAATTTAATTAGCTCTGCCGTCATGTTTAATTAGTAACTCTAAAAATCCCATACAGTAACTTTACTATAATTTTGTCAATAATTTCAGATACATTTCCCTTTGCAGCCTCTAGGTGGCACAGTTATATTTTTAAAAAGCCAAAGAAAGGAAATTCTTTGAAAATAGAAAAATATCTCAGTACTGTATTCTAGCTTTAAATAAAAACTGTGTATTACATTTTTTTAAAAGATTAAAAGCATGAAAGATAAAATAGCTTATTCTTTCTAGAAAAGGATTATACCAATTTAAATAGTTTAGAAGCACAGCTAGGAAGTTTAAAAATAGACACTTTAAACTAGTATTAAATAAAAATAAAAGTTTCACACGTGCAGTATCATGTCATTAACAGTGAAGCTTATGAAATGCCTTCTGTGTGTGTTTTGTTTCATTTATTTTACCCAACTTTTCCTGATTACTATATAAAGTTCAGACAATGCTGTATCTCTATTTCTCCTCCCATACGTCCTAGTTTCACGTTATTTTAAAAGCAAAACCTGAATGACAAGCACTTTCAAAGTGAAAGAAAATGCCTCATACTTTAATTACTGTTCCATGCTTTAATGTGAAAGGTTACTACAAAATAATAAAACGTGAACTTACAGAAACCACACTCAGCCTTACAGACATCAAATATCTTCTACTTGTCAGAAGCCTAAAGTTATCAACAAGAACCAAGCACGAGGAAAGGATAAGTGACTGAAACAAATATGGCTGAGTTGGACGAGTGTAGACTCCATCCACTGTCAGCCGAGCTAAATAACACGCATATTAATGGAGGCCACGGAAAGACCATCTTCACGCCCCGCTGAACAGGAGAGCCACTCCCCTGCCTGTCTGACCAGATGCGGGGTAAGCATATGCTTAGTCGAGGTGCAAAGAAAACAAAACAATAAAGTTCAGGAAAATCTATCTTACTTCAAGCTTGCTTCAAGATCACTTCTAGTGGTAAACGCACCTTTGTTTAAGAAAAGAAGAATTTACAAAAATTAAGATACATCATGTTTAGAGATTATTCAGCTTTGATAAAAATTGTCTAGATAACAGACTCAGAGCTGGGAGCAGGAACATAAACATAAGTTTCCTCACTTCCAGGCTAGCTTTGTACAATCTTGGAAATGCCTTTCAGATTCATAAGTAATTCCGTGTACTGTTCCCCAAATCCATGTGTACATAATCCATTTATATACTGTAATATACAATATAAACTAGCATGGACAATTCCATAATTGCCAGCTCAGAAACCAGATGCACTTAAGTAAGTCACTAATAAAAAACCTGTTCCTACACATTCATATACACATTTATATACATCTATGCACTAGTTTCCCTGAGACTAAACAACTGTCTACCAGAGACTGGCAGGTGTGAACAGTGGTAAATAACAGAAAACAATAGCAGCGTGATTAGCATTGGGACACCCGGGCGGCTCAGTCGGTTAGGCGCCCAACTTCGGCTCAGGTCATGATCTCACAGGTTGTGGGTTCGAGCCCTGCGTCAGGCTCTGTGCTGACAGTTAGCTCAGGAGCCTGGAGCCTGCTTCAGATTCTGTGTCTCCCTCTCCCTCTGCCCCTCCCCTGCTTGCTCGCTCTCTCTCTCAAAAATAAAAAAAAACAACCATTAAGCAATGTTTTTGAAAAGTGAAAAGACCTTAACTGTGTCAATACTGTCAGTCAGAGTAACTAAACGGAAACTGCTACTGTTAGTCTAAATTCAAGAGTCTAAATAAACATCATGACGTATAGTGGGAGAAGGTGCGAGATGGCAAAGAAGGAAATCCCTCACTATCCACTGTGTATCTTTGGGCAAATGAGTCACTCTTTCCTGTTTAAGAATTAGACTGTACAGACCCAAATGTCTCCAAATTTTCAGAAGGTCCAAGTTTAGCTGAACAGTCTCACTTACAAACTTTACTGAAAATCCCTATAACCAAATTCAGTCCCATACACAGCATTTAGTGGTAACTTAATTTCCCTTTAAACTCAGAATTACACCAAGTATCGCCCCTTAACTAAAGGTAACAGTTTATGTTCAAAGTTCTTTTTTAAAAAAAAACCTTCCATTTGAGTTTAACTACGCATAGGGAAAAAATTAGGAAATATAGTGTTTATGTGCATAAAGTTAACAACTGCCGTACCATTAAAACTGCATAGTTACTAAGGGAGTTGCACTGAATGGTAGTGATATTTTCATCCGAGTAGAGTATATGGCACCCATCTGACTTCCAGCCTCCTTGTCCGTTCAGCAAATCGAAATCCCACTGGGCGGCCACGGCATCTGCTCCGTGTGCGATGCGGCGCAGTGTCACATTAACAGGGATGTGGTGGGTATCTACATTCACACCATCTGGAGAAAATGGGAAATAACAATATTTCTGAAACAAACTTCATAAACAAAGAAATGTCAACGTGTACTCTAATGGGTACTCTGCAGTGTCTTTCTTCACTAGGGACTCATTAAAAGGAGAAGGAACAGAATTAAGCATTTTTAGGGACGGTGCATCATTAAAGTCACGCTGTCCGGTAACTCCAGGGTAACATACGCCTACAGAACGAACCTATTTTGGTGAGGATCACTGGGGTCACCACTGTCCGCCGCTTTCCATCATCAGCCAAGTTTGTTGAATTCCCGGTGGCTGGGAAGAGCTTTCCGTTGCGGAAGGCGAGGAGCTGAAGCTTATAGACAGAGTCATCGGTTGGCCTGACTTCCCTTTTTTGCTTTGGTGAGAAAAGGGAAGGAGGGAGCTGAATGGAAGCTTCCACGACAGTATTCTGAACATATAAAAAACAAAAGCAAAGAAAGGTTGCCATGTTAATTGGCCTGCAGAAACCAGGAAGAATCTTATAGACAGCTGGGCATGGTTCCTATTTGTATACACAACAGTTTTTATCTTAAAAATATATACATTTTAGTATATCTACGAAGTTTAATCGTTAAAACAATTTACCGGTTAAGTGAACTATCAACACCACACAAAAGCACAGAGGAAAAAAAGCATAAAATAAAGAGGAATACATACCCTAATTCAGAGAGTGGAAGTAGTAAATAAGAAATTATTTCAAACTACAAAGTGAATTTTCCCATGATAACACATACTGCTGAAGTCCATGCATTAAACAGATCAGGGATATCTCAGTGATCATTCTTCATATCAATTTTATAGTGATCAATTACAGAAATAAGCACCAATGCAGCATATCACAAATCTGAGTTTAATTAATTTGGACTTATGGAACCCGAAGGTGATTTATGGCAGATTCAAACTGTCAAACAACAATAACAAAAAAGAAATTCTACAGACTTCATAGAAACTTAGATTCAAGCAAACTCTCATCTTAGCAGAAGTATCCCTAAGATTAAGAAAAACACCTGTCAGAAAAAAACATACTAACAAATAGAAAAGGTGGCAATGCTGGCTGCTCTCTGAGTGTTTTACATACTTCTTTAGGAGGGATTTTTAAAGTATAAATTATTCAGCATTCAATAAAAAATAAATCCATATGTCAGGGAGGCAAATAACTAACCATCTGAAAAAATTCCCTATTTTAAGAATTTATCACAAAGTTTTTCTCTTAGCATCAATCTCTCTCCAATTCAATGTCCATGATACCAATAGAATTTCCTCTTAAGAAATTCATCTCAGGGGTGCCTGGGTGGCTCAGTCGGTTAAGCATCTGACCTTGGCTCAGGTCATGATCTCATGGTTCATGAGTTCAAGCCCCGTGTTGAGCTCTCTGCTGATAGCTCGGAGCCTGGAGCCTGCTTCTGAGTCTGTGTCTCCCTCTCACTCTGCCCCTCCCCCGCTCACACCTATCAAAAATAAATAATAAAACATCTAAAAATTTAAAAAATACACCTGACTTTGTTAAAGAACACATTGGTTCTCCAATGTTTAGGGAACACTGCCCTCAAATATATATCACTTAACTTGGCCAGAATCTACATCTTGAATTCATCTTTTAAAATTCCCTATATCGGGGCACTTGGGTGGCTCAGTCAGTTGAGTGTCCGACCTCGGCTCAGGTCATGATCTCACAGTTTGTGGGTTCGAGTCTTGCATCAGGCTCTGTGCTGACAGCTCAGAGCCTGGAGCCTGCTTGTGATTCTGTGTGTGTGTCTCTCTCTGGCCCTCCCCTGCTCATATCTGTCTCTCTCTGTCTCTCAAAGATAAATAAATGTTAAAAAAATAAATAAATAAATAAAAATAAAAAATAAAGTTCCCTATATCTCCACCTTGAATTTTTTGATTGTTGAGATTTCCAATGTGTTTTATGCCACTGTGTGTGCTGCACATGCCAGGACCCCTTGCTGAAATGCTTACTATTGTTTCGTCTGGCAAACTATTGAACTGGGCAAATCTGGTTTCTAGCAAGATCATTCTACAGGCAATGTCAAAGATGGGTCAGGGGAAGAGCAACTGGCGGTCAGGAGAAAGACATCCTTAAAACGAGGTTTTTGGATGATTAATTACACGACTCCCTAGTACACTGCTTTTCCAGTTAGCTGCTCCCTCTTGTGGCCTCATGTGGGATTCTGCACACACATTTCCTTGCTCATATGTGCACGATCACAATGTAACTCCCTGTCTGACCCTTTAACCAGAATAGCAGGATTTTTGAGCGCAGACAGTCTCCCTTATGTTTCTGGATCCTCTATGATAATAATACTTCCTGGCACTTATATTTGATAAAAGTAACCCATTGTTTGTAAAACTAATGAAAGTCTGTGTGGCATGATTATATTTTTTAAAAGGTTCTATTTAAGTAAGTGATTAACTTTAAAATTAGTTTTTAACTGCTATGCTTAGAACAATGTTGGAACATGCTGGACACACACAAATATCTGTTGGATAAAGTATTTTGAAAGTTTGAATATTGAAAAGTTTGAATATCTATTTTAAATTGAAGATGCCAAGAAGATATTTGATAGAAATATTTTGCCTAAGAAAAATACGCAAAAAGGGGCGCCTAGGAGGCTCAGTGGGCTAAGCAGCTGACTTCAGCTCAGGTCGTGATCTCACAGTTCATGAGTTCGAATCCCGTGTGGAGCCTGTGCTGACAGCTCAGAGCCTGGAGCCTGCTTCCCCTCTGTCTCCCTCTCTTTTTGCCCCTTCCCTGCTCATACTCTGTCTCTCTCTCAAAAATAAACATTAAAAAAATTTTTTTAAATATACAAAAAAGTTTCTACTATTCTGATTTAAAAATACAACCTGATGGAGAAACAACGTTTCTTATAAATTCACTTGCTAATCGAGTAAGTTTCTATTACATATATAAATTTATCTTAAATAGGTGTGCAAAAAAAGGGAAATACATCAACAGATTAGTTAAAAGGTCAAACTCCTGATAAAGCGTTACATACTGGACATTTATTAAAACTTGAGAACTATAGAATTCCATGAAATAATTTTGTTGTGAATACAAAATGACTCAAAAACAAAGCACAGGGGACTCAGGGAAAGCTTTATACCAAATTAATTTTTAAAAGAAGACATACTGACATTTTCTAAAAGAGGTGAAAAAAAGGAAATGACATCTATAATTTCTAGAAGTGAGAAAATGTTTTCTATCCAACTCTAAGCTTGTAAAACGATCCAAACAACAACAAATAATAAAAACTCAGAGAAGAACAGATCGTTGAGAGATGAAAGCTACATATTCAAGGCTGTACATACTTTAGCTTCTGAAATATCCTTTAAAGTCCAATAAGGAATTCCACTAAATAATAATTACAGGTGACGTGGGATGGAGACAGGATGGTGAAGGAGGCTGGAAAAGCTAGATCAAAACATTTGGATTTTTATAGGAAGAACGTAATATTTGTGTATTTAATTTCTTTAAAAGAAGTGATCATTTATTATGGAAAAGTTATAAATTAATGAAGAAAATCACTGAGGAACACTTATTTGTTACATTTGTCATGATTTTACCTTTTGCCACTTGACTCTAATTCCATTTAACCCTCTATTCATTTTTAAATGTATGGATTCCAGCAATGGAAAGATATAAACATGGCAATTAGAGCTAATAAATTAGAAAAACCTCTCCTAAACCCCTCTGGGAAATGCTGTATATGGTTTTGGTGTCTGATTTTTAGAATTACAGATCATATGCCGCCCCCGGGGAAAAGAACATAGAGTCCGAAATAAGAAACTGGGATATGGGTCCCAGCCTCACTACTTAGTGGCCACTTAACTCTGCACAACTCTGTTTATACTCTCTGGGTCTCATCTGTCACAGGCAGCTAATGGTCTTTCCAACAAACCGTTGTAAGGACCGCATGGGATCATGACCATGACAAGCATAAGAGGCCACATCACTGCGGGTGGTATTTTTATTACTCTTACTACCGCAGTGTGGCAAATGGTTCTCTGGAGGCTGGGGAAACAGAAAGTGTCAGAAAATGACTTAAAGTAACTGACTTCCCAGCAATAATCTAAACCTCATCGGATTTAGACTTCCACAATTCACTTTTAGTATAAATTTCAATACTAAAAATTGACAAAATATGAACACACATAAAATGAATGTTATCAGAGAGCTCTTACTATTGTATTGGCAAAATTCATGTATATTTCCCTATTTACAATGACATTAAATCAAGAAGAACATAAGCATCATAAGGTATGTTCAATCCAATACTTCCACTGGATTTTAACTCCTTTCCTTATGAAACAATTTGAATGTCTTCCACTGTGTAATTAGGAAGTTAAAATTTTCTGAAATCCTCACTTTGTTCATTTCTGCAGAATTCTAACACAAAGTTGAATAAGTCAAAGAGGCACCACTTGACTTAAAATAATAAAATACTAACTGATTCATATTGTCTTAACTATCTACTCCCTTGATTTTAAACAGATATGATACACCCTAATTTTGTTGTGTATAATTAGTTACTAACTACATACCACTTTTTGATTATCTCACTACTAAAGATGAACAGGAATTACATTTGCCCTCAGAATGAAGTTTGTATTAACTGACTTTCCTTGCTAATTAAGCTTTGGCTGTTAAATTTTATTCAACAGTACTTACTGGGTATTTTGTCCCTCTGGATCGGGGCACTGTGCAAAATCTGGAGATAAAACACTGAATAAGCCATGGATCCTGCCTCAAGTACTGATAACCCAACAGGGGAGAGACAACAACAATAAAACAACAATAAGAACTAACATTTATTAAGGCCTTACTCTGCGCTGGACACTACTGTACACGTCTACACATTTGCCTCCTCTAATTCTCTAAGGAACCCTTTGAGTTAACTATTTCCTGACGCCGATGGAACAAATGAGGAACTGACATTCAGAGAGGTGAAGGTACATGGTCAAGTTCGCACAGCTGTTAAGTGGGGGAGCAGAAAGACAATCTCTGGCTGCGGAGACCAGAGACCAGAGCACTATATCCTATGGCTTCCCATTCTAACTCAGCCCCCCATAATATCGGCTTCAAATTATTCTGGAGAATGAACAAAGCACTGTGGAATTAACAGGAGGTTATGAATGCTCAGGAAGAGAAGGAAGGTACTATTTGAATGGAACCTTAGAAACAGAGTAGTAAGCCTTTCACCACGCAGGGATGAGAAAGGGCGGGAAAGGGGGCACAAAGGAGGGCAGGGGGCACGAAGACATACACCACCGGTCTGGAAAACGGAAGAACTTCAGTTGGGGTCTCAGAAAAGGGAACTATTGGGATGTTGTCAAGAAACATTGATTTCTAAATTCTGGTCGAGGGGCGCCTAGGTGACTCAGTCAGCTAAGCATTTGACTTCACCTCAGGTCATGATCTTATAGTTCATGGGTTCGAGCCCTGTGTCGGGCTCTGTGCTGACAGCTCAGAGCCTGGAGCCTGCTAAGGATTCTGTGTCTCCCTCTCTTTCTGCCCCTCCCTTGTCCACACTCTGTTTCCCTATGCCTCAAATATAAAGAAACATTAAAAAAATTTTTTTAATAAAAAAAATTCCAGTCGAGGGAAGTTTAAGAAACCCGTTCTTCCAGCCTGTGTTACAGCTGAATTCAAAACACCAGCAATTTCTAAAAGCTCTCAGTGGATTATCGGAAACAGGTACCATTGGGTGATGCTAATATAATCTGTTATGGCACCACCAGGAGAAGGAAGCATTTGGTTAAGAAAAAAGAACTGATGTGGCGCTGTAAGAGTCGGAGGACAGCTAATTCAGTCTCCACCTGGCCTACCGACCAAGGCCAGACACTGGCACGCACTGGTGACTCTGGCACTCGCCCCTCAAGCAAACCTCAGTCTCTGGCGTAGGAGGCGCGAAACCCATTTGGCTCCTGTGTGTAACAGGCAATGACAGAGATCCGAAGAGCGCAACAAAGCACAGAAGAGAAATGAAGGAGATACGGGTGGGAGAAGACAGACAGGATGGTATTAGGGAAGATTTCCTGATGGTAACATTTCTGCACACACAACCAAACTGCCGGGAAGGGGAAGAGGAGGCATTCTAGCAGAAGAAGTAGCAGGAGAGTGGCCTAAGAGGCTGGGAGAGGAATCATGAGGGGTTTGGTGTTGGTGGACAGAAGAAAAGAGGCAGGAAGAGATATGGGGCAGGAGGGCAGATAAAGCCAAAGGATGAAGTTACCAGCCAGCCAGCCTTCAGAGAGACACAAGAGTATTTATCAGAGGACACGCTAGGCCAATTTCCACATTGGGTAGATCCAGGGATAATGCGAACAACATGAACCACGTGAAACGACACAGACGTGACAACCTGAAAGCCTCTGCCAACAAGAAGGCTCCTGGAGACCCTCTGCTCTGTGGCCCTGGACCTTGTTACTAAAGGTTGGACAGCCTGGGCGGTGTTCCCAGAAGGCCCAGCGTGGCTGAGGAGACGCTCAGGGATCCGGCAAGGCAGCTATTCGGCAAAGGGTAGGAAAATACTTCTTCAGTACCTTACTGCCATGGGTGAATTGGTGCATGTTGGTTGAAAGTCAGGCCGAGGTAGACCAATTATAGAAGAAGGAAGGACTTTTTTTTTTAATGTTTTATTTCTGAGACAGAGAGAAACAGAGTGCAAGTCGGGGAGGGCCAGAGAGAGAGGAAGACACATAATCCGAAGCAGGCTCCAGGCTCTGGGTTGTCAGCACAGAGCCCAATGCAGGACTAGAACTCACAAGCTGCGAGATCATGACCTGAGCTGAAGTCGGACGCTCAATCAACTGAACCATCCAGGTGCCCCAAAGAAAAATGGATTTTTAAGGAAAAGTCTGTTGACCCAAAGACTAAATAGGAAGCCACAGCGGTGTGGGTAATCTAGAAGTCCAAACCAGGCTATGATGACAGTAAAGACAGAAGGAACAGATTGAAGAGATACAAAAAAAGCAATTCAAGAAGTTCCTATTGTAAATGGAAAATTTCCTTTTTACAGGTTTAACTTTGTATGTTAGCATATTCTCCCATTCAAAGGTAATATAATTAGGAGGTGCTCATGTTATCTAGTGAGTATATGCAAGTCATTAAAAAAAGACATGCAAAAAGACTAAAAATTGCCCTAGTATAAAGTTAAAAACATGAAGTAAGTTTTCTATTAAAGTGCTAAAGCATTTTGCTCTGTTGACGTTACAATTTTTAACTAATTTTGTGTCACAAAGGATATACTCCTTTTTCACCCGGTTTCACCATGTCCAGCAATGAAGCCTGAATAATAGTGTAATGTGTCCTTGGTTTCTGGCCACAGATGATCTTAAAAGGAGAGACTAGTATGAAATTGACAAATCAGAGTGTGATCATTTAAAGCTTTTGACTTTGGCAGGTAGAAACTCTCCTTACCCAGAGGGGTAGATTGTGAAATTGATGAAATGCAGGGTTTCATCATTTGTAATCCCTTTCTACCAGCTCTGATCATCTAAGATAGAAGGGTCCATCAATTTTAAGTGCTCCTCAAAGACACATGCTTTTCTCTCTCGGGTTTGTGTACGATGCGGTTTCTCTGCCTTCTGTGGTATGTTTCACCAGTGAAACACACAACAAGGAAAGAACAGGTCTGCAGAAGCACTGCTGGGTGCGTTAAGTACCCTCACAGAGCCAAGAGTAAAAATAAATCTTGCGAATTTTCCTCTGGGTATATTATATCGAGTAAATATATTATCATTAGACATTCCGACCTAGCTGAGATTGTCCTGGGAAGTTGGGGGAGTTGGACTGCTTCTAAATTCGGCAAATTGGCTCTCCTTATGGAGGTCACCAACAGCAAGGCGTACCAAAGTACATTCATTTTCTTTTCCTCCCTCCCTCCCTTTTATTCATTCATTATTTATAGAATTCCCACGATGTACCAGGACACCTAACACCCATTTGATCAATTACTATGCAGTAAAAGTGAATGGAATATTGTTTGTGATATAATTCAGGGACAAGCCAGAAACAAAGAAAGTCCTGTGTAATTAAAATCCACAGAGAACACAGCTACACGTGGCCACACAACGCTAAATGAAAACCCGTGTGTGGGACTTGTACCTCCACTATTTGCTTCAATGTAGTTTTAATGAAACACATCTAAACCCCAAATTGTAAAACTCAATAAAAATGCTTTTCATTTTCCTTGCTGCAATAAAACACACATTTTCTGAAGACAGATCACATGTTTGCCAAAAATCTTGATATACAGCTTGCCTGATGAAATGCCCAGTCTCAAGGCTGGCTTTTCCATTAGGTCCAAGAGGCACAGAGCCAAAGGCACAAAATACTTTCAGGAGGTCTCCAGAAATGTTTTCATGTCTTTAAAATTGGGAGCATAAAAATGAACTTTCAGATCAAAGAAAATGTTCTAATATGTATTAATATATTCATCTTTTTACCACTGTAGCCACAAAATATAATTTTGATATTTTTTGTATGGAGAACGGGGTCAAAAGGGCAAAAGTGTCTAGGCCCATGAAAGTCATTCCATGTCCCTTCCTAGTCTGAATTTCTTTCAAAATAACAGAAAAACAATACCAATACCTGCCCCACCCCAAAAATAACTTCTAATCAGGTGATTCTGAAAAGCAGACCATTCTGAGTATGCTAATCTAACAACAAAAGTCTTAAATGCTTACAGAATATAACATACCTTCAGGGCCAAACTTGAAAATGTATTTGAAACGTTGCACTTGAAGCTCAGTTGCTTATCCAGGTTTCCATCTGGATCCCGCCTCCCATACTCCGAGAGGCCCGTCCGGTCGGAGGCTGCTACCTTCTGGAACACGGTACATGTCATCCCAGTGAAGCCAGCAGCTTTGATGACATAAGCTTCCAGAGCAATATTGGGCGAATACTTCAAAAGTCAAAGAGGAATTATGAAAGATTTATAGCATGAGGGAAAAGCACTTTCAAAGAGTTTTCAAACACAAAACACTGTACATAAGCTAGAGGCAAAGGGCTCAGGTTCTTACATAATGAAGACACTGTGTACGTACCTGGCACATAAAAAAAAAAAAAAGGACCCTGGAAACCAAAGGATATCCTAGTCTGGGAGGAGACAAACTAAGAAACAGGATTCCTGGGATGGAGCCCACATCGGGCTCCACACTATCAGGGTGGGGCCTGCTTGGGAGTCTCTCTCTTCCTCTTTCTCTGTCCCTCCCCTGCTCTTGCTCCAAAATAAATAAACTTTTTTAAAAAAATTAAAATAATAAATATAATAGAGATGCCTGGGTGGTTTAGTCAGTTAAGTATCTGACTTCAGCTCAGATCATGATCTTACAGTTTGTGAGTTTGAGCCCCGTCTTGGGCTCTGTGCTGACAGCTCAGAGCCTGAAGCCTCCTTCGGATTCTGTGTCTCCTTCCCTCTCTCTGCCCTTCCCCCACCTGCGTTCTGTCTGTCTCTCTCTCAAAAATAAAAAGCATTAAAAAATTAAAAAATAAATAAGTAAAATAAATGGAGGGCAAATACCTACTATGTATCTATTATATCCTTGAGTTCTCCAAAGAACCAATGAAGCTTAGAGAAAGGAAGAAGTTCTTTGAGTTGAGTAGTAAGGCTCAGACGGGGAATTTAAAATAGATCTAAATGACCAGGGAAGACCCAATGTGGCCATCAAAAATGGCGAGTCAGTTTCCAGTAAGCTCACGTGTCTGAGAGAGAAATTACCCTGAACCATGTTGGCAAGTCAGTAGCTACAGTAGCCCTCTGTTTTATTTATTATTCAAGAAAGTAATCCTAAACTTTATTGGGCAAAAGGAACAAAGAAATAGTATCGTCAAAAAGATCCCATCAACCTTTGGAAAAATAGTAACCTTGAGCTGCATAAAATCATTGGAGGAAGTAGAGAATATTCTATGAACCCACTTAAAATAATTAGGCAATGAGACCCATGGACCAGAGATCAGAGTGTGAGTAATAAGGGAGTGACACAGTATTTATCTCATTTACCACATATGTAGAAAAAGTCTGCAGTATACCAAGAAATTTAGAACAGTTCAATTTAGCAGAAATAAAATTTAATACTATTTGACTGATTACTAAATATAAATACTCATTATTCCAAGAGTGAGACTGACTGGAAATGTCAATAGTGCACAAAGGTTAGAGGGCCTCCTGGTTGTTGTGGGCTTTCTTCTTTTTTAATGTTTGTTTATTTTTGAGAGAGACAGAGTGTAAGTGGGGGAGGGGCAGAGAGAGGGAAGGAGGGAGGCGCAGGCTCCAGGCTCTGAGCTGTCAGCACAGAGCCCAATGCGGGGCTCAAACGCACAAGGTGCGAGACCATGACCTGAGCCCAAGTCGGATGCTTAACTGACTGAGCCGCCCAGGTGCTCCCCAGTTCTCTTCTGAAATCGGAACCTGGGCAAACAATCAGACACTCTCTGAAAACAGCCTTCAGGGCCCAGAACACAGGATTAGCGGGAGGGGCGGTGGTCATGTGACAGCACAGCCATCCCACAGGGCGCTTATTTGTCTTTCAGATTAAATGGTGATAACCACTCACAATGCAAATTATTTAAATTTAAAGTATTTTCCAGTTACCGAGAAAACAGATTGCTCAAAAGCAAAATGAGCTTTTAACATGTTAGAGAACCGGAAATTCTATAATAATCAGCAGGAACAGAAAATACTGTATCATGAGGGGAATAAAAAAACACTATCTTTTACAAGTTCAAGTTGTTTTCAATGAATTTCTTTTCTTAGAATTCCAGGACAATGTTACACTTACTGTTGAATAAACATGAGCTCCATTTGCTAATCGGTATGTGGCGATGCGCTGCAGACACTGGACGATTCTACTGCAGGCCCTGGCCTCCCTCTGTGCCAGCCACAGAACACGCTCGTCGGCCAACATGATGTTACTTGCAATGTCGACCATCACGTCACCGAGCTGGCAGGTGTGCAGGAGAGAAGAGAAAGACCATTACAACCAGTAGCGGCTGTTTTACATAATCAAAAGCACAATGAGACACCAGGATTGGCCTTCAGTCTACATGTTCACATGAAAACCCAATAGGGACTTGATTTTTTTCTCACTGAAACATTTTCAGATATGAACAGCACATTCAGTTATAACCAGTTTGTAACATTTAGCTCAGGGGCACCTGGGTGCCTCAGTTGGTTAAAGCGTCTGACTTCAGCTGAGGTTATGATTTTGTAGTTCATGAGTTCGAGCCATTGGGCTCCGTGCTGAAAGCTCAGAGCCTAGAGCCTGCTTTGGATTCTGTGGCTCCCTGTCTCCTTCTCTACCCTTCCCCTGCTCACACACTGTCTCTCTCTTAAAAAAAAAAAAGACGCATTTAGTTCAAAACAATGTACTTAAATAACTACCAGCTCAGTGCTAAAGAATGACATGTAGTTCTCAATTTCACAAGGGAGAAAAAAGGCAATTAAGTTAATCAAGGAGAAGGGAAAGATACCACATGATTCCCAGAACAAGAAGATCTCAACTCTTTGGAAAAGCACTTATAGAGACCTCTTTTTGTGTGTTAACTCAGTACTATTATTAAGAAATACACAGGGGCGCCTGGGTGGCTCAGTCGGTTGAGCCTCCGACTTCGGCTCGGGTGAGATCTCACGTTTGTGGGTTCGAGCCCCGTGTCAGGCTCTGTGCTGGCGGCTGGCTTAGAGCCCGGAGCCTGCTTCGGATCCTGTGTCTCCCCCTCTCTCCGCCCCTCCCCCTCTCATGCTCTGTCTCTTTCTGTATCAAAAATAAATAAAAACATTAAAAAAAAAGAAATACACACAGCTACCTCGTTAGTATCCTGTCATGTCGAAAACCCTAGGGAGGCCCAGCTATCGTGAGTTCCCCACGTATGCCAGGCCACTGGATGGATGGGCCTTTGCGCATGCAGTTCCACGACCTCGAATGAACCTCTTCCATTCCTCCCAGCTCAATGAATGCTTTAAGATCTGGTGCCATGAAATAAATGGATCCTAAGAGGTACTTTTCCACTTGTACTTGTTTTGTTTCATTTACCGAATTCCATTTATTAAGTTCAGTCCAGGACTTACAGATGTAAACGTGTGTCATGCAATGCCACCAAAAATGTCCATTAACTATTGTCGACAGTGACTTGTATGTCCCACGTCAGAGAATACAATGAACAAATAGCCCTGGCTAATGAGATATACTGGTGTTGAGGGGGTTTGCTATCAAGCAGAATGTTCGTGAGAGGGAGATCTATGGCAGAAAGAACTACAAAACATTGCAGGATCACAGGATTTGCAAGCTGGCTGGTCCTCTCATCAAGGAACAAGCAGCAAAGGCGTGAAGCCCCAAAGCCAAGCGAGAAAGCGAAGGCTGTTTTAGCAAACGTCTTTTGATCAACCCTGTTCTGCATTCAATACTCTTCCCAAGATGTACAATTATGAGGCTGAGGTGGGAAAATGTTCAGTCCAACCGTAGTGCACTACACCAAGGAGACAAGCCTGTGGAAATCCACCAGACCCCAGCGCTGGAACGCAAAGAGGCGAAGCAAGTAAGTGAGTACAGGGATGAGGAACAGGACTTCAGATCCGGACCTCTAGCTGAGCTGGCCACTTACCCTCTGATGCCTTCCTTTATTTGTAAAAGGCAGATTGTAACAATCCTGTCTTTTCTGAATGTTGTGAAGATTAAGTTCCTATGATAAACACAAGGCTCCTAAAACCATGCCTGGTCAGCTGTCCTCACTATGTTATTTTATCGCTCCTTTATTAGTTTAACATTTCAATTCCAGTGAAGGCCCCTCTTTGAAGATGGCTCTAAAAGTGTTAAAGAGGGATGGCGCATTTATGTCCAAAACTATGTAAGAACTCCTCTAACCCAATAGCAAAAAACAATCCAACTAAAAATTAGGAAGAGGATGTGAATAGACATTTTTCCAAAGAAGACATATGGATGACAAACAGATACACATAAAAGTGCTCAACATCGCTCGTCATCAAGGAAATGCGAATCAAAGCCGCAGTGAGATGTCACCTCGCACCCATGAAAATAGCTAACAAGGAGACCACCGACGAGAATGGGGAGATGAGGGAAGCCCGTGCACTGCTAGTGGAAATGTAATTGGTACAGCCACTCACTTCTAGAAAACAGTACGGAGGTTTCTCAAAGAATTAAAACTAGAATCTGGCAAGTCCACTTTATCCGAAGAAAATGAAAATGCTAACTCATAAGGTTCTTGCACCCCGATGCTCACTGTAACATTATCTGCAGTACTCAAGACACGGAAAAACTCGAGTGTACACTGATGGATGAATGGATCAAGAGAACATAGTGTCCACACACACAAACATGCGTGTGCACACACTCTCTGGAATTTACACAGCCATAATAAAAAAGAAGGCTGTCTTGCCGTTTGTAACAACATGGTTGGAACTTAACTTGAGGTATTAGGCAAAGTGAAATAGGTCAGACAGAGAAACACAAATACCGTAGGATCTCACTTATATATGGAATCTTAAAACAAACAAACAGAAACCACCAAGAGGACAGACTGGTCATTGCCAGAGGTGGGGGTAGGGAGTGGGCGAAACAAGGAAAGGAAACCAAAAGGTACAAACTTCCAGTTATAAATACTTTGTGGGGTATAAAGTACAGCATGGTGACTGTAGTTAATAATACACATTATCATTATTGCATATGTGAAAGTTACTAAAACAGTAGATATTTCTCATGACAAGAGAAAAAACTATAACTGTGGCTGTTGGATGTGAACTAGACTTATTTTGGTGATCACTTCACAATATATAAAAATACCAGATCATTATGTTGTGCATGTAAAAACAATACAATATTTCATGTCAATCACACCTCAACAAAAACAAAAACTTAAATTAGTTTAATTTAAATAGAGGTGCCTTTTTAAAGTCTGTGTTCAGTGGTGCGTGGGCGGCTCAGTCAGTTAAGCGTCTGATTTCAGCTCGTGCTCAACCTTTTTTTAATGTTTATTTATTTTTGAGAGAGACATAGAGCTTGAGCAGTGGAGGGGCAGAGACAAGGGGAGACACAGAATCTGAAGCAGGCTCCCGGCTCTGAGCTGTCAGCACAGAGCCCCACGTGGGGCTCGAACTCACAAACTGCGAGATCATGACATGAGCTGAAGTCAGACGCTTAACCAACTGAGCCACCCAGGCGCCCTAAGAAAAACTTATTTTAAGTCTGTGTTTGTATATAAATAGGACCAATGCATCCAGCATAAATGCCTCTCTCTATGCTCTTAAGTACTGCCCCCTCATCCAATTAAAAATACTTTATGGACTTCTTAATGCCTCTAACAAAGTATATCACAATCCTTTCCTTATTTTACTTCCAATGTAAACATCTTGAGGGCAGAGACAACACAATGTCTTACTTACATTTATGCCCTTATTCACTAGTAGAACTCCTGGTATAAAAGCCAACAGCTACACAGTTCCATTGACTCACTGACTAAATATTTATTGAGGACCAAGGTGAGCCAGACACGGTCTGGAGCAATGGAGATATGGCAGTAAGAGGAACATAAAGACCTACTAGGGGCTTATAATCTTTGAGGAAAATGCAAAACAAGGAAACACATTTCTAAAAAATGACTAAGTTGTAATAACTGCGAAGCTACCAGAGAGATATATAATGAAGAGAACAGAATTTCATCCACTCTATCTTAATGGACTCAGACATTCCCAAAGAGCACTTCCCCTACACCTCAGACACTAATAAGATCAACTGAGAATCAGAGAGGCCTAGAATCAACCTCAATGCAACCCAGAACCTATTCATTTTATACAGTTCGTGGAGTATTAGCATTAGTATTAGAATGTATATTCTATGCATTCCTAGTAACAAACAGGTACAGGGGGTGGGGAGCTGCATTCTAACAGAAGCTCCTATTTCTGAATTATAACGGGGGCCGTGGGGGTGGCATCTCGGTAGCTCAGCCAGTTAACTGTCAGACTCTTGATTTCGGCTCAGGTCATGATCTCACAGTTCACGAGATCGAGTCCTGCGCTGGACTCCACAGACAGCCCAGAGCCTGCTTGGGATTCTCTCTCTCCCTGCTTCTCCCCCTTCTCAAAATAAATAAATTTAAAGGGGGGGGGCACTGACTCTGATATGCCAATTACTGAACATGTCAATCAGCTATTTATACAGCAATTTGAATAGTGACTGCTAACTTTTGCCAGGAATTCAGGGAAGCAGGAATAAATTGGCTAAGTCTGCGTCTATTATTCTTACCTATCATAGATTTTAAAATATGCTCTATGGCTATCAAAGAAATTCCTACTGGCTGCAAACACCTAAAAGATAACATACAAGAAGACACAGACTCTAACGTACAACGGAAATAAATATATGAGGTATTTATAGATTAGATTTATATATTAGGTATTTATAGATTACCACTACAATTCGACTTATCTCATACTTTTTTTCAAGTTTTAAACACATGGACTTTATAAAGGTCCCACAGGAGATCTGACAGACACAGCAGCCCAACTGAAAAACTGTAATTATTGCATGATCAAAAAGCCACTGCTATGGCCCACCAGATAATGCCAGTAATGGAATTTAATGTGCTAATAACAGTAAAGGAAAGAAATATCTCTAAGAAGGTGTACAGCTAGCAAGAGTGATTGCTTTAGCTGAGAATAAGCTATCTTTCTCGTTACTTCATTCCAAATGGCTAAGAATCCAGGAAAGGGATTTGTTGCCAAAATAGCCCCCAATATTCCCCAGAGCAGGTAATCACAAAATGCTGTAAACTTCTGCAGCTCGGTTATAGAAGCAGTTCTGAATCTGTCACGGTGGCAAAGAAGGACACAAAAAGGGTAACAGCACATGAAAAATTACATTGGATTAAAAAAGCATTCCTAAAATCTGACACACCAAGATAGTCTGGCAACTGCAAGGAGCATTAGAAAGCACTGAATCTCTCCTTGACCTCATTTCTGGAAGGCCACTCCAGCCACAAAGGGGTCGGAAGGAATCACACACCTGCTCTCCCACCTGTCACACTGGATGGTTGAAGTTCAAATGAAAACACGTGGGAACGCACATTATCAAAGATAAAAAGGGTAAAGAAATGGAAATGCCACATTAATAACAAAGAAGGCATTAAATGTCATTTGTTTGAAGAATATTTCATGTTCTCAATATATGTGTTTGGAATTCTGATCAAAATGAGATCAAAACCATCCGTAAATTTCATGAATGTCTGATGTGTCAACATAGGAAACACACAAGATAACATGTAAACTAAACGTGGTATTTAATGGTAACGTAGGAGGGTAGTAGGGCAACAAACACAGAATATGTGTGTGCCTTCGAGCTAAACACTCCTGGGTTGAGACTTAAACTCTGTCACGTGCCAGTTAAATACCCATGAGTCAGTTACTGAGCCTGCCCAACACTGAGTTTCTTCACTTGTAAAATAGACCAAGAACCCTAGGAGAAGGGCTCAGAAAGTTTCACGCCATAGCACATTAATAAAACAAAAGTTATCTCCCATAAGCAACTCATGCCATTTTTGAGAAAAGCCAAAGGATTGAGCTCTCCCCACGCCAGTTTGCATTTTGGAGCACAAAGCAGCAGGGGGGACCCCTGTTAAACCTAAGAGCTAGAAAAGCAAGAATCACAGACTCATGTGTGGGGCAGGGCAGCGAGCTGGGCTGGGGCAGGGCAGCGAGCTGGGCAGGAGTTTGGGGATAGCTAAGATGGTGACAGTGGTACAGGAGAGACGTGCTGTCCAAACTTGAAGAGGTAATAATAACGGGAAAAACAGCAGCAGCTGGTATTAAGTTCAATGAGCCCTCATGATTTTCTCCTAGTTACAAATTACGTATGATACTGAGATCACACCTATCTCAAGGGTGTTACTGCCCTGCATACTTTCAATGAAGAGATTGCTCCACTGTGAAAGCCAAGGTTTAAAAGTGTATTTATGCCCCTCGTAACTAGCTTCAGTGTCCTGAGTGCCTCGGGACCCCACTGTAGGCTTCTCAGCTTGCTTAGTGAAGTGGTCAATAGTCAGTGCGAGTCTCATGGTGAAAATCACCAGGGCCTGTGGCAAAGAGGAAAGTTCTGGTTTTATTATGGAACAGCAGCAAAGAACACAATAGACAGGACAAGGATGACCAAGGGAGATCCAGGGAACCAGGTGAGAAGTGGGGGCGGGGGAGGCTGACAGTAACGCTGTGTGGAATAAATGTCCCATTTATTCTCCATTTGCTCACGAAAAGGATTTTAAATAGCTTAGCAAAATAAAAAAGGATTATTCTTTTAAATTAAAACAGCAAATTAAAAGTGGAAAACACATACATATAAGAAAAAGATACACAAATAAAAAATGTGCATCGGGGTGCCTGGGTGGCTCAGTTGGTTAAGCATCCTATTTCAGCTCAGGTCATGATCTCGCAGTCTGTAAGTTCAAGCCCTGCGTCCGGCTCTGTGCTGACAGCTCAGAGCCTGGAACCCGCTTCAGATCCTGGAACCCGCTTCAGATCCTGTGTCTCCCTCTCTCTCTGCCCTTCCCCTGCTCACGCTCTGTCTCTCTCTGTCTCTCAAAAATAAATAAACATTCAAAAAAAATTTTTTTAAATATGCATCAATGCACAGCTTCTATGACACGGGAAAAAATGGTGGGTTTCTAGGCAAGGTGATGAAGACAATGCCACAATTATCAACAGAAAGGAGAACACTTCCTCCAGGTCGACAAAGCTGCTTTTGTGACAAATTCTTGGCACACACAAGGAACACTGCTCAAGAGAGGCAGACTTTGACGGGCGGCCCTCAGCCATCCCTTCACGACAGACGGAGAAGCCTAGCCCCTCAGCCCCCCACTTCTCCTGAGGGAAGCACATTTTGGGTTTTTCTTCCTCATTCTAGAAACCTATGTGCATCTCCCATTCTGGGAGGATGGAGAGCTAGGTAGTCAGGATGATCCTCCTGCTAACAGCAAAAAATGCTGAGTGAAAACTCGTGAAAGAGAAAAAAAAAAGTACCACTGACCCGTCATACAATAAAGACTGTTCCAGAAGCCCACAGAGAAATAGCAGCAGGACTCCAAGAAGCTCCGAGGTTGAACCCTGATGGCCGTGGCTTGTGTTTTGATTTCTAGGCAGGGCTCAGGCCCCACCAACGCAGGCCTACTCGGAGATCACTGATAACATAAAACGGACACCTCCAGGGTCACGACGAACCAGCAAGCGAAATCCAAACTGTCCTGACCTTGGCACAAAGTAGGAGGTGAAAACTCTCCTCCCTGGCAATTTGTAAACACAGCTGATCACACAGGACTAAGGTCAGGCATCACGTTATTTCTGGGCTCTAAAACACCTCAAGCTGAGAACTAATTTCAAAGCGAACCCCTTACCTTGGTTCTCAACAGAAGCAAAAAATATCACACTTAATAAGGGTATATTAGACTATTCCTGTGTAGACACCTCATCATCAGTATTAATCAACAGTGTTATGGAGGTTCTCAATAATGGACCATCAGAAACGAGAAAAAAAAAGGATACAATTTAAATAGGAACAGAATAAACCAACTGTATTCACTGGTGATGTAAGTCAAGAAAATCCCGCATAACCAACTGCAAAATTACATGAATGAATTCCTTAAGGTAACCAGACACAAGGTGCACATTTTTAAAAACCATAATTAGGGAAAAGTGAACAAGGACTAGATATTTGATGATATTAAGGACTCGTGACATATAACCGTATCACAGTTCTATTTTATTTTTTGTAATGTTTATTTATCTTGAGAGAGAAAGAAAGAGAGAGAGAGAGACAGACTGTGCATGTGAGTGCGTGCAAGTGCAGGAGGGGCGTAGAGCCAGGGAGAGAGAAAACCCCAAGCAGGCTCCACCCCGTCAGCATGGAGCCCCACTGGGGGCTCACACTTATGAACTGTGGGATCGAGACCTGAGCCAAAATCAAGAGCTGGGCATTTAACCAACTGAGCCACCCAGGAACCCCTCATGGTTCTATTTTAAGTTCCTTTATTTCAGGAAGATTATGGATGAAGTAGGACATCTAGAATTTGCTATTTAATGTCCCAACACTGAAGAGGAAAACAAGAAAGAAAGAAGAAAATGATAAAGGAAAAGAAAGAGAAGAGTGTGGGAACGGGGAAAAAGGAAGTAAGTGGATAGATAGATGAAACAAGACTGGTCAATACGGAAAAATGGTGACGCCTGGTGAAAGGTAAAACACAGGCATTAGTGGTAACATTCTATCTCGTACACTTCTAGAATTTTCCAATAAAAAAAGTTTCTGGCAAGTTTTTAGGAAGTTAAGCCCAAAGTGTGTGTGTGTGTGTATTTTTTAAAGCAAGACAGGGACAGAAGATGACGATACTATAGTGGTTCTCAAAGCCTGTGCCGAAGACAGGACACCCCGTACCACCTTAGCAGGAATGCAAATTCTCAGGCCTCCCCATAGACACACTGACTCAGAAGCTCAGGGGGCAGGGCCACTGATCCATTTACCAAGCCTTCCAGGGGCACGGAGACTCACACTCAGGTTTCAGAAACAATGGAACAAAGCCAGGAGAGCCACCTCCGGAAAGCTTAACAGCGTAAAGTGTGACAAAAATCAAGGAAAAAAATCGTTAGCAATACTGAAAACAAAACTGACCGGTTAATACAGAAGTGGTTGTATTTTAAGATCAGTAAGTGAAAGAACTTTACATTTTTAAAGATCTGCCCGTAAAAATGTGCCAAACGAACTTTGTAGTAAACTAGCATTAGGGTGCATGACTCACTCAGATATTTAAAACCAGAGCACAGTAAAACATAAAAAATTTTAGATATATACATAGTTTTAAATATATAATTAACTATAATTTAAAACCAGAGCACAGTGAGAGGACTTATGCATACGTTCTCATCTTGTTTTCGTAAGAGACATCTATCATAAATTCGGAACAGACACTTAAATTGCCTGACGGACAACCTTCAGCTGTTTTAAAAAGACCCCACTAAAGGGGTGCCTCAATGACTCAGTCGGTTAAGCATCTGACTTCATTTCAGGTCATGACCTCACGGTTTGTGAGTTCGAGCCCCACATCAGGCTCTGTGCTCACAGTGCAGAGACCACTTGGGATCCTCTGTCTCAAAAATAAATAAACATTAAAAAAAAAAAAAGACCCCTCTCCCTCTCCCTCAAAAATAAATAAACATTAAAAAAAAAAAAAAAAAGACCCCACTAAACACACCATTTAGATCTGGCAGCTGAAAGCTTCTGGCACCACCTTAAGATCACAGAGCACCGGCTTGAGCTGCCTAGACTCAGTCACAGGTTATAAAAAGCAATTGCCTCGGGGCGCCTGGGTGGCTCAGTCTGTTGAGCTTCTGGCTTCAACTCAGGTCAGGGTCTCACGGTTCGTGGGTTCGAGCCCCACGTCGGGCTCTGTGCTGACGGCTAGCTCAGAGGCTGGAGCCTGCTTCAGATTCTGTGTCTCCCTCTCTCTGACCCTCCCCTGCTCGCGCTGTCTCTGTCTCTCAAAAATAAAATAAAAACCATAAAAAAAAAAATTTAAAAAGCAATTGCCTCTCAGTATTTTCCCTTATGAATTATTCATAACAGAGTAACTTTTTGGACATAATGCAAAAAATCAATTTAATTATTTGTCCAACTAAGCCATATGCATTTCAGGGTACCTTAGAATAATTTCATGGTAATTAACATAAAATGAAGCCCTTAAACATCATGATTTCTTTTTACTGTCCTAATAATGGTGACAGCTATGGCCTAGACTTTAACTTTCCAGAGAATCTGATAGGATGTCTATCATTGTAAGGACGCAGGTCTGACCCAAACTGACTCCATGACAGGCTTCAAGTTTCCCTCTGACCTTGGAGGCCTAGGTGTAGGTTTCTCAGAATCATTAGACAATAAAAGGGCACACACTGCCCAAGGCGGAGGGACCACCCTTGTAACACCCAATCAGGAAAGGCCAGCTAACACCCTTAACATTCCTAAGGGGAGGCCTAGAGGTGGAAGCTATAGATATCACTTATTGCTTAAGGCTAGTTACGCCCTACGTGAGGGTCCTGGGTCCACTCTGTAATTGGTTAACACTCTAAATGCTGTGATTGGGTCCCGCCAAAAGTAATGAACACCTGGACAATGTGTATGGTTAAAGTTGCTGCCAATGGTGTTATGCGATAATGATTGGACCCCTGTACCTGTGTCTCAATTTCCTGTAACTCCCCCTTCCCCAAACCCATAAAAGGCCCCGCCACCCCATGTTCGGGGCTCTCAGCACGGATCCACGGCGCTGGTGAGGTCTGTGAGCCCGAGTTTAGGCCCGGCCAGCCTAAGCCTATAATAAAGCCCTTTGCTTTACCATGAGTAATATTACAGTTATACTTCAATTATTCAATCCTCAATATTTTTCTTGTTTCTTCTACTTAAACTTACTAATTTGCTATCATTTGCTTCCAAAGTCAATTCATACTTTGCCTCTAATGTCATCAGTGAACGTGACGGTAACCTCCTCCAAACTAAGTTTTCAGTTAGGTAATGAAAGCACTCGGCGATTTTTTTTAAAGGACCTACTTCTTAGCTTCTGAGATAAGAATGTTAAATTTCCTAACTTTATGAACAGTATAACCTAACTTGCAATGATTCTGCAAAAACAGTTTCACCTGTATTTTGTCACCTGTGCCCACAAACATTGCAAGTTATAGAGGGCAAATACCATCCCCTCTTTTAAGAATAAAGAAAGGGCCCCAGGTTAATAAGTAACTCATGAAACTCTATGTACTTCCGGTCCTCAACAAGATGCTTCCGTCTGAGAGCATCCCAAGTGGAGACCATCCTCTGGGTACAGTGGTAAAACGGGAAACGCACACCTCTGGGCACCATGTTACCCCTCATGAGTTGGGAGGAGACAGAGCTCCTTCAGGCCAAAACAGGGCAGCACGGGAATAAACAGGCATTGTCTATTGGCCAAATATTTCTCAAGGTCCACATTCCAGAAGAGACTCCATTTATTCCCCAGACTCAAACCATTCCCACTTCCACGAATGACTTCTCATCGTGTAGCAGCCAACCTGTGATTATAATCACCACCACCACAGAGCCAGAATCCAGACAGCTTCCCCCAGCCCTGGGAAAATTACCACGGGAAGCAGGCTGTGGTCCAGAGAGCCCATCAAGTAGCAAGACAGTTCTTGAGAAAACTGTGGTCTGAGGTTCAGAGGGCAACACTGAAATGTATTCTCATTATCACGTGGTCCCCCTTGACTTGAGTCCCATTTAAATACATGTAACTGTTTTCTTCCTTTAATAACTGCATCCTATCAAAGAAAGCACCTAGGGCACTGGGGCTGTAGTTCCAAGTCCCGAAACTTATCACCAAAATGCAAGATACCAAGCAGTGTATCAAAAAGGAAAAAAAAAAGTTCCTTGGTTTAAATGATGTAGAAAAACTAGACATAGTATTTACCTTTGAACGCTGCTAATGAATCTGGGAGCATCTACATCACAAAATATATTAGACTTTGTTCAGTCCAGTGTTTCCCCACAGCTGTGTACAGAGTACTGTGAAAACCCACGATAGGCAACGCTACTGGAAAGTAAACGTGAGGGGCGCTTGGGTGGCTCAGTTGGTTAAGCATCTGATTCTTCATTTTGGCTCACAGTCATGGCCTCACAGTTCATGAGTTCAAGTCCCCCACTGGGCTCCAAGCTGACAGTGTACTGATAGAGCAAAGCCTGCTTGGAAATCTCTCTCTAACCCTATCTCTGCCTCTCCCCATCTCTATAAATAAATAAATAAATAAATAAATAAATCTTTAAAAAAAATAAGAAAGTACATAACATAGCAGAAAACTTCTGGATTATACAGATAAGATTCCTGGGCTCTGTTTTCAGCCCCGCCCTAACCTAGCTATATATAAACTCAGACAAATCATTTCATTTTCTTTGGGCTTCCGCTTATGATTTGCTCTAGATTTTGTCTACTTCTAAAACCCATTTTTGTGTGACTCTATCACATAAGAACCGCTAGTTCTCAAGCAGCTTGAAACTTAACGTAGAAGAATATATTAATCTGCATCTAAAAACTTACTCAAAACATCATTTTCTGCTCATTCATTCTGAAAATGGCGGTTGTCAATGTTCTCACGTAAAGGATATCACATTGAGAAGTGTAGTTTTAAGAACATGGCCCTGTTAAAATAAACCCATTTTCTTTCCTTTTTTAAAAATATTCTTTTAATGTTTACTTATTTTTGAGAGACAGAGCATGAGCAGGGGAGGTGCAGAGAGAGAGGGAGACTCAGAATCTGAATCAGGCTCCAGGCTCCGAGCTGTCAGCACCGAGCCCAGCACAGGGCTTGAACTCACCAACTGTGAGATGATGACCTGAGCCGAAATTCGGCGCTTAATGGATCGAGCCACCCAGCACCCCAAAATATACTCATTTTCAAAGTCACTAAATTTTCCAAACTTGCATACTACAATCATCTGAAATTTCAAAAAGGTCCTAAAAATGGTTTCATTTTCCAGGATATTACAAAAGAAATTACAAGATCTAGGTGACTAAAACTTACAATAAGGATGGCTTTCCTTGGCAGGGAAGCAAACCCATGGCCCCACGTATTCCTGAATGTGGTATCCAGTCCAGACCATATCTAGGAAGACTGACCAGAGAATTCAGACAACCGCGAAGCCTCAGCTGGGCGGGGACCCAAACCAGCCGTTCTCAGCCAGGGCCACAAGCCTCTATCCCCATTTTCAGAGTTCTGGTAGCTGCCTGGCCCAAGAGATGATAATAGCAGGTCCCACTTGCCCAAGGCCACTACCAACAAACACACCCAAAAACCCAAAGAGAGCTAACCAGTGGGAAAAAAGACCCATTAAGTCTAAAAAAGGAACCCCATTACTCAAATGCATAAATAAGGAATCAAGAATCATGAAAAGTCATGTAAATATCACACCACCAAAGGAAACTCATAAAATTCCAATAACGGAGGATCCATGAACTGTCAGACAAAAATTTAAAATAATCCTCTTAAGGAAGTTCAGTGAGCTACAAGAAAACAAGAGACACCACTAAATAAAACTTGGGAAACAATACATAAATAAAACAAGAAAACAGCAACCATCAAACAACAAACAAACAGAAATCCGAGAGCTGAATAATATAACTAAAGAATGCAACAGAGTCAAAAGTAGACTCAGTCACACAGAAAAAAAGAATCAGCAACTAAGGGGGCACCTAGCTGGCTCAGTCGGAAGAGGTAATGACTTTTGATCTCAGGGTTGTTGCCCCAAGTTGGATGTAGAGATTACTTAAATAAATAAAACTTGAAAAAAAATCAACAACGGGAGAGAACAGGACGCTGGAATTTACAGTCAGAAGAGCAAAAATAGAATGAAACAGAGTGGAAAAAAGCTTACAGGAATTATGAGACACAATGGGGAAAAAAACCCAACAAAACAAAGCAAAATAATATTCACATTATGGGAATTCCAAAACAGGAAAAGAAAGAGAAATGGAGTGAAAGTATACTTAAAGCAGTAACATCTGAGGCACCTGATGGTTCAGTCAGTTACGTATCTCTCTTTTTTTTAAATTTTTAAAAATGTTTTATTTATTTTTGAGAGAAAGAGAGAAGAGAGAGACAGCACAAGCAGGTGAGGGTCAGAGAGAGAGGGAGACACAGAATCAGAAGCAGGCTCCAGGCTCTGAGCTAGCTGTCAGCACAGAGCCTGATGCGGGGCTCGAATCCACGAACCGTGAGGTCATGACCTGAGCCGGAGTCGGATGCTCAACTGACTGAGTCACCCACACACTCCTAAGTATCTGACTCTTGATTTCAGCTCAGGTCATGATCTCATGATTCATGAGATGGAGCCCTACACTGGGCTCTGTGCTGACATGCAGAACCTGCTTGGGATTCTCTCTCTCTTCTCTTTCTCTCTCTCTCTCAAATAAACATTTTTATTCTCTCTCCCAACTCTCTCTCTCTCTCAAATAAACATTTTTATTTTTTTAAAGGTAGTATAAATCTTACTGGTAGCAGTAAATACATAGGCATTTTATATTCTATAATATGGTAATAGTGGTGCATAAGTTACTTAAAACTCTAGCTTAAAAGTTAAAAAGAATATATTTAAAACAACCGTAATGACAATCATCTGTTACAAATTACATTAAAAATTTTTTGCAGTAAATTCTATGCCACAGATGGGGCTTCATCTCATGAGCCCAAGGTCAAGAGTCACATGCTCTAATA
This sequence comes from Suricata suricatta, assembly GCF_006229205.1. NCBI lineage: Eukaryota > Metazoa > Chordata > Mammalia > Carnivora > Herpestidae > Suricata > Suricata suricatta. The sequence continues at coordinate 177,341,840 of NC_043700.1, read as the reverse complement.
AACTGAGGCAGAGAGGGATCCCTACGAATTTATTGTACCATATGAACAGCAGCAGTGGTAACAAAATGTGAGGCAGAGGATAAGTCAAACTGCAAGTTTACAAACTACTGAAGTTGTCATCAGTTTAAAATGAGTGTGGTAAGTTTAAGGTATTTTATGTAAGCCTCATGGCAACCACCCAGAAAAATTTTATACTAATTACACCAAAAAACACAATAACGAAGTCAAAACACCAAGAGGTATCAAAACAACAAAAAAAGACAGCTGGATAAAAAATCATGGAATAATGGATCTACAAAACAACCAGAAAACAATTAACAAAACGACAATAGTAAGTCCTTACCTATCAAAAATTACTTTGTTAGAAGATTAAATTGTCTCATTAAGAGACAGAGAATGGCTCAATAGTTTAAAAAAAAATCCAACAATATGCTGACTGACGTTAGACTTAAAGACACACCTACACTGAGAGTAAAGGATGGATAAAGATATTTTAAGCAAATGATAACCAAAAACAAAACAGACTTTAAAAGTAGTAAAAAGACACAGAGATCAGTGTACAATGATAAAGTGGCCAATGTAACAAAAAGATCTAACAACTGTAAATATTCATGTACCCAACACTGGAACACCTAAATATCTGAAGCAAAAACTAACAGAACTAAAAGGAGAGACAAACAATAAAATAATAGCACTTGCAGACTCTGATACCTGGCTCTCCACAATGGACAGATTCCCCCAGACAGAGAATCAAAAGGAAACAGTGTATCTGAACAACACTAGAGACTAAAGTGGCCTAACAGACAGAGAACATCCTACCCAACAACAGAAGAATACACATTTCTCTCAAGAGCACACAGAACAATGTCTAGAACGGACCATGTGTCAGGCCACAAAACAAGTCTTAACAAATTCCAGAAGGCTGAGATCATACCAAATATCTTTTCAGCTACAATGGCATGAAACTAGAAATCAGTAGAAAGAGGGAAACCAGAAAATTCACAAACATGGAAATTAAACAATACTCTATTCAACAGTCAATAGATCAAAGAAGAAATTAAAAGGAATTTAAAATGGTTTTTGAGGGGCGCCTGGTTGGCTGGCTCAGTCAATAGACTAGGTGACTCTTGATCTCAGGGTTCTAAGTTCAAGTCCCACATTTGGTACAGGGATTATTTAAAGATAAAATCTTAAAAAAAAGAAAAAAGATTCTTGAGACAAATGAAATGGAAACACAATAAACATACAGAACTTTGGAGATGCAGCAAAAGAAGTTCTAAAAGCAAAGTTCATGGCAATAAACACCTATATTAAGAAACAAAAAAGGTCCCAAATAACCTAATTCTATACCTTCAGGATCTAGAAAAAGAAGAGCAAAGTGAGCTCAATGGTGGCAGAAGAATAAATATGTGTAGAATGAAGATTAAAGAGGTATAAATGAAATAGAGAACAGAAAAGCAATACAAAAGATTAACCAAAACAAAGAGTTAGTTCCTTGAAAAGATAAATCAAAATTGGTAAACCCTTACACTAACCAAGGAAAAAAGAAAACCCAAATCATCAAAATTATAAATGAAAAAAGAGACATTACAACTGATACCAGAGAAATACAAAAGGATCATGACAGTACAATGAAAAACTACACACCAACAAACTAGACAACCTAGATGAAAAAATTCTTAGAAACAAACAACTTACCAAGACTAAATCAGATAGAAATAGAAAATCTGAATGGACCAATTACTAGTACGAAGAGTAAGCCAGTAATCAAAAATATTCCAGGGCACCTGGGTGGCTCAGACAGTTAAGTGTCCAACTTTGCCATGGGTTATGATTTCACAGCTTGTGGGTTCAAGTCCTACATTGGGCTCTGCACTGACAGCTCAAGAGCCTAGAATCTACTTCAGGTCCTGTGTCTCCCTCTCTCTCTGCTCCTCCCTCATGCACACTGTCCCTCTCAAAAATAAACAAACATTAAAAGAAATTGGAATATATATATATATTCCAATGAAGAAAAGCCCAGGATGAGATAGTCTCATTGGCGAATTTTATAAATATTTGAAGAATTAAAACTAATCACATGCAAACTCTTCCAAAATATTGAAGAGGAAGCAAAACTCCTAAACTCATTTTACAAGCCAGCATGATCCTGATACCAAACCAGAAAATGACACTCCTAGAAAACTACAGACCAATATCCCTGATAAATGTAGATTAAAAAATTCTTAATAAAATACTAGTAAACCAAATTCAGCAGTACTTTAAAAAGATCCCACCATTAGCAACTGGGATTTATCCCTGGGATGCAAGGATGGTTTGACATATATAAATCGATCAATATGATATAGCACATGGATGGAATAAAAAAAACATATGATCATCTCAATAGATGCAGAAAAATTGGACAAAATTCAATATCTATTCATGAAAAAAAAACTCCCAACAAATTAGGCATAGAACGAATGTATGTCAAGATAATAAAGGCTCTATATGACAAGCCCACAGCTAAACTCATACTCAATGGTGAAAGGTTCAAAGATTTTCCTCTAAGATTAGGAATAAAACAAAAGTATTCACTTTTACCATACCTATTCAATAGAGTATAAGAAGTCCTAGCTAGAGCAACCAAACTAGAAAAGAATTAAAAGGCATCACAATTGGAAATGAAGACGTAAACTGGCTCTATTTGCAGAGGACATTATTTCATATAGAGAAAATCCTAAAGACTCAACTAAAAAACTGTTCCATTTATCAGTGAATTCAGTAAAGTTGCAGGACACAAAATTAACAGTAAAACTCAGTAGTATTTCTCCACACTAACAATGAATTTTATGAAAGAAAGAAATCAAGAAATCAATCCCGGGCCATCTGGGTGGGTCAGTCGGTTGAACACCCAACTTTTGGTATCAGCGCAGGTCATGATCTCACTCACAGTTTGTGAGTTCAAGCCGCTCATTGGGCTCTGGGCGGACAGCGTGGAGCCTGCTTGGGATTATCTTTCTTTCTACCCCTCCCCTGCTCTTTCCCTATCTCACTCTCTCTCTCAAAATAAATAAATAAACTTAAAAAAATTTTAAAGAAATAATTCCCATTTAAAAGAGCATCAAACACAGCAATAAAATACAAAGGAATAAATTTAATGAAGTGAAAGTTCTCTAGTGTGAAAACTACAAGACAATGATGAAAGAAATCAAGGAAAATACAATTAGATGGAAAGGTATCTCCTGTGCATGGACTATAAGAATATAGGTAAAATGTCAATATTACTAAAAGCTATCTATAGATTCAATGCAATCCCTCTCAAGATTCCAGGGGCAGTTTTTACAGCAGTAGAAAAAAATACTCCTCAAGTTTACATGGAAACACAAAAGACCCTGAATAGTCAAGGGAATCCTGAGAAAGAAAAACAAAGCAGGAGGCATGACACTTCCAGATCTCAAGCTATACTATAAAGCCCTATAGTCATCAGAACAGTATGATATTGGCATAAACACAGACAAATAGACCAACAGAACAGAATTGAGAGCCCGAAACAAACCCAAGCTTCTATAGTCAACTAATATTTGACCAGGGAGCCAAAAAATACTCAATGAAGAAAAGACGGTCTCTTCACAACACATGCTGTTGTGGTACCTGGATACTCCCATGGAAGAGAAACGGAACCCCTCCCTACCTTACATGCCTCACAAAAACTAACTCAAAATGGATTAAAGACTTCAACGTAAGACCTGAAACCATGTAACTCCAAGAAGAAAACAGAAATAAAGCTCCTTGACATGGGTCCGGGTAATGGTTTTTTGGATATGACATCTAAGGCACAAACAACAAAAGCAAAAATAAACAAAGGAGACTACAACAGACTAAAAAGCTTCTGCACAGCAAGAGAAACCATCAACAAAGTGAAAAGACAACCCAGCTGCCTACAGAATGGGAAAAAATATGTGCAAACCATTTATCTGGTAAGGGGTTAATATGCAAAATATATAAAGAATTTATATAACTCAATAGCAAAGAACAAAAAACAAAAAACCCACAATTAAAAAATGCACAGAGGACCTGAATAGACATTTCTCCAAAGATATATGAAAGGCCAACAGGTACATGAAAAAGTCTTTGGCATCACTCGTTATCAGGTAAATGCAAATTAAAAGCATAACGAGGTACTACCTCAGACTTGTTAGAATGGCTATCACCAAAAAGACAAGCTGCCAAAAATAGAAAGGGGAACCTTAGTGCACTTGGTAGGAATGTAAATTTGTACAGCCACTGTGCAAAACAATATGGAGGACCCTAAAAAATATAAAAATAGAACTACCACATGATCCCAAAATTCCACTTCTGGAAATATATCCAAAGGAAACTAAAACCCTTACTCGAAAATGTATCTGCATGCCCATGTCCACAGCACCATTATTTATAATAGCCAAGACATCGAAACCACCTAAGTATCCATTACTGGATGAAAGGATAAAGAAGATGTGGTATATAAACACAAAGGAATCTTATTCGGCCATTAAAAATGAGGACATCCATGGGGTGCCTGGGTGGCTCAACTGGTTAAGTGGCCACCTTCAGCCTAGGTCATGTCCTCACAGTTTGTAAGTTCAAGCCCCAAGCTGGACTCTGTGCTGACAGCTCAGAGCCTGCAGCCTGCTTCAGATTATGTTTCTCTCTCTCTCTCTCTCTCTCTCTCTCTCTCTCTCTCTCTCTCTCTCTCTGTGCCCCTTCCCAACTCATGCTGTCTTTCAAAAAAAAAAGGAGAATAAACATTAAATGAATACATAAGTAAATAAAGAGGGAATCCTATCATTTATTCCAAAATGGAGAGACCCTGAAGGGATAATAGTAAGTGAAGTAAGTCAGAAAAAGAAAAACTGTCTCGATCTCACATGTGGGCAAAAAGAAACCTCATAGAAAAAGAACAAACTTGTGGTTACTTGTGGGGGTGTGTGGCAGGGGGCAGGGAACTGAAGAAGGTGGTCAGAAGGTACAAATTTCCAGTTATAAGTACCAAAGATGTAGTCACAAATGACACCAGCTAACACTGCCCCATGATCTATAGGAAACTTGTTAGAGTAAATTCTAACAGTTCCCATCACAAAACGAATTTGTTTTCCTCTCTCTTTTCCTCTTTTGTTTCTATTATATCTATATGGGAAGATGGATGTCAGCCTAACCTCTCATGGTGATCATTTTGCAATATATATAAATCATACCATCATGGCTACACCTTAAACTTATATAGTGACAAGTGTCTATTATCTCCCAAGAAACCTAGGGGGAAACAAGAGAAAGAGAAGGATAACACACGTCTGTGTGGAGAGGAGAAACCCCAAAATGCCGTGGAGAGGACTCTAGTCAACCCCAATGTAGACGCAGGAAGCTGCTCTCTCATGGGCTGGCTCTGCTCGATCACGGCACCTAAATTCCCAAGAACGGACTGTTCACCTCTATTCCAACAACAGATCCCTATAGTAAGTGGAGCATACATTTCTCAATAATTTGGAAATTAAAAAGTGCATTTAATTAAAATATAGCAAACATAAAGATGATTTAAAAATACAGATTCAAGGGCACCTGAGTGGCTCAGTTAAGTGTCCAACTCTCGGTTTTGGCTCAGGATTGTTATCTCACAGTTTGTGTGGGTTTGAGCCCTGCACTGGGCTCCACACTGACAGTATGGAGCCTGCTTGGGATTCTCTCTCCCTCTCTCTGCCTCTTCCCTGCTCGCTCTCGCTTTCTCTCTCTCTCAAAATAAATAAACTTTAAAAAAATATATACAGATTCAACTCTAACACGTAACTATTTGTTGACATGCTATGTGCTACAAAGGTGAACAAGAAAAATACCTCTTTGGACTTCTCCTCTTTGGTAAACCTTCCAAACTTTTCTATCATCTCAGCCACAAATATCACATCCATTTTGTCAGAAAAATTGGCAGCCTCCACAGTGTAAGCCAGTAACTGTCGGGCTGTGGCCACAGCATTAGTAAGATTGAGAGGCATCTGTATTCAAAAAAGGCAAAAATTTTGACATTTTATCTTTGCATTTCAAAACATGGTCAAGAATTCAAATTCTTTATCATTTATCCCCAGGAACCTTCTTAAAATGCTTTTTCACACCTGAGAAAACTGGAATTATAATGGCAACTAACCTAAAGGCAATTTTTTTAAACTGTGAATGAAACACAGTAATATGTGCAAACACATCTGGTAAAAACACTGCACTGTGTCTTTCTCTCCACTTACCCAGATTCTACACACACTCAATTCCAATTGCTTAGTAAAGCTTTTCCTGAGTATTCCAACTGGGAGGGATCAATAACCCCCCTGGAACCCCAAGGCACGGGGTATGAAGCACTTACTGAACGTTTATCTAGTCGGCCATGCTCCGCCAGTAACATTTTACATTTGTTTACTTACTGACTTAAACACAACTCAGCACCAACCATTACACCAAGGGTAGCACGGGCACCAAGGAGCCTAAGAAAATGGGCCACACAGAGGCCTTCTTCCCCCGCTTACAGTCTGCTCAGGTTTAAAAAGGATGCATGGAAGTGAATACAAGAAAAGACATATGAGTACAAGTATAACAAGGGATCACTTGTGACAAAGACATTATAAAAGGGACCAACAGGTGGCTTCCCAGACGGATTTGAAGGATGGTTGGGATTCGGTCCAGTGAACACAGATAATAAAGTTATCCAAACAAAGGCACCGAGTTAGGCAGCACTGGAAAGGAAACTGGACATCACACAGAGCCTTGACTACCACTGAGGTGACAAGGCCTGATCCTGAAGACGGATCGACTAAGCGTAAACACGAAATCCTTATACTTTACGAGTATTTAATAAAACACACACAACCACACACCTGGCATTTCAACCAAAAGAAATTAACAGCCGCCGTCAGTGTGAAGACTTTCTAGTTACCTGATTGAACATATAAAGGACTCTGGTGACATCATTCGCATACTGGCAGCGAGAATAGTCGTCATCGGCCCAGAAGCCGCCCCTGTCGCACCTGCGCCAGGCCCTCCTCTCGTCCTGCGGGCTTCCGGGGTAGATCCCGCCGCCGTGCGAGCTCCGAGCACACTGAAGGCGCGCCGTGATGCCTGCCAGCGTCCTGGGCCACCTGGAGAGGTGAAGGCGAAACAGTGGGAGGAAACTTACCCGGGACCCAAGTCACGGGGAGGAAAATCAAGGATGAGAAAGGTCACGAATAATCACAGAGAAAACCTCTAGAAGAAACAAATTCCTCTCAGAATAAAGACTTTAAAAAAAGCTTTGCATGGACTCAACAGGCTTAAACTAGAGCCACAGAGATTTTCATAGCAGAGCATATTTTCTTCAAAGATTCTAAAGATTGCTATAAGCACCCAGGAAAAGTCTTAAATAAGAGAAACAATGCAACATGCGGCGCAGAATCAGCAGGTGCGCAGACAGGAGTCGCCACAGCAGGGCCAGGACGGCGTTCCTCAGAGAGGCCCGCGTGCTGCACCGGCGCCCCTGGGACAACTGGGGACGTGCAGTATTGGGGACGTGGATTTTCCCACCAACAGTTAACTCGTGAGGGTTGTTCACTGTGCCCAGACTGTTCGGACCAACAACAGGGATTATGCTGAAACTTGCTTTCTTCCCGGGAGTCTGAAATTTTGGTACACGCTGGGCAGAGGATGCCCGCATGGCCAGCGATAAGAACGTGGCGTGCTGAGTTTCCAACGGGCTTCGCTGGGCAACACCACTGCCCAGAGGCCGCCTTTTCGTGGCTGGAGGAGCAGCGCTCTGTGTGATCTTCACGGGAGGGAGAGAGCACGAGGAAGCCTGCACACAGATCTCTCCAGAATGCAGCTGTGTCCTTCCCCTGCTCATCCCACCAGGTGTCTTACGACATCACGATAATACATCTTAGCTGTGACCACAATGACACGCGGAGTCCACGCCAGTCCTCCTAGCAAACCGCTGCACTTGGGGGTGGCCTAGCACACCTCCGACCCGGCACACAACTGAATTTCTTTGGGAGAAACTGCCCCCTCTTCTAGTGCAGACACAAACCTGTGGGCATGGACTGTACTAATAGCTGGGAGAAATCTTTGTCCTTTGAGCTCCATTTCTCCAAAAGTGGGACTGACAGGAATATATTTAATAAAAGTTACAGCTGACCTGTAACACAGGAACTGATACATTACAGCATCAGTCGTGCTGAAATAGAATTCATTACTGAAATCTGCATAAACAGACTCAGCAACACTAAACTAAATCTTATTAATGCAGTGAAAGTTCAATCGCATAATATACTAAGGAGTGTCAAAAGCTAATTCATTAATCAGTTCAATAATTAGGTTCTTCTATTTTTAAAATTATAAAATACTCCAATTATGAGCAGGAAGAGAAAATCCACCATAAATAGAAAACATTATGAGTACCTAATAAAAGATGCAGAATAGAACAAAGTTCCCAAATGCTGTCTATTTTGCTTTAAAGTATACAGTGTAAATATTACTTATTAACAGTTATTCTACATAAAGGACTTAGCTATCAGCAATAATAAATGCTAATTTCCATAAACTCGGGTCAGAGAGGTTTTTTTCTTACAGGACATAAAGATAGTTTTTAAAAAAAAAAACAATGAAGAAGTAGCTGAGCTAAAGATGTTACATAGCTTCTTCACCTTGGATTTAAAAGATTAATATCCAAGGGCTTTCCTACCCTTAAAACTTGGGCAGAAGGAGCACCAATCATAGACGGTACAAACTGGATATTTAACAAACTATTTATGCTGCTTTAAAGAGCAGAAGTATTTCCTTTGATTGACATTAACTACAAAGTCATTAATAAATTCCTAAATGTAAAGAACATCAAATAAATAATATATTTAAAGATGCTTTATAAACTACCCTGAAAGTAAAAGAGAGTCTAAGGTAAAAGCTGTTACCTCTCACAAATTCTAAATTTTCTATTTAAAAAAAAATTGTAACATTTAACTCCCTCTGCTTATCTCAACACAAAGTCTACCGCTAATGGTTCCCATAGTTTCGGGCCGTCCGAAAGCTTTCATTTCCCACATTTCCCAAAGTCCTTTTGGCTTAACTGCCAGAAAAACCAAACTGGGGAGGAAAAAGGGACATGGGTTTCTCCTAATTATCGTGTGTATGAAGCAAAGTCCAGCCCTAAAAGAGCCCCTGAAAACCCAGGACATACCATCAGCCTGTCGGAATTTCACAGTTTTAGTAGAATTTCCAAAACATTTCCCTAAAGTAGTGGTTCTTAACTTTTACAACAAACTATTAAACATGAAACACTCTGGCTGCAGAGGCTGTTAAATCAACATATCGGAGATAAAATTCAAGCACCTTTTCTTCTTAATCTTCATAAATGGCTCTGGAATCACTTTTCTAAAGGGTAGGCCTTAGATATATAAGGACATGTATGTGAATATACATATATTTCTCAATTTTTCTTCCTGAGAACTGGAGACCAATGATGCACCTTTAAGAATAAAAACAGATGCAGGCAAATCACGTGTCCAGCACTGTCTACGTCACTGACCTGAAATCACCTTTATTGTTCACCACTCTCTCAGGGGGACAGTACTGTGCAGAGCTCTCTAATACCACAATATCGACGGTTCTCGTGTTGTTCCCGCGTTTGGTCTGGACGTGACAGCCCCAATTTCCAGTCGATCCAGCCTGAATGTTAGAAATGGTTAGGGCACTGCATGAAGAAAGATTTTAAAAAAAGAGAAAATATGGTTAGACCAAAGAAAGGGGGACAACTCAGGCTTCTATCATTCACTTGGCATCTATGTCGGAATACACACAGTGGGCAAAGCACTTCTGAGATTAAAAACAAATTTAAAATATGATCCCTCCAGGGGGTGCCTGGGTGGCTCAATGGGTTATGCATTCGACGCTGGCTCAGGTCATGATCTTGTGGTTTGAGAGTTCAAGCCCCGCGTCAGGCTCTCTGCTTCAGATCCTCGGTCTCCCTCTCTCTCTCTGTCCTTCTGGCATGCTCTCTCTCAACAACAGACACACACACATATATATGATCCCAGCAGCAAGTCAAGACCAACAGGTAAGGAGCTCCTTAAACCACTGTGATCAGAGCTGTAACGAAGTATGGGCAGGGCGCCTGGGTGGCTCTGTCAGGTAGGCGACCTACTGTCGATTTCAGCTCAGGTCATGATCCCACTCACGGTGGTGAGATGGAGCCCCGCATCAGCCTCTGTGCTGATAGCGTGAAGCCTGCTAGGATTCTCTCTCTCTCTCTCCCTCCCCGACTCTCTCTCTTGCAAAATAAACATTTTTTTAAAAAAGTATGAACAGAGTGAAAGTTGAGAGGGGACATCGTGCCTGAAACTTCTCCTTCTAGAAAGAGGGCAAGCAGGATGCAGCCAGGTGAGGGAACAGACTCCATGCAAAGGCACATTCTTCAGCAAAACTAATAGAGACCTTTCCAAGTTACGTCCACCTTTCCACTGATTCAGAGGAAAATACTCAAGCATGAAGGAAGGAGATTAATATTATGACATGAACAATTAAAAAATATTGAAGGTAAAATACTTTGTGGAAGAATTCATTAAGTCTCTACAACGATTTAGTAAAATACCAACTAATGCTTTCACAAAAGGAGATTTCCATGTAAAGGCATACTTTAATTCATAACAGCTATATTTCTAAATAGCTGTCAGTAAATTCGATTTTCAAGATGAAATCATAATTCTCTATTATAAAACCTATTAATTAAAGAGCAAATGTCAGAACCTTCAATTAGCCTTTCTCCCTCCACATGACCCACTATGCTATGCCTTTATGTAAATAGAGAATTAAGAAATAATTAGACATAAAGGATGTATCATTTTAATTAACTGACAAAATTATGTCTCCAAGTTAATACACTTTTCCAGTCTCCTAAATCATTAATGGCTATACAACATCATATGTTCTAATAAAGACTTTGAGTCACTGTTACTCTGAATCAAAGAAAATGTTTATCATCTTTGTTAATTAAGTCAGTGAACAAACCAATACACTGTAATAAATATATTTGAGATAAAGTGACACAAAAAGTACTTTACCTTATAAATAGCCAAATTCTAAAATAACCAATCACTCTCTAATCCAGAGGTCCCAAACTTTCTTAGATCACAGCACCTTCACTGACTGGAAAATATTTTGCAGAGCTCCAAAAGAAATACCTAGAATGGTCTAATAACTAAATTAAATCCCAGAATTGTTTACTGATATCCTAGTATCATAACAGCCATTTGAAAAAATAATGCACAACAACTGGATACAAATATTTCATTCTTAAATACAGATCAGACGATACCCTTATTTCATGTTCCACAATGATTTTCACACAGTACCTGCTTTGCACCATATTAATCAACAAAAACTCGGCACCCTAAAGTATGGTACCAGCAAAAGGAATGCAGCATGACTGAATGATACCATTCAGTCCAACAAATGTCAAGTATCACCACGCTTCTTCAAAAACTTAAAATAGGGGCGCCTGGGTGGCTCAGTCGGTTAAGCATCTGACTCTCGGTTTCGGCTCAGGACATGATCTCATGGTTCATGAGTTTGAGCCCCACGTTGGGCTCCGTGCTGACAGTGCAGAGCCTGCTTGGGATTCTCTGTCTCCCTCTCTCTGCCCCTCCCCCAACTTCCCCTCAAAAATAAATAAACTTTAAAGAAAGAAAAAAACTTAACATATCCCAGAGCCCCTCTGTACATGCACTGTGAGGTCCCAGGGCCCTCTGGAGCACCACCCTGGGAGCTAAGTGCATAATGCATTTTGCCAACATGTTTTAAAGATAACTGTTAGCAATGCCATCAATGCTCTAAAACCAATGATCAGAATAAACTTTTCAGGAATCCTCAAAGCAGCATCTTTGGGAATTTAAGGAAGAAGCAGCAGCTTCAATTTTATCTTCGAGGAAAAGTACAAACTTTGATTCTTACTAAGGAAAGATGGATAACAGGAGGAAATCAATGGAGAATGAACAACTATCTCAAGTTAACCGAATCAATAACCGTTATTTCCTTTTTCTGCAAATTCTTTATTATTCGGAGGCAAAGTTTGGGTAAAGGGCTTCATATGAAAGATCTGCACATGAGTCAAAAACTATTAGGCAAGGATGCTGATCTTAGAATTAATTTTTTGTCCTGCTATAAAGAGTTTAAAGTATGACTTGCAGATATAAATGTATAGTTAATCTAGTTATAGTTGCAAAAAGTAAGAGTTCTAAATGAATGGAGCCCTTTTATTTAGAAAAAGGTTCTAGAGGTGCCTGTATGGCTCAGTCAGTTAAGCATCTGACTTCAGCTCAAGTCATGATCTCACAGCTCATGAGTTCAAGCCCCGTATCAGGCTCTGTGCTAACAGATCGGAATCTAGAACCTGCTTCAGATTCTGTCTCCCTCTCTCCCTTCTCCGCTCACTTTCTGCTTCTCTCTCTCTCAAAAAAAAAAATACATATTAGAAACTTTTAATAAAAAAAAGATTCTATATATTTTTAATATATTATTGTTGCTGTATTATATATGAGCTATTATCTACTCATATAATAAACTGCTTAAAGCACACAACTCAGTGAGCTTTAACATATGTACATGCTTGTGAAATTCTCACCACAATACACGAAGGGTAACGGTAGAGCCTTCTCACTGGAACCTAACAAACTGTTTCTAACAATCTTATTCTCCAATAAAAGAACTCTGGTTCTGGTAAGCGCGGGGCAGCTCCTATCAAAATACCCTCCCTGAGGTTAACAATCACAAGCTCTGGACAAACTACAACATGACACCTATCTGAACACATGGTCAGTGATCCGAAGCAAGCAGAAACCAGAGAGAAGCTGACGCCTGGAAGACGGGATCAGCACCAGGAAGAAAGACCAGGAAAGTGTTTTCAATGGCTTTTACCCCAGGATAGGCCTGACTCAAATAGAAATTCACAGTTTTTTTTTTTTTTACACTTCATAACAATTTATGGATAGACTATCTTCACTGAGTTTCTTTTTAATTTTTTTACATTTATTTACTTTTTTAATGTTTTATTTATTTTTTTAAATAGCTTATTGTCAAATTGGTCTCCATACAACACCCAGTGCTCTTCCCTACAAGTGCCCTCCTCCATCACCACCACCTCTTTTCTCCCTCCCTCTCCCCCTCCCCCTTCAACCCTCAGTTCGTTTTCAGTATTCAATATCTCTCAGGTTTTGCATCCCTCTCTCTCCTCAACTTTCTTTCCCTCTTCCCCTCCCCCTGGTCTTCCATTAGGTTTCTCCTGTTTTCCTGTTAGACCTATGAGTGCAAACATATGGTATCTGTCCTTCTCCGCCTAACTGATTTCGCTTAGCATGACACCCTTGAGGTCCATCCACTTTGCTACAAATGGCCAGATTTCATTCTTTCTCATTGCCATGTAATACTCCATTGATTCATTCATCAGGTGATGGACATTTAGGCTCTTTCCATGATTTGGCTATTGTTGACATTGTTGCTATGACCACTGGAGTACATGTGCTCCTATGCATCAGCACTCCTGTATCCCTTGGGTAAATCCCTAGCAGTGCTATTGCTGGGTCATAGGGAAGTTCTATTGATAGTTTTTTGAGGAACCTCCACCCTGAGGTGAGCAGCTACACCAGTTTACATTCCCACCAACAGTGTAGGAGGGTGCCTGTCTCTCCACACCCTCACCAGCATCTATAGTCTCTTGATTTATTCATTTTAGCCACTCTGACTGGCGTGAGGTGGTATCCCAGTGTGGTTTTGATTTGTGTTTCCATGATGATGAGTGATGCTGAGCATCGCTTTATTTGCCTGTAGGCCATCTGGATGTCCTGTTTGGAGATGTGTCTGT
>NC_043700.1:177310196-177327867 GCF_006229205.1 Suricata suricatta | reverse complement strand
GAGCCATTTTGAGTTTATTTTTGAGTATGGTGTCAGAAAGTGGTCTAGTTTCATTCTTCTGCATGTTGCTGTCCAGTTCTCCCAGCACCACCTGCTAAAGAGGCTGTCTTTTTTCGATTGGATACTCTTTCCTGTTTTGTCAAAAATTAATTGGCCGTACATTTGTGGGCCCAGTTCTGGGTTCTCTATTCTATTCCATTGGTCTATGTGTCTGTTTTTGTGCCAAGAAATCCACATTTTAAACTATTGAGAAATCAGAGGACAGAGGTGGAAAGGAATCTGGCTGGTGGCCCAAACTTCTGCATATAACAACTACCCAGATCTCTCACTGGCCCCCGACGCACACACAGACAGGGTAGACCTCAAACGGATTTCAGATGCTGCCCGGCACAGAAAAGACAGAAGTAGGAGTCTGAGTTTAGCCAAACTAACTGTCTGAGGGAACAAAACCCAGCTGACTTCAAGCACATGGGAGAGAATCCAGAGTCAGGGGTTTGTAGACCTTGTCTTCAAAGGCCAAAGAGTAATCCCTCTAGGCTTTGCTGGCCAAGAAGCAACATCGAAGATATTATATACAACTTATATAACCATTTACAAATGTTAAAAATATTCTTAGCCCCAAGGCCCATCAGGCTAGATGTGGCCCAGAGGCTATACTTTCCAGCTTCTCTGTAGTGAATCACTCACACTGTCTAGCAATAGAATCCAGCATGACTAGACACACAAACAATATTTTTTTCTAAGTTTATTTACTTATTTTGAAAGAAACAATGCAAGTGGGGGAGGGGCAGAGGAAAAGGGAGAAAGAGAATTTCAAGTAGGTTCTGGGCTGCCAGTGTAGAGCCCAACCCAATGCAGGGCTTGAACCCATGAACCGTGAGACCATGACCCAAGCCAAAGTTGGACACTTAACCAACTGAGCCACCCAGGCACCCCAACAATATTTTTTAAATAAGAACCTATAAAATATATTCAAAAGCAAAGGAGTCAGTGGTGATGATTCCAAGATGACCCAGATGTTGGAAATAGCAGACAAGTATTAAAAAATATCTACTATAAATATGCTAGAAGACACAAAGGAGAACATGCTTCTAATAAACAGAGAGGAAATCTCAGGAGGAAAACAAAAATTATAAAATAGAATATTCTACCCCTAAAATTCTCAGACAGGATTCTCAAGTCAGAAAGCCTTTATTTTCTTGGTAATTTTTTTCAATGGCACTTCTGTGAATATGCAATGATTCACACCCCAACGTGCCCTAAAAGAGTTTGTAAGCTACAGACCTATTCTTAAATAGACAGAAGTAGGAAGAATAGATAGTAAGAAGGGTAGCTGGGTCAGTTAAGCATCTGACTCTTGATTTCGGCTCAGGTCATGATCGCTCACAGCTGTGAGACTGAGCCCCACATAGCATTTGGTATGGAGACTGCTTAAAATTCTCTTCCCTCTCACGCTGCCCCTCTTCCACTCATACCTGTAGACCAACACATCTACTGTCTCTCTCTCAGAAAGAAAGGGAGGAAGGAAGAAATTGTAGGAAGGAAAAAAAGGGACATGAAAGAGAAAATGAAGAAAAAAGAAAATTCAATGCCTCCAAGTTAGGATTTTACTAAAATAAAATATATAGTTGAAAATATCACATATATTTTTACTCTGTCTTTTATACTTTATAAAGTTCATTCAAATTAGTGATTTTGGTGATCATACCAGTCACTGGGTTAACAGGACAGGTGTAATAATCTTTTATACTGGTGGAGTAGAGGAGGGAAATACAGTACCTTAAACTGTCGCATTAACCTAGATGGTGAAAATTAGGTGATGGCTAAACGTGAAAATCTGAGTTTAAAAGTAGTAAATGGTTAAAAACTAAGTTTGGCACAAAAAGTTTACATTTTTACTCCTAAAATTTTAACAAAAGGTCTCCAACTTCTTAACAATGTTTCCCTTTTTTCCCTATACTCTTTTGCTCCACAACTGGATGGAAAAGGTAGCTATTTAATTTCTGGAGATGAATAACAATCAGGAGAAGGAAAACCAAATGTTTGCATTTTCAAATGCAAGAAAATAAAATATCAATTCAAATTCTAACTAAACACTTCCTTTCCCGAAACACATAAAATCCAGAGAGACAATTCCTCATCTAAAAAAGGTTACCTGGCAATCAAGGAGCAGTTGTGAATCATGTTCTTCTCCACAAAGATCCCTTGGGATTCATCAGTCTCCACGATGCGTCCATCCTGATACCACAACACCTGCATGTCCTGGTCTATGTACGAAGCCATGCACTGGAAGGGAAGACTGTCTCCTTCAAACACCACTTGACGATGAGACGGAGTCATGTAGAAAGATGGTAATTCAAGCGGTGGGTCTACAGACCATAAAACAAAGACTCAGTAAACAAATACCATACTATACTCACTCTCGAGTTAAAAGCTATAGAAATTCTTTTTGGGGGGGCGCCTGCATGGCTCAGCCAGTTAAGCATCCAACTTTGGCTCAGGTCATGATCTCACAGTCAGGCAGTTCAATTTCCGCATTGGGCTCTGTGCTGACAGCTCAGAGCCTGGAGCCTGCTTTGGATTCGGTGTCTCCCTCTCCGTCTCTCTCTCTCTCTCCAAAAAAAAAAAATTTTTTTTAATTAAAAAAAAATATTAAAAAATTTTTTAAATGTTTATTTTAGAGACAGAGAGTGTGTGTGCATATGGTGGGGAGGGGGAGAGAGAGACGGAGACACAGAATCCAAGGCTGTGGATTGCTGGCTCCAGGCTCCAAGCTGTCAGCACAGAGCCCAACAAAGGGCTTCAATTCACGAGCTGTGAGATCATGACCTGAGCCGAAGTCGGACATTTAACCAACTGAGCCACCCAAGTGCCCCAAAAGCTATAGAATTCTAATTAAAATTTTTAAATGAAAAAACAAATTTTCTTCAGTGACCAGCATTTTATGCTAGCACCAACAAGGCTCCTACTAAGTGGCTCCTAGATGAAAACAAAATTAGTAAAATTAAAATGAGACCATTTCATAATCAGTTCTGACATTTAAAGCTGCTCCTGCTTTGTGGTATCTAAGCAGTTACTAAGAAAACAAACTGTAAAATAGTACTTAAATCTGGAGAATGGAGCCGGTGATAAGTAAATACTAATATATATATAATTTTGAATACATTTAGAAGATTGTATTACCTTTGATTAAACCGCAGCTTTCTGCTTACCTAAGTAATGAATACTCACTGGGAAAACTTAGAATATTCAAAGAAAAGGGAAAGAAAAATCTTTTAAGATCCCACATATTATCATCACTTTTAAAAAGCCGACATGGGGAGCCTGGGTGGGTCAGTTGGTTAAGTGTCCGACTGTTGGTTCTGGCTCAGGTCATGACCTCATGGTTTGTGAGTTCGAGCCCTGCATTATCAGAATGGAGCCTGCTTAGGTCTCTCTCTCTCCCTCTCTCTCTCTCTCTCTTTCTCTGCCCCTTTGCTGCTCATGCGCACTCTCTCGCTCAAAATAAATAAACTTTAGAAAATAATTAATTTAAGAAATAAGAAGCTGATATACTTCCTTCCAGTCAGAAAAGTAAAAGGGAGGAATTCTGAATACATGTGCAAAACTACACACAAATACCATGAGCTCACTAAAGGCCTTGAGAATATTCAGTCCACTGTCTACTTTTATCTGTATGTAGTCCATCAGCTTATTTTTTTATTTTTTTAAGTTTATTTATTTATCTTGAGAGAGAGAAAAGAAAGAGCAGGAGCAGGGCAGGGCAGAGAGAGAGAGAGAGAGAGAGAGAGAGAGAGAGAGAGAGAATGGCAAGCAGACTCCGCATAGTGCAAAGCCCCGTGAAGGGCCCAAACCACGAACCACAAGATCATGACCTGAGCCGAAGTCGGATGCTTAACCAACTGAGCAACCACGAGCCCCAGCTGTGGTCTATCCTAAAGAGTAACAGCACATACGCAAACACACGTACAAGGAAACTAATCCTTGTAGTTATTTATAGAGAAATGAGTCACAAACCAAACATGCAATAATAAGGAAGCGGTCAAGGTACGTCTACATCTGTATCACGGATTGGTACGCATCTGTTTTGTATAACGAGGAAATGGATTTACATGACCTCTGGGTTTAAAAACTTACAAATGATTATTAGAGTATGATGGTATTTTGGTCAAAACATAGGAAAAAGATGAAGAAAATATACTGAGTTATCTTTGACAACAGCTACCTTTGAGTAATAAGAATGCAGCATGGGCTTTTTGGGTTTGCTTCTTTTACTGTCTTTTCTCTTCCGGCTTTATTGAGGTATAATTGACAAATAAAATTATATTTGTCTTATTTATTTTATTCTCCCCACCCGCATTCAAGATTGTAAGGTATTTAAAGTGTACTTCATGATGATTTGATATATGTTTTTTCTTTCCACAAATCTTTTTACCCATAGAGCACACTTTACCTGTGAAACTACAACAATAATGATAATAAAGAGAAAACCTAAACAAGTATAGAACTGCTTATTTCCAGATTCCAGTCTGGAATCTCCTTTTATCGTTTTAAGGACTGTTTTCAGTTTATGTGTATTTTTTTCTTTTTCACTTAATAAATGTGTTTTATTTCCTTCAAGTCTTCAGATACTCTTCAAAATTATGAATTTTAATAGCTGCATTATTATAAATGGATGTGTCACAAGTATTTCCATGAATCCCCTATTTTTGAGAATTGCAGATATGCTTACACTTAAATACTGACTTACATAGCTGATCATTTCCTCAGAATTAAACCGTCCTCTAGAATCCTGGATCAAATTGTATCAAATTTTTAAGAACATATACTGCCAAACTATATTTCCAAAACGCTCTATAAATTCACACTCCTACCAACAATATGATTGCAACCTCAGATTTTTTTTTCACTACCAACAAATTCCTGATTCCCCAACTGATAGAAAATCTGCAGATCTGAAGATTCTCTGAATTTGTTTTTCGTTAAGAAAGCTGTTCAAAACCTAAGAGCTTTGAACACCAATCAAGAAAATGTCTTATCCAGTTGATTTAACTATTCACATAAACTAAATATGTATTATCTGGCCCATGAAGATTAATGGTTGTAATCAATTCCATCACAGTGTAAAGAGAGCTTCACAGTTTGTCACGAAAGCCACAGCAGCAAGTGAAATATGGCAAACACGTTCTCCGTTTCTCTTCCTCCCTTACCGCACGTCAGCAACTCCTGCTTCACACCCGTGACGGGCTGGGCCTGAAGAGACTTCGGATAGACACACCGCGTGTCCCGGACAGTGATGTTTCTCTCCTTCACCCAGCGATGCATCCACAATATGTTACAGTCACACAGAAGATACTCAGTCTGAAACTCTCTGTAATGTGCAAAACACAAATCAGTGATTAGAGTGAATATAATAAAATGGCGCACTGGCTTTATAACTCTGGCTTCTGCTTTGATAGGCATGACGCAGCTCACGCTGGGGTGGCCGGGGTGCACACCACCCACAGGACGTGTTCTTGCTAATGAGAGGACGGGGGGAACAGGTGACCCCAGCTCCCCCCCTGCTAATCCAGGGACTGACTGCTTCAGATAAAAGCTGGTATGCAAACTAAATCTACACATCATCCCTCTTCTATGCAACAGGCTCCTTAATCCCCGGGTCTGGAATACCAAGCCTCCATCTTCCGTGTCTATCAAATTTCTACCCCTTCATCATAAAGCACAGGGGCACTAACGAATTTCACAATAGGGGGACAAAACATAGAGTCAACTAACACAGAACGTAACATGTCCTGTACAAATAAATCAAAGTGCAAAGAACAAATATAACTCATGGGTTCCTAGCACAAATCACGCATAAGCAAAGGCTTCATCTCATCAATTCTGGAGAAAAAAGAAAAGGATTTGGGATGAGTGATACACAAAAGAGAAAATTAAATTAAAAAAAAAATACAGAAGGACGACTGGACTGACTTCTAATTCCGAAGCACCACCTTCTGGTTGGTTCCCAGCGCTCTGGGGTAAAAACATTGGCCCTTTTCCCCAGTTTTGGGATAAAAATACTTCCCACATTCCTACGTCCGGAGTCTCAAAAGCCAGATTACTCTTTGTAGTCTTTCTTATTTTCTAAACTTCACAGAAATGGTGGACTTGAGCCCGCCACATATGCCAAAGAGAGATGTTTTCATTAAGTAAGGGTAATGGCAACAAAAAGAGGAGCCAGATGCATGCCTACGTGTTAGCTACACCTCAGTGAAAACTGCTAAACGGCACATCTAGAAAATTAAAGAGGAGCAGAGAAGGGGCAGGGAGGGAACAGTAAAAAGAATGGAGAAGGGAAGGGGCAGCAGGGAAGAAGTCAGCATACACCAAATAGCATCTGCTAGAGAAGAAAACCTTTTTCCCTTGGAAAAATAGTCAATACCATAAATTGTACGTAATAAAGATTTGAAAAACATTATATTTAAGTGTATCTCCAATAGAAATTAGTGTGACTTGTAGTTTAAAACATATTATGGTTTAATGTGGAAATACCATCACTATCGAAAGGAACTCCCATATAATCTCAGTTAGCAAAACTGTTTTGGGAGAAAAAGAATCAGCCATTTCTGAAGCTACAGAGAGCTGTGTATGATCTTACACCGATTTCATAAAGGAGTCATTTACATAAATAATCCTAGAGATGTCAGTAATTAGTTGTAAACTCAATTCGGGAAACAGGTTACAAGATAAAAAGAAAACCCTAAAGTATAAAATATTCCTCCCATTGGTTTTCATAAGGAAGGATATTTTATACTTTGAGGAGTCAACAATAAAATATGTTCTAATTAGAAAATAAAGTGAAAGAGAATGAAATACCAATTTATTTACTCTAAATATAGAGACAGAAAGTATTATAAGAAGAAAATGGCTGTCCCAGTCTGAAACACATTTTTCTGGTTTATAGTATGTTTTTCAGTGAGAATTCATGCTCCCAATTGAGAGTCTAACTTTTTCAAAATTTCACATTTTCCCCATGAAGTCTGTTAAATCATATAACTGTTTTTAATTCTTAAAAAAAAAAATCAAGATTTGTTTTTCAAAACAGGAAAGAAATTCTTACTTACAATGAGCGTAATGAACCAAGATAATCAAAAGTTCCTTGAGATAATGAAGAAAACAAATTCCCTGAAAGGTTTCTGGAAAAGAAAAAAGAAAAAAAAAAAGGAAATAATTTCATTTTAAAAATACTGACAATTATGTATCATTTTTTATAATTTTCTAAAGCATCCTATAATCACTGAATAAGGTTATAAAGATTTTATGAAAGTTGTTTTAAATCTTATTAAAAGGGAGGGTGAGCCTGGGTGGCTCCATTTGTTAAGCATCCGGCTTTGGCTCAGGTCATGATCTCGCGGTTTGTGAGTTCGAGCCCCGCATCGGGCTCTGTGCTGACAGCTAGCTCGGAGCCTGGAGCCTGCTTGGTATTCTGTATCTCTCTCTCTGCCCCACTCCTGCTCATGCTATCTGTCTGTCTGTCTGTCTCTCTCTCTCAAAAATAAATAAAACATTATAAAATAAATAAATAAATCTTCTTATAAGGGAACTAGTAAATACTTTATCCAAGGATGAAGAACTTTGTTCTCAGCCTATCTCAATTAATTTACAGTTATTACTATCACATAATGATTTTGTACCAAATACCAGGTGAGCCTGAAAGCTAACTTACCAATAAGGTAGAGCCTTAGTCATACTCTCATTTTAAGTAAAATAGTCTTCATATGATAACACAGCTTCATGTAAGAGAGCAGAAATTTAAAAACAAGACAAGGACAAGGACAAGGATGATCTGACTGATCGATCAGCAGCAGCAACTCCACAGGAACTGAATAAAAAATGCGAACAGAGTGGAATAAGCCCAGGGGTTAAGACTGACATAATTCAGTGTGGGCCTTGGGCAAATTACTTAGCCTATCTTGTCTCATCCCCTTGTATCTGGTGACTTTAATAAACTCCTAAGCCCTTGCAGAGTTTTGTATGAATTAAACTCAGAACATCCTGTGCAGCAATGTGAGTGGTTTATAGAGTCCCATCAGGACTCCATGTGTGACCACAAGCTCCAGGAGCAGAGGGACTTGTGTGTCTTATTTACCAAGGTACCCCTGGCAGCTAGTAACAGGATGCGGCACACAGTAGGTGCTCCATAACGGTGGCTGGCTATTTGGGATGTGGAATCCACCCCAGGAGGCTCTGAGTACTAAATCAGACTGAAGGCCCTGGAAAAATGGCAGGATGGTCTACTACCACAAGATCTATTCTCTGTCTATTGTAGTAACAAGAATAGATACAGTTTTGGGGCGCCTGGGTGGCTCAGTTGGTTAAGCCTCCGACTTCGGCGCAGGTCAGATCTCACGTTCGTGGGTTCGAGCCCCGTGTCAGGCTCTGTGCTGACAGCTAGCTCAGAGCCTGGAGCCTGCTTCCAGTTCTGTGTCTCCTTCTCTCTCTGCCCCTCCCCCTCTCATGCTCTGTCTCTCTCTGTATCAAAAATAAAATATTTTAAAAAATTAAAAAAAAAAAAGAATAGATACAGTTTAGACTTAGATTCTCAACGAAGATGCCCTGAGACATGGGAAAAAGCCTGTCTCTCTCTGGAGTCTGGGCTGACTCCCTTGTGTGTGGACAATCACACAGATAGCTTCTCTGGTGGGGAGAGGGGGCAGAACCGATCTGGGAAAGGTCAGCCATTCCTGTGTATTCCTGGATGGGAAGACTTAATATGACACAAATGCCACTCCTTCACAAACTAATATACAATGAAACTCAGTTAAAAAAAAAATAAATCCCTGGATTGGCTTCTAAATGTAGCATACAGATTTTTGACAGAGAAAGTCTGGATAAAAGGGTTCAGATTCTTATAGGAGAGCTGCCTAGGAAGGAAGCAAACAAACAAGGATATTTGCCAATTAAAAGAACAATGGAAGAGATGCCCTTCTCTTTTTTGGCCTATCAGAAGGGATACTGAAGATGGATTTCGAAGAGGGTATTACTGATGGAAGTGCAAATTGCAGTTACATATTTTTTAATTTTTTTAATGTTTTATTTATTTTATTATTTTTTAAATAGTTTCTTGTTGTCTTATTTATTTTTGAGAGAGAGAGAGAGTAGAGCGTGAGTAGGGGAAGGTTAGAGAAAGAGGGAGACACAAGTTCTGAAGCAGACGCCAGGCTCTGAGCTGTCAGGCACACAGCCTGACATGGAGCTCGAACCCACGAACCGTGAGGTCATGACCTGAGCCGAAGTCGGAGGCTCAACCGACTGAGTCACCAGGGTGACCCATTTGCTGTTGTATTTTTAAGAAGTAACTTAGGGGCGCCTGGGTGACTCAGTCAATTGAGCGTCCCATTCTCGATTTTGGCTCAGGGCATGATCTCACAGGCCTGGTATCAAGCCCAATGGCCGGATCTGCACTGGGTGCGGAGCCTGCTTAAGATTCTCTCCCTCTCTCTCTGCCCCTCCCCCTGTTCACACTTGAGTGCTCACTCGTGTGCTCTCTTCTCTCCTTCTGAAATAAACTTTAAAAAAAAGTAACCTAGATGTAATTAGAACGAACAACAGTACCTTTATGAAGCTATCCTATGCAGAATTATAAGATCACTTGGATCTGTTTAAAATCATATAGGCAGGAAGACAAAAGAGATGGGAGGCATCACTAAAACAAGACTGGTTATCAAGTTGCTAAGTGTTAAAACAGGGGGGAAGGGTACATGAAGATTCCTTGTACAATTATCTCTAATTTTTTTTTACATGTTTGAAAAATTCCATAATAGTACATTGTGACTAAAGCTCTACCCTACAAATACAGGATTTACGTATAAACAAAATAATGGCATCTTACAGGGATCATTAGATTCTAATCACTAGGTAATTTCGTTCTAACGATTAGGTATTATTAACTATTTCCTCTTGGAAATCACAGAGGGAGGAATCCATTGGGTGAGGCATGCCATCCTCCCGGTAAATCCCAGCACAAACCAATTCTTCCTCCAGTATTGGAACAGACGGGCTGAACACGAAAAAGAATGAGTGGCTCTGGTCTGGGAACCAAAAGAACTGACGTGTGTTTTCAACACTAGAATCACACTCCAGCTCTGAGACGCTTACACAGAAAAAGCAAAAGCGAACGGAGAATGACAAGCAGCACAGCGAAGTCCCTGCTCTGTGTCTCATCAGCTCCCTGAATGGAACAGCAGGTGAGTCATCCACCCATCCCCCACTCCCACCCGTGCACTGTTGTTTCTTCATGTCTTAATTTCTCTTTATTTACTTACTTTTTGCTAGACTGATACATCTGAATTCCTGTAAGTTAAATATGTACAATACATGACCTATGTATATACAGGGATGTTTACCAGGGCCCACAGATTTAAGGAGGGGAAAATGCAATCAAATGGAATCTCCTTCAACAAAGAATAACTGACTAAATTATAATCCGTTCTACATTCGGAATGTTCTGTAACTATTAATAAACAAGGACTACAACAACAGGTACCCCCCTGAAAAGATATTAATGATATATGGGTGCTTTCTTTAAGTAAATTGCTGAGTACAGCACACACATTTAAAGTCCTGTATGCATGCCGGTATATTTGTGGAGGCAACAGAAAATATGAAAGTAATACACCGCATAGTACAGGTGGCCTCACAGTGGTATGTCTGACATGATGGGAAGGAGGCCTAACTTTTCCTTCAGATTTCTATATGGTTTTATTACTAAATGACATCACTGTTCCATTGTATAAAGGAAGTTCTCATAGATACCACTTGCCAATTATTTCTGATAGAAAAATATTAAAGGCATCATTCTAAGAAACAAGATACCAGATTTAAATTGATCAAAATTCATAAAAAAGAAAAAAAAAAAAGAAAGCTTTTGATTTGCTGATCTCCTGACAATTTCTCTGGAAACTAACTTCCTAAGTGAAGGAAAGAGACTTACAAAAAAACTATACAATGAAATTCAGGAAAAAACAGAAACAAAAACAAAAGGAGAAAGAAATATCCCTGGTTTGACTTTTAAGTATAGTAGTATGGAATGCCTGGGTGGCTCAGTTGGTTGAGTGTCAGACTTCAGCTCAGGTCATGATCACACTGCTCTAGAGTTTGAGCCCCATGTTGGGCTCTGTGCTGACAGCTCCGAGCCTGGAGCCTGCTTCAGATTCTGTGTCTCCCTCTCTCTCTGCACCTCCCCAGCTCATGCTCTGTCTCTCTCTCCTTCAAACATTAATAAAAATGAAAACTAATTAAATATAGCATCCATTTTCAGCTCCTCATTTTTGCTTTGCCCAGTTATTTCCATTGTTGAGTGGGATGGGGTGGGAACCTCTAGGAAGTTATGCCTTCACATCTCGGAGGCAGTTTTCCCCAAATATTCTCCATCAACAAATGCTGAGATCCACAGATAGAATTAATCAATTTCACCCTCCACATCCATGTCCACTGAAGCCTGAGGATATTTAAAGTTATTTTTGAATTCTCAACCTAAACCTCTAAACCCAGAGCTTATTTCAAAACACTGAGAAGCCAGGGCAAGAAGGCTACAGTCTGTGCGCCAATGTCTCATCCAGCCTCTCCGGCTAAGAGGCCTCCATTCCAGCCTCCTTGGCTAAGAAGCCCAGCCAGTCCCTGATGCCAAGTTCCAGAGCAACCCAGAGAGTACCCTGAAGAAGCAATAGAGGAAATATCCACAAGAGTGATGCACTATGGATTCCTTTTTCCGTATACCTGATCTTTTGGGTGGGAGACAGACTTTAAGAAATGCACTATGGCCCCCACTGCAAATCAAATTATTTTTTCCATTTGTTACACTAAGAAAATACTATTATGGGGCGTGCCTGGGTGGCTTGGCCAGTTAAGGGTCCAACACTCAGGTCAGGATCTCACAGTTTTGGGTTCAAGTCCCGCACAGGGCTCTGAACTGACAGCGCAGAGCCTGCTTGAGATTGTCTTTCTGGTAGAGGAGCCAATATGGCAGAGAGGAAGGGAGCTCTGTAAACTTCCTCCGCCCCATCTATCGAACTGAGAATGACATTATTCTCATCTGCAAGAGTGGAAGGAGAAAATACAGACTCCAGAAAGAAGACAACCTCAAAGATGCCTGAGTGAGTGAGTGGGAAATGGGGAGATTGGAAAACGGGCCAGTCTGAGAAGGACAGGGGAGGTAGGAGCCCCAGCCCAACACAGGGAAAGCGCACAGAGCCCCTGAGAAACAAAGGGAAGAGAAAGAGAAACTGAACACACTGACAGTACTGTCTCTAGACAAGAGATAAAAAACATTTAACCCATCTCAGAGAAAAAGACTCTCTCTCCATATATAACCATTGGGCAGCTCGAATCCTGAACCCAGGTGGCACAAGGGAAAAAAAAGCCCCTGTGCAATCCGGGAATTGGCCGCCACGGGGGTGTGCACTTCGGCCTCCGCTGTGGGAGCTGCAGCACATACCTCATTTCCACAGCAAATATTGCCCTGGCATTAGCCGCACGAATCCCGAATCCAGGGTGCCAATAGGGAAAAAACAGCCCCCACACCTACGCGATCCCAGCAAGGAATTGGCGGTGGCGGAGGCAGGGGCACGCGCTTCAGCTGTGACTGCAGGAGCACACACTTTATTTCCTGCAGCGCCCACGCCTCAGGCAGCAGCAACGCAAATCCTGGCCAGCGCCAGGAGAAACTGCTCCCTCCCCCTACAAGATCCCAGCTAAGAAGCCAACTGCCAAAGCAAGTACATCTCAACTGTGGTAGCATAAAAGTGCATGGAGTAGGATTTTGAAACAGGGCTGGCCTGGAAAATACAGCTTGGCTCAGCTGCCGTCTGACTCATTAGAGTGGCCTGCAGCGCTTTAGTTCCAGTGGAGCTTGGGGCATCGCCATTCTTCTCTCTGCAAACACCAAGGCGGGGCCTCCGAGAGCAGCCGCCAAGACCTACGAACACCAAACCACGCCTATCCACTACGGGGAGGTGCTATTTTTTGGTACTTATTTTTTATTGTTATTACTTTTTATTACTTTTTTACTTAAGTTTTTTTTTAATTTTTACTCCTTAGTTTCCTTTTTCCTTTCTCCCTTTTTTTTCCTCTTGCCATCCAGATATATTCTCCCTTATCTCACCTTTATCTCTCCCCTTGACTGGTTATCCACTATTAGACTGTCCATTGTCCTGTTGTCTCTGCTCTCTGTCCATTGGTTATCCACTATTAGACTGTCCATTATCCTCTGTTCTCTTCTTTTCTTCTCCTTCCTTTCCCTTTTCTTTTCTTCCCTTCCCCCTTTTAATGTGTTTGTTTGCTTGATTTGTCTGTGCATTTGCGTGCTTCTGTTCCCTGTGTGTCTGTCTCTCTGTTTTCCTTTTCAGGGTAACCCCAAGAAACAAGGCAAAGCATGCAAGACAGTGAGTCCCAAATATCACTGAGTAGGGAAATAAAATAATCAAAGGTACAACAAGAAAAACTGGGACACCATTAAAATAATATTTCCTGAAACAACAGGCCCTGGAAAGTTATTAAGCCTCTTTTAACAGAGCAATACTAACAGGTGCACAGTGCACAAAGAGCTTTTAAAAACTGACAGACAGAAAACTAGCCAAAATGACAAAACGAAAGAACTCTCCCCTGAAAGAATCTGCAGGAAGAAGTCACAGCCACAGAACTGCTCAAAACAGGTCTAAACAACATAACTGAACAAGAATTTAAAACACTTGTCGGGGCACCTGGGTGGCTCAGTCTATTAAGCATCTGGCTTTGGCTCAGGTCATGATCTCATGGTTTGTGGGTTCGAGCCCCACATCGGGCTCTGTGCTGACAGCTAGCTCAGAGCCTGGAGCCTGTTTCAGATTCTGTGTCTCCCTCTCTCTCTGACCCTCCCCTGCTAGACAGTACTACTGTCTCTCTCTGTCTCTCAAAATTAAATAAAAACCATTAAAAAAATAAAAATAAAAGCAAATTTTTTAAAAATAAAACACTTGTCATAAAATTAATTGCTGGCCTAAAAAAAGCATCAGAGAAGCTACTGAGACAGTGACTATGGGCTTTGAAAATAGGTGTGACAGGTTAAAAAAGGCTATAAATTAAGTGAATAATAAAATGGATGCGGCCACCTTAAGGATTAAAAAGGCAGAGAGAAGAATAGGTGAATTAGAAGACACAGTTATCGCAAAAGAGGAAGCCAAAAAAAATAAAAAAGTAAGAAAGAAAGAAAAGAAAAGAGAGAGAAATTGATCCAGGAGCAGGAAAGGAGAATTCAAGACCTGAGTGATACAATCAAAAGGAACAATATCCGTATCATAGGAATTCCTGAAGAGGAAGAGAGAGAGGACCTGAAAGGATACTAGGCCAAATTATAACTGAGAATTTCCCAAATCTGGGGAAAGAAATAGACATTCAAATTCAAGAGGCAAAAAGAACCCCCTTAAGACGTAATTTGAATTGACTTTTGGCACGACATATTATAGTGAAACTGGCAAAATATAAAGATAAAGAGAGAATTCTGAAAGCAGCTAGAGATAAAAGGGCCCTCACATACAAAGGGAAACCTATCAGAGTGGTTACAGACCTATCTAATGAACCTTGGCAGGCCAGGAAGGAATGGCAGGAATTCTTCAATGTGATGAACAGAAAAAACATGCAGCCAAGAATCCTTTATCCAGCAAGCCTGTCATTCAAAATAGGAGAGATAAAGGTGTTCCCAAATATACAAAAATTAAGAGAATTCATGAACACCAAACCAGCCCTACAAGAAATCCTAACAGGGACTCTATGAGGGAAAGATCGCAAAGAATACAAGGTGCCAGAGACACCACTACAAACATGAATTCTATGGAGAACACAATGACTCTAAACCCATATTTTTCAATAATAACACTGAATGTAAATGGACTGAATGCTCCAACAAAACGACACAGGGTAGCAGGATGGATAAAAAAACAAAATCCATCTATTTGCTGTCTACAAGAGACTCACTTTAGACCTAAAGATACCTTCCGGTTGGAAGTAAAGGGATGGAGTAATATCTATCATGCAACAGGAAGCCAAGAGAAAGACGAAGTAGCCATACTTATATCAGACAAACTGGACTTTAAAGTAAAGGCAGTAACAAAAGATAAAGAAGGACATTATATAATAATTACAGGGTCTCTCCATCAGGAAGAGCTAACAATTATCAATATCTATGGCGCCAAATATAAAAAACAATTAATCACAGAAAGAAACAATATTATTGGTAAGAACGTGCTAATTGCAGGGGACTTTAATACTCCACTGACAGCAATGGATAGATCAACCAGACAGAAAATCACTAAAGAACAATGGACCTGAACGACACATTTGAACAGATAGAATTGATAGATATATTTAGAACTCTGCACCCTGAAGTTAGGAAATTCACCTTTTTTTTGAGTGCACATGGCACATTCTCCAAGATAGATCACATACTGGGGAAATAAGTAACCCACCATAAATATAAACACATTGTGATCATACCATGCACACTTTCAGATCACAATGCTATGAAACGTGAAATTAACCACAGGAAATAGTCTGGAAAACCTCCAAAAATGTGGAGGTTAAAAACCACCCTACTAAAGAATGACTGGGCTAATCAGGCAAGTAGAGAAGAAATTAAAAATATATGGAAACAAATGAAAACGAAAAGACAACAATGCAAAATCTCTGGGATGCAGCAAAAGCAGTCCAAAGAGGAAAGTATATTGCAATCTAGGCCTATTTTAACAAACTAGAAAAAGGGCAAATTCAAACTCTCACAGAGCACCTACTGGAACTAGAAGGGGAACAGCAAGAGCACCCTAAACCCAGCAGAAAAAAAGAAATAATAAAGATCAGGGCAGAAATAAACAATATAGAATATAAAAAAAAAAAAAAAACCATTCGAGCAGATCAATGAAACCAAGAGTTGGTTCTTTGAAAAAATAAACAAAATTTATACACCTCTAGCCAGGCTCCTTAGAATGGAAAGAGAGCACCCAGATAGACAAAATCATGAATGAAAAAGGATCTATTATAACCAATCCCTTAGAAATAGAAGCAATCATCAGAGATTACTATGAAAAATTATATGCCAACAAACTGGACAACCTAGAAGAAATGGACAAATTCCTAAATGCACATGTACTGTCAAAATTCAAACAGGAAGAGATAGAAAGCATGAATAGACTGATAACCTGTGAAGAAATCGAATCCGTTATCAAAAATCTCCCAATGAGTAAGAGCCCAGGGCAAGATGGCTTCCCAGGGGAATTCTACCAGACATTTAAAGCAGAGCTCATACCCGTTCTTCTCAAACTATTCCAAAAAAAAAAGAAATAGAAGGAAAACTTCCAAACTCATTCTATGAAGCCAGCATCACCTTGATACCCAAGCCAGACAAAGACCCAACAAAAAAAGAGAACTACAGACCAATATTCTTAATGAATACAGATACAAAAATACTCAACAAGATACTGGCAAATCGAATTCAACAGCATATAAAAAAAATTATCCACCATGATCAAGTGGGATTCATTCCTGGGTTACAGGGCTGGTTCAATATTCGCAAATCCCTCAATGTGATCCATCACATTAACAAAAGAAAGGATAAAAACCATATGATCCTGTCAATAGATGCAGGAAAAGCATTTGGCAAAATACAGCATCCTTTCTTAATAAAAACCCTTGAGAAAGTCAGAGTAGAAGGATCTTTCCTAAATATTATAAAAGCAGTTTATGAAAAGCCCACAGCTAATATCATCCTCAATGGGGAAAAACTGAGAGCATTCCCCCTGAGATCAGGAACACGACAGGGGTGCCCACTCTCACCACTGTTGTTCAACATAGTGCTGGAAGTTCTGGCACCAGCAATCAGACAACAAAAAGAAATAAGAGGCATCAGAATTGGCAAGGAAGAAGTCAAACTTTCCCTTTTTGCAGATGACATGATACTCTACATGGAAAACCCAATCGACTCCACCAGAAGCCTTCTAGAACTGATTAATGAATTCAGTAAAGTTGCAAGGTACAACGTACAGAAATCAGTTACATTCCTATACACCAATAATGAAGCAGTGGGAAGAGAAATCAAGAAACTGATCCCGTTAACAATTGCATGAAAAACCATAAAATACCTAAGAGTAAACCTAACCAAGGATATAAAAGACCTATATGATGAAAACTATAGAAAACTTATGAAAGATATTGAAGAAGACACCAAGAAATGGAAAAACATTCCATGCTCATGGATTGGAAGAATAAACATTGTGAAAAATGTCATTACTATCCAAAGTAATCAATACATTCAATGCAATCCCCATCAAAATTGCACCAGCATTCTTCCCAAAGCTAGAACTAGCTATCCTCAAATTCGTATGGAACCACAAAAGACCCCAATAGCCAAAGTCATATTGAAGAAGAAAACCAAAACAGGAAGCATCACAATCCCAGACTTTAGCCTCTACTACAAAGCTGTCACCATCAAGACAGTTTGGTACTGGCACAAAAACAGACACATAGACCAATGGAATAGAATAGAGAACCCAGAACTGGGCCCACAAATGTACGGCCAATTAATTTTTGACAAAACAGGAAAGAGTATCCAATCGAAAAAAGACAGCCTCTTTAGCAGGTGGTGCTGGGAGAACTGGACAGCAAC